>NC_092707.1:33967304-34267304 GCF_047496885.1 Scyliorhinus torazame | reverse complement strand
CACTCTGGTTAAATTCTCAATGTAATACAGTGTATGACCACATGAGGCTGATGTAGAGGCCGGTGAAGTGGACTTTCTTGCCTCTCTGGGCCACAAGTGTAGTTGGGGGAGTTTGCAGTCAGAAACCTGCAAAATTCTCTTTGGGTGGCTCTTCCTCTGTGTTCAGTGTTGGGATTAATATTATTTTTTGATTTCAGTGTGTCATGAACAAACCCAGTGTGTCCTTTATAATTCTCTCAGCTAACCCAGACGTCCAGCCTCCTCCACCCCTACAAGCCCATACTCTTTCCACTTCTGAATTGTCTCTCCACATCGGAGCACTTGTCCTTCAAAATTGCTTCTTTTTTTCCCCAATCATCTCCCATGCTGCTATCCACCCCTTCTTCCCGGTTATTCATCCCCAAGTATCCGTTTCTGTCATGTGGCTACATGGACTCCATCAGCTGAATTGGTTCCTGTACTGCAAGGACTTTTACATTTACCTTTAGCGGGACTTCAATTGTTTGCCACGGATGGCATTAGCTGGCGACTAAACTACACTCATGTACACAGGAGCCAGTAAAATGTTGCAGGTGTATGGAATGTAATGTGGCTGTACGTTTCGCATATTCTGTGCCGAGCATTTCTTTTTAGCATGTTTTCAGTCCGTTAGATATTTACCTGGGAAACGGTAATGACAGGAGTCCAGTGACATTCGGTCTGATTATGATTTTAGTTCAGCAGTTAGGGCTCCTGTTTCTGAAGTGGAAGTTTTGAGTTTAATTTCCTATCTGAGGTTGTGTTAGGTTTGAACGAGTGAAGATGACATTGTTAAAACAGTGCAATATTGGTTAATCTTTCCAGCGTTTGCACGCAATTCTCCAATTGCTAACAATGGGTGTGAAGATATAAAATAATCAAATAATCCAGAGTTACGCCCTTTAGCAAGGTGTCAGGATAGAGCTGTCCTTTCAGGTGAAACACCAGCTCAATTTACATTTTTTACATTTAATAACACAGAAGTGCCAACAACGAGTGTGACACTTTTCAAAGTAACTATGGGGAGTCTACTGTGAACGTGGCTTGGGCCGCGAGAGTTGGCCATTCTGTAAAAGGGGGTTGCCAGTGGGGGCGGCACCCTGGTGCAGTGGTTAGCACTGTTGCCTCACGGCGCTGAGGACCCGGGTTCGATCATGGCCCCGGGTCACGGTCCATGTGGAGTTTGCACATTCCCCCAGTGTTTGTGTGGGTCTCACCCCCACAACCCAAAGATGTGCAGGGTAGGTGGATTGACCACACTAAATTGCCCCTTAATTGGAATTTTTTTCTAAATTGGATCACCAGAAAAAAGTTTGAAAAACACTGAGGTATACGAGCTGACGGCACATAGCCATTATGAAGACATCGGACATGGTTACAGGGTGATCACAACTGGGAACTTAATATTCAGGAATGTATGATCTTTTAGGAAGGAAGGAAAAGGTGGTGGGGTAAGAGATGAAATTAGGACAATTGAGAGATGATCTAGAGTCCATTTGGGTGGTGGTAAAAAAACAGCAAGGGAAAGAAGACATTGATCGTAGTAGTGTATAGACCCCCAAACAGTAGCCACACTAAAGTGAAAGGGTATAAACCAATAAATAATAGCAGCATGTAAAAAGAATAGAGCAACAATTGTGGGTGACTTTAATCTTCATGTTGGCTGGGTTAATCAAATTGGTATGGGTAGCTACAACAACATATTCAGAGAGTGCATTAGGGATAGTTTCCTAGAGCAATATGCCATGGAACCAACCAGGGAACAGGTATAATAAATGACCTGTGTAAAAGACTCCCTAGGAAGTAGGAATCACAACATGATTCCAGGGATGGCGGGACTGTCATATGAGGAGAGATTGACTAGGTTAGGATTGTTCTCGCTGGAGTTCAGAAGAATGAGGAGGGATCTCATAGAACTTATAACATTTTAACAGGACTAGACAGGGTAGACCATCGAATTATACAATTTCTGGCCCATCGAGTCTGCCCAGGCTCTTGGAAAGCAGACCCTACTTAAGCCCACACCTCCACCCTTTCCCCGTAACCCAGTAACCCCAGCTGACCTTTTATGGACACTAAGGGTAATTAGCATGGCCAACCCACCTAACCTGCATGTCTTTGGACTGTGGGAGGAAACCGGAGCACCCAGAGGAAACCCACGCAGACACAGGGAGAACATGCAGACTCCGCACAGACAGTGACCCAAGCCGGGAATCGAACCTGGGACCCTGGCGCTGTGAAGCAACTGTACTAACCACTGTGCTACCGTGCTGCCTTAATGCAGGGAAGATGGTCCCAATGTTCTGAGTGTGTCCAGAACCAAGGGTCACAGTCTGAGGATTCAGGGTAAACCATTTTGGACAGAGATGAGGAGACGCTTCTTCACCCAGAGAGTGGTGAGCCTGTGGAATTCATTACCACAGGAAGTAGTTGATGCTAAAACATTGAATATATTCAAGAGGTGGCTAGATATAGCACTTGGGGAGAATGAGATAATAATATAATAATCACTTATTGTCACAAGTAGGCTTCAATGAAGTTACTGTGAAAGCCTCTAGTTGCCACATTCCGGTGCCTGTTCGAGGAGGCCAGTACGGGAATTGAACCCGCGCTGCTGGCCTTGTTCTGCATTACAAGCCAGCTGTTTAGCCCACTGTGCTAATCAAAGGTTATGGGGAGAAAGCAGGATCATGCTATTGAGTTGAATGATCAGCCATGATCGTGATAAACGGCGGAGCAGGCACGAACGGCCAACAGGCCTCCTCCTGCTCCTGTCTTCTATGTATGTATCAATGTATGATAGAATTTAATATTCAGTTTGAGTGAGAAACTGTGTTGAATTTAAATAAAGGGAATTACAATGAAATGAGGATAGATTTAGCTAAAGTGGACTGATTCATAGCATCATAGAATTCCTACAGTGCAGGAGGACATTTGGCCCATCGAGTCTGTGCTAACCCTCTGAAAGAGCACCCTACCTAGTCCCACTCCCCCACACTTACACACACACTTACTTACTCACACTTATACTTACTTACACTTATACTTACTTACACACACACACACACACACACACACGTACTTACACTTACACACATACTTACATACACCCATGTACTTACACACACACGCACACACACACACATACTTACACACACACACA
This sequence comes from Scyliorhinus torazame, assembly GCF_047496885.1. Taxonomy (NCBI): domain Eukaryota; kingdom Metazoa; phylum Chordata; class Chondrichthyes; order Carcharhiniformes; family Scyliorhinidae; genus Scyliorhinus; species Scyliorhinus torazame. The sequence continues at coordinate 34,264,123 of NC_092707.1, read as the reverse complement.
GCCCTCTTCCCCCCCCCCCCCCCCCCCCCCCCCCGCAGACCATGGCGGCGCTGGACTGAGTCTGCAGCTGCCACGCCGACTTCCTGACAGTGAGGCCAATGTGTACCACGCTGTCGGGAACTCGGCCGGTCGGGAGCAGAGCGGAGCAATGTCCTGAGGCCGTCGATATGCGGTGCGGCGTACTCCTAGAGTACCCCACTTTGGAGGGGGCCTAGCATCACAAAAGCGGCTCCTCCCCTGGCTTGGTCGGGAACTCGGATTCTCCGGCCAGTCGCCAAACGTGATTTCAGCGTCGGAGCCCGGAGAATCCAGCCCAAGGGTTTTGCGAAGGTAAATGATGAGAGGATGTTTCCCCTCATGGGACAGTCTAGGACCAGAGGGAATAGTCTTAGAATAAAGAGGTAGTAATTTAAGAGTGAGATGAATAGGAATATCTTCCAAGAGTTAGTGTGTCTTTGGAACTCATTGCCAGAGAGCTGTGGGGGACAGACAGTGACCGCTTGGGTCACCGTCTGTGCAGAGTCTGCACGTTCTCCCAGTGTGTGTGTGGGCTTGCTCCAGGTGCATCGGTTTCCTCCCACAAATCCCGAAAGGCATGCTTGTTAGGTGAATTGGACATTCTGAATTCTCCCTCAGTGTACCCGAATAGGCGCCGTAGTCTGCACGTTCTCCCCGTGTCTGTGTGGATTTCCTCCCACAAGTCCCAAAAGATGTCTTTGTTGGGTAATTTGGACATTCTGAATTTTCCTTCCGTGTACCCCAACAGGCACTGGAATGTGGAGACTAGGGGATTTTCACAGTAACTTCATTGCAGTGTTAATATAAGTATACTTGTGACACTAATAAAGATTATTAGAGTACGTATGTATATTTCAGACGGAGATGGATTCTTGATCAATAAGGGAATCAAGCGTTACAGGAAAAGGGCAGGAAAGTGGATGTGAGGAATGCTGAATCAGCCATCATCCTACTGAATGGAGGAGCAGGCTTGAGGGGTCAAATGGGCTACTCCTGTTCCTAGTTCCTATGGTCTTATGCTGCTACCAAATGCTAAAAATATAAATTCAATTTTAGGGATACATTTTGGTATCTATCTCTAACATATTTAACGTTCTACAGATAATATGGGCTTCACAGACTTTATTCACAGCATGTCAATGACTAGGGTAAGAGTAGGGCCAGTCAAGGACAGTAGTGGGAAGTTGTGCTTGGAGTCCGAGGAGATAGGAGAGGTGCTAAATGAATATTTTTTGTCAGTATTCACACAGGAAAAAGACAATGTTGTCAAGGAGAATACGGAGATTCAGGCTACTAGACTAGAAGGGCTGGAGGTTCATAAGGAGGAGGTGTTAGCAATTCTGGAAAGTGTGAAAATAGATAAGTCACCTGGGCCGGATGGGATTTATCCTAGGATTCTCTGGGAAGCTAGGGAGGAGATTGCTGAGCCTTTGGCTTTGATCTTGAAGTCATCTTTGTCTACAGGAATAGTGCCAGAAGACTGGAGGATAGCAAATGTTGTCCCCTTGTTCAAGAAGGGGAGTAGAGACAACCCCGGTAACTATAGACCAGTGAGCCTTACTTCTGTTGTGGGCAAGGTCTTGGAAAAGTTTATAAGAGATAGGATGTATAATCATCTGGAAAGGAATAATTTGATTAGAGATAGTCAACACGGTTTTGTGAAGAGTAGGTCGTGCCTCACAAACCTTATTGAGTTCTTTGAGAAGGTGACCAAACAGGTGGATGAGGGTAAAGCAGTTGGTGTGGTGTATATGGATTTCAGTAAAGCGTTTGATAAGGTTCCCCACGGTAGGCTATTGCAGAAAATACGGAGGCATGGGATTCAGGGTGATTTAGCAGTTTGGATCAGAAATTGGCTAGCTGGAAGAAGATAAAGGGTGGTGGTTGATGGGAAATGTTCACGCTGGAGTCCAGTTACTAGTGGTGTACCACAAGGATCTGTTTTGGGGCCACTGCTGTTTGTCATTTTTATAAATGACCTGGAGGAGGGCGTAGAAGGATGGGTGAGTAAATTTGCAGATGACACTAAAGTCGGTGGAGTTGTGGACAGTGCGGAAGGATGTTACAAGTTACAGAGGGACATAAGATAAGCTGCAGCGCTGGGCTGAGAGGTGGCAAATGGAGTTTAATGCAGAAAAGTGTGAGGTGATTCATTTTGGTAGGAATAACAGGAAGACAGAGTACTGGGCTAATGGTAAGATTCTTGGTAGTGTGGATGAGCAGAGAGATCTCGGTGTCCATGTACATAGATCCCTGAAAGTTGTCACCCAGGTTGAGAGGGTTGTTAAGAAGGCGTACGGTGTGTTAGTTTTTATTGGTAGAGTGATTGAGTTTCGGAGCCATGAGGTCATGTTGCAGCTGTACAAAACTCTGGTGCGGCCGCATTTGGAGTATTGCGTGCAATTCTGGTCGCCGCATTACAGGAAGGATGTAGAAGCATTGGAAAGGGTGCAGAGGAGATTTACCAGAATGTTGCCTGGTATGGAGGGAAGATCTTATGAGGGAAGGCTGAGGGACTTGAGGCTGTTTTCATTAGAGAGAAGAAGGTTAAGAGGTGACTTAATTGAGGCATACAAGATGATCAGTGGATTAGATAGGGTGGACAGTGATTCCTCGGATGGTGATGTCTAGCACGAGGGGTCATAGCTTTAAATTGAGGGGAGATAGATATAGGACAGATGTCAGAGGTAGGTTCTTTACTCAGAGAGTAGAAAGGGCGTGGAATGCCCTGCCTGCAACAGTAGTGGATTTGCCAATACTAAGGGCATTCAAATGGTCATTGGATAGACATATGGACGATAAGGGAATAGTATAGATGGGCTTTGTAGTGGTTTCACAGGTCGGCGCAACATCGAGGGCCGAAGGGCCTGTACTGCGCTGTAATGTTCTATGACTTTCCATACGAAAAGGAATGAGGAGTCCAATTCTATAGAAGAACCATAACTGGTTACCTGACCAGCATTGTCACACAGAACAATATTTTATATACATGATGCATGACTGCTGTGTTGGGCTATTAGGTTTAATTTCCAAACTTAATCGCACATGTCTTTTAATCTACCCAAGAACGAGTCTCAGAGGTATTGGGCTGTGCCCCACATCTGAAAATGCACCTTCCAAGCCTGATCCCTTTACCAACTGCAAACCCAAATATACCCTGTTTCACCAGCCTTTAACCTGGCTACAACCCATTCTGACCAGCATTTATGCCTCCAAATTAAAAGAACAAAAGAGAAAGTGAATGCGAGAAAGTATTTTTTAATAAAATGGACCAGCAGTATTAAGCCTAGAGACAGGAAAAACCAGAACGTTCACCACGGCCTTTTCATCGGCGATTAGGGATGGGAAATAAATATTGGCCTTGCCAGCACAGCTTATATCCCATACGGGTGGAATGGTAGCACAGTGGTTAGCACTGTCGTTTCACAGCGCCAGAGTCCCAGGTTCAATTCCCAGCTTGGATCACTGTCTGTGCGAGTCTGCACGTTCTCCCTGTGTTTGCGTGGGTTTCCTCCAGGTGCTCCGGTTTCCTCCCACAAGTCCCGAAAGACGTGCTGTTGGGTTATTTGGACATTCTGAATTCTCCCTCGGTGTACCCGAACAGGCGCCGGAGTGTGGCAAGTAGGGGCTTTTCACAGTAACTTCATTGCAGTGTTAATGTAAGCTTACTCGTGACAATAAAGATTATTATTATTAAATGCATCTTACACTATTAGGTGGCCCAAACTTTGGCTTTAAGGTGTGCCTTGAGTTGGAGAAGCAAAAAGGTTTAGTAAAGAAATTCCGGAGTCTAGGGCTTAGACAGCTGAAAGGACACCACCAATGTTGGAGTAAAGAGAATCAGGGTTGTTCAAGAGGAAAGAATTGAGGAAGGAAGATCTCAGAGAGTTCTAGGGTAGGAAGAGATTACAGAAATAGGGAGAAGCAAAGTCTTAGAGGATATGAACAAAAAACAGAGTGTTTGAAGTAAGACATGGTGCACGACTTGTAGCCAATGTAAGACAGTAAACTCAGGGGTGACGGACAGACAAGACCTGTATTAAGGATCTGGAATTAAGTGATCTAGATGACAAAGGACAGGTGATTGGAAGCACAGCATCAAATAGAATGCAGAGGTATGAATAGTTTGGTGAAAACTTAACATGAGGAAACCCTCTATAGTACATTAGAAATGAAATGCAAGCTAGGTTCGAATGTGGGCAAGTACAGAACTTTAGGAGAATGATTCTTAGAATCAGAATACCTATCTCTTGAACATACGAAAAATAATCTGAATAATATAGTGTGTTTCATATATTTTAACAGTGCACTTTTCGCACATATATTAAACTATTCCAGTCTTCTTTACAAGGAGCCCAAAGCCAGCTAAATGCCATCCTCCAGTGTCAACATGATTTGGGGCAAGGAACAGTTGGTTTCAACGCCCACTCTCAGAACATACTCTTCCCATTCTCTTTCTACTTTGTTTATTGGGCTGTCAATCACGTGAATGCAGGGGTCCCATTTGCAACCTGACAATCCACAATTTATTGCCAGCAATGTACAGCAAATACACATTCTGGCCTAAAAGGGACATCACCGTTTCCTTTAAAACAAACATTGTGTAATAATTCTGTGTCTTTATAAAACAGCGCAACCTCTGGGTTACCATGCGTGGTGTTTTACATAATTATAGTTTAAATAGCGTCAAAACATGAAGAAGAATATTATTATTGTTACTAGTCTATTGGAGTTGCTTAGATGGCCAGCCTTTGATTCTGGTACTCACCAAAGAGTTGTCCTTGAAGAGGAGGTTTTCAGGTTTGAGGTCTCTGTGGGCAATGTTCAGGGAGTGACAGTGCTGTATAGCTAGAGCAATCTGCATCAAAAGAATCCAACACAATATTACACAAATAACAGTAAATATTCAATGACCAAGATGGGAGAAACAAGATTAGTATGATTAGTTGTTAAAATAACAGAAAACACAGCCATTAACACAGAGGAAAATGCACTGGGGATTGATATATGAAACCACAATAAAATCACCCCATTGTAAATGTGCTTCAGATTGAAAAAGAGGGGAACCCTCTAGTCTCAAGTAATTGAAGCAAAGGACGTTCTCTACTACTGTCTGCACATCACTGCTGGAATGCACATTGCTCAGCTTTTCTTTTAAAATAAATTATTGCAATTCTAGTCATAAATTAGAAGGCTAATACAGCTTGTGAAGAATGACTGCTCCATTGGAGCTGGGAATCAAATTTTCTACTGTAATACTGGCATTTTATAGAATGTCTCATCATATCAAAATGTCAAGTGTATCACAGAATAAATTAATTTTCAAGTGCAGTGATTTATGTCAGCAAACACAGGAGTAGTGGGGAAATTATACTGCTGAGGGGAAATTATACTGCTATTAGACAGGAGCTGAGGAGCATAAATTGGGAACAGTTGTACTCAGGGAAATGCACAACAGTAAAGTGGGGGTTGTTTAAGGAGCACTTGCTGCGAGTGCTGGATAGTTTTGTCCCACTCAGACAAGGAAGGAATGGTAAGGTGAAGAAGCCTTGGAAGACAAGAGAAGTGGAGCTTCTAGTCAAGAGGAAGAAGGAAGCTTACGTAAGGGTGAGGAAGCAAGGATCTGGCACCGCTCTAGAGGGTTACAAGGCAGCCAGAAAGGAACTCAGAAATAGACTTAGGAGAGCTAGAAGGGGGCATGAAAAAGCCCTGGCGGGTAGGATTAGGGAAAACCCCCAAGATGGTCTACACTTGAGAAATAAGAGAATGATCAGAGCGAGAGTAGGGCCGAATAGGGATAGTGGAGGGAACTTGTGCCTCGAGTCTGAGGAGATAGGAGAGGCCCTAAATTAATATTTTGCTTCAGTATTCACTAGAGAGAGGGACCTTGCTGCTCATGAGAACAGCGTGAACCTAGTTAATAGACTCGAACAGGTTGATATTAAGAAGGATGCGCCGGAGATTTTGAAAAGCATCAGGATAGATAAGTCCCCTGGGCCAGACGGGATATACCCAAGGTTATCACGGGGAGCAAGGGAAGAGATTGCTGCGTCGTTGGCGATGATCTTTGCGTCCTCACTCTCCACTGAAGTAGTACCGGATGATTGGAGGGAGGCGAATGTGGTTCCCCTGTTCAAGAAAGGGAATAGGGAAATCCCTGGGAATTACAGACCCATCAGTCTTACGTCTGTGGTGAGCAAAACATTGGAAAGGATTCTGAAAGATAGGATTTATGATTATTTAGAAAAACATAGTTTGATTAAAGAAAGTCAGCATGGCTTTGTGAGAGGCAGGTTATGCCTCACAAGACTCATTGAATTCTTTGAGGCTGCGACGAGACACATTGATGAAGGGCGGGCAGTGGATGTGGTGTATATGGATTTCATTAAGGCATTTGATAAGGTTCCCCATGGTAGGCTCATTCAGAAAGTCAGAAGGCATGGGAAATCTGGCTGTCTGGATACAGAATTGGCTGGCCGAAAGAAGACAGCGAGTGGTAATGGATGGAAAATATTCTGCCTGGAGGTCGGAGATCAATGGTGTCCCACAGGAATCTGTTCTGGGACCTCTGCTCTTTGTGGTTTTTATAAATGACTTGGATGAGGAAGTGGAAGGGTGGGTTAGTAAGTTTGCCAATGACACGAAGGTTGGTGGAGTTGTAGATAGTGTTGAGGGCTGTTGCAGGTTACAACAGGACAGTGACAGAATTCAGAGCAGGGCTGAGAAGTGGCAGATGGAGTTCAACCTAGATAAATGTGAAAAGATTCATTTCGGAAGGTCGAAATGAATGCTGAATACAGGGTTAAAGACAGGGGGCGAAATTCTCTGGAAATGGCGCGATGTCCGCCGACTGGCGCCCAAAACGGCGCAAACCAGACGGGCATCGCGCCGCCCCAAAGGTGCGGAATGCTCCGCATCTTTGGGGGCCGAGCCCCAACCTTGAGGGGCTAGGTCGGCGCCGGACGAATTTCCGCCCCGCCAGCTGGCGGAAAAGGCCTTTGGTGCCCCGCCAGCTGGCGCGGAAATGACATCATCGGGCGGCGCATGCCGGGTGAAAGCAGAACTAGGGGGCATAGCCTCAAAATAAGGGAAAGTAGATTTAGGACTGAGTTTAGGAGGAACTTCTTCACCCAAAGGGTTGTGAATCTATGGAATTCCTTGCCAGTGAAGCAGTAGAGGCTCCTTCATTAAATGTTTTTAAGATAAAGATAGATAGTTTTTTGAAGAATAAAGGGATTAAGGGTTATGGTGTTCGGGTTGGAAAGTGGAGCTGAGTCCACAAAAGATCAGCCATGATCTCATTGAATGGTGGAGCAGGCTCGAGGGGCCAGGTGGCCTACTCCTGCTCCTAGTTCTTATGTTATTATGCGCGGGAGCGTCAGCGGCCGCTGACAGCTTCCCACGCATGCGCAGTGGAGGGAGTCTCTTCTGCCTCCGCCATGGTGGAGACCGTGGCGGAGGCGGAAGGGAAAGAGTGCCCCCAAGGCACAGGCCCGCCCGCGGATCGGTGGGCCCCGATCGCGGGCCAGGCTACGGTGGGGGCACCCCCCGGGGCCAGATCGCCCCGCGCCCCCCACAGGACCCCGGAGCCCGCCCGCGCCGCCTTGTCCCGCCGGTAAGGTAGGTGGTTTCATTTACGCCGGCGGGACAGGCATTTTAGCGGCGGGACTTCGGCCCATCCGGGCCAGAGAATCGCGCGGGGGGCCCCGCCAACCGGCGCGGCAAGATTCCCGCCCTCGCCGAATCTCGGGTGTCGGAGACTTCGGCAACCGGCGGGGGCGGGATTCACGCCAGCCCCCGGCGATTCTCCGACCCGGCGGGGGGGGTCGGAGAATCTCGCCCGGGATTCTTGGAAGTGTGGAGGAACAGAGGGCAGCATGGTAGCACAGTAGTTAGCACAGTTGCTTCACAGCTCCAGGGTCCCAGGTTCGATTCCCGACTTGGGTCGATGTCTGTGCGGAGTCTGCACGTTCTCCCCGGTTGTGTGTGGGTTTCCTCCGGGTGCTCCAGTTTCCTCCCACAGTCCAAAGATGTGCAGGTTAGGTGGATTGGCCATGCTAAATTGCCCTTAGTGCCCAAAAAGGTTGGTGGGGTTATGAGGATAGGGTGGAGACGTGGGCTTAAGTGGGGTTCCCTTTCCAAGGGCCGGAGCAGACTCAATGGGCCGAATGGCCTCCTTCTGCATTGTAAATTCTATGATCTTAGGGTCCACGTACAAAGATGCCTCAAAAGTTGCCACCCAGGTTGATAGGATTGTTAAGAAGGCACATGGTGTGTTGGTTTTCATTAACAGGGGGATTGTGTTTAAGAGCCATGAGGTTTTGCTGCAGTTTTATAAACCCTGGTTAGACCACACTTGGAATATTGGGTTTTCAGTTCTGGCCACCTCATTACAGGAAGGATGTGGATGCTTTGGAGAGGGTGCAGAGGAGATTTACCAGTATGTTGCCTGGACTGGAGGGCATGTCTTATGAAGAGAGGTTGAGGGAGCTAGGGTTTTTCTCACTGGAGTGAAGAAGGAAGAGAGGTGACATGGTAGAGGTGTACAAGGTGATGTGAGGCATGGATAGAGTGGATAGCCAGAGACTTTTTCCCAGGGCGGAGATGGCTGTCACGAGGGGACATAATTTTAAGGTGATTGGAGGAAGGTATAGGGGAGATGTTCTTTACACAGAGAGTAGTGGATGCGTGGAATGCACTGCCAGTGGAGGTGGTGGAGTCAGAGTCATTAGGGACATTTTAGTGACTCTTGGACAGGCATATGGACAGCAGTAAATTGAAGGGGTTAGGTTGATCTTAGATTAGGATAACTGGTTGGCACAACATCGTGGGCTGTGCTGTACTGTTCTATGTTCTAACACTAGCAATAGAGTGAACAAGTTAATCTGGTTTGGACGGGAAGAAATAAGGCAGAATGGTAAAGTAATTCTTGCATGAGAGCCAAAGGATCTTTAGTGGAAGCGTGTTCTCAATACCAGCCGAGATTGAGACCCACAATCTTTGGATTCAGATGCCAGTGGCCTTAACTGAAAGTAATGGAATTTAGATAGGAACACTACACAAAATGTAGGTTTTATTTTTATAGTTGGTGTAACAATAAACATGTGTTCTGTTAAACATTTACCTCACTGGCCTGTGTGAATGTTTTCAAATTGCATTCCTTAACGTGTATTAGGGGCCTATAAATATTTCAGAATTTAGGTTAAATTTTTAACTTTTTTAACACAAATCCAGAAAAAGAAATCCAAGTCCATTTAAAATTAAGCATTAAACAATACTTCAAATGTAGTATTTTAAAATAAGTAATTCTATTTTCATAAGGCAAGTTAAAAATTGGCTAGTCAGATAGTATATCTAACATTATAGTGTCTCATTGGGGATTGTTGTGTACTGGCCCTTTGGATGAAATGTTAAACTAAGTTCACATTTACTTGTTACATTGATGAGGTGAATGTAAAATAACCCACTGCACTATTGAAGAGGGAGAGTTCTTGGTCTGTACCCTAGCAACAGGCTCACCTCTCAACCGTTGCCAAAGTTCCATTGAATGGTCAATCAGCACATTGGTGTTTATGAAACCTTGTGCAAATCGCTGCTATTTACATATTAGGCACTGCATGTGAAGTGTTTAGACCCGAGAGAGAGTCTGAGGGATGCAATTCGCATGCCGCTGCAATTCGCATACCACCATAGCAGACGTTATCTCCATGGCCCTACACACATCCTTGGAGCATCTCAACAACAAGGACTCCTATTTATTGACTACAGCTCCGCCTTCAACACCATAACCCCAGCTAAGCTCATATCAAAACTCCAAAACCTAGGACTGGACTCCTCCCTCTGCAACTGGATCCTCAACTTCCTGACCCATAGATCACAATTAACAACACCACCACCTCCATGATAGCCCTCAATACCAGGGCCCAACAAGGCTCCGTTCTTAGCCCCCTACTATACTCCCTGTATACACACACAAACAACTGTGGGGCAAGATTCAGCTCCAACTCCATCTACAAGTTTGCTGATGACACGATTGTAGTGGGTCAGTTCTCAAACAATGAGTCAGAATACAGGACGGAGATAGAGAACCTAGTGGCGTGGTGCAACAGTAATAATCTCTCCCTCAATGTCAACAAAACTAAGGAACTTGTCACTGACTTCAGGAAGCGAAGTGTCGTACACATCCCTGTCTGCATCAATATGCCGAGGTAAAGATGGTTGATAGCTTCAAATTCCTAGGTGTACACGTCACCAACAATCTGTCCTGGACCACCCATGTCGATGCTACGACCAAGAATAGGAACTATAAACAGAGCCAAGCGATTCCACAACAAACGCATCAGATCTAAGCTCTGTAGTCCTGTCATATCCAGCTGTGAATGGTGGTGGACAATTAAACAACTCACTGGAGGAAGAGGCTCCACAAATGTCCCTATCCTCAATGATGGAGGACCCCAGCACATACGTACAAAAGTCAAGGCCGAGGCATTCGCAACAACCTTCAGCAATAAGTGCAGAGTGGATGATCCATCTGCAAAGGCAATGGGCCGACAATATCCCGGCAATAGTACTGAAGACTTGTGCTCCAGAACTTGCTGCATCCCTAGCCAAGTTGTTCCAGTGCAGCCACAACACTGGCATCTATCCGGCAATGTGGAAAATTTCCCAGGTGTGTCCTGTACACAAGAAACAGGACAAACCGAACTCAGCCATTTAGTGCCCATCAGTCTACTCTCCACCACCGGCAAAGTGATGGAAGGTGTCATTGACAGGAGTATGAAGCAGAACATACTCAGCAATAACCTGCTCATGGATGCTCAGTTTGGGTTCCGCCAGGGTCAATCAGCTCCTGACCTCATTACAGACTTGGTTCAAACATGGACAAAAGAGCTGAATACCAGAGGTGAGGGGAGAGTGACTGCCCTTGATTTCAAGGCAGCATTTGACTGAGTATGGCATGAAGGAGCCCTAGCTAAACTGGAGTCAATGGGAATCAGGGGGAAAACTCTCTGCTTGTTGGAGTCATGCCTGGCACGAAGGAAGATGGTTGTGGTGGTTGGAGGTCAATCATCTCAGCTCCAGGACATCACTGCAGGAGTTCCTCAGGTAATGTCATGGGCCCAATCATCATCAGTTGCTTCATCAATGACCTCTCTTCCATCATAAGGTCAGAAGTGGGGATGTTTGCAGATGACTGTACAATGTTCAGCACCATTTGTGACTTCTCAGATAACGAAGCAGACCATGTTCAAATGCAGCAAGACCTGGACAATATCCAGGCTTGGGCTGACAAGCGGCAAGTTAAATAACAAAAATCTAATGATGGCCAAGAAAGGTAAGGTACTGGCATGAGGATTGGCTGACTGGCAGAAAGCCAAAAATGGGGATAATGGGGTCCTTTTCAGGATGGCAGCCGGTAACTAGTGGTGTTCCGCATCTTAAAGATGAGATTGCGGGGTGCTTGGAAGTGCAGGATAAAATAGGACTGAGTCAGCACGGCTTCGTCAAGGGGAGATCAAGTCTGACAAATCTGGTAGGGTTCTTTGAGGAGGTAACAATGAAGTTGGACAAAAGAGAACCAGTGGACGTGATTTATTTAGATTTCCAGATGGCCTTTGACAAGGTGCCGCATAGGAGACTGTTATAAGTTAAGAGCCCATGGTGTTAAGAGTAAGATCCTAGCATGGATAGAGGATTGGCTGACTGGCAGAAGGCAGAGAGTGGGGATAAAGGGGTCTTTTTCGGGATGGCAACCAGTGACTAGTGGTGTGCCTCAGGGGTCGGTGCTGGAGCCACAACATTTCACAATATACATTAATGACCTGGAAGAAGGAACTGAAGGCACTGTTGCTAAGTTTGCAGATGATACAAAGATCTGTAGAGGGACAGGTAGTATTGAGGAAGCAGGCGGGCTGCAGAAGGACTTGGACAAACTAGGAGAGTGGGCAAAGTAGCAGATGAAATACAATGTGGAAAAGTGAGAGGCTATGCACTTTGGAAGGAGGAATGGAGGCATAGACTATTTTCTAAATGGGGAAATGCTGAGGAAATCAGAAACACAAAGGGACTTGGGAGTCCTTGTTCAAGATTCTCTTAAGATTAACGGGCAGGTTCAGTCGGCAGTTAGTAAGGCAAATTGAATGTTTTTTTTAAGAAAATATTTTATTGAGACATTTATAATTTTAACAATTTTAAACATCAAATTTCAGCAAGAACAAAAACACAGCAATATAAGCAACCCCCCCCTCCCCCCCGCCTCCCAAGCACACACCCCAGCCAACATGGCTTACATACACATTGCCACCTTCCTCAGCCCCCCTCCGTTGGTTCTACTGCCCTCACCCGTCTCTCCCATGCCACCCTTCCCCCCCTCCCCTTGCTGACATCTTAATCTTTCTCAAAGAAGTCGATGAACGGCTGCCACTGCCGAGCAAGCACCTGCAACGAACCCCTCAAGGCGAATGTAATTTTCTCAAGTCTGAGAAACCCCGCCATGTCGCTAAGCAAATGCAATGTTATCATTCATGTCGAGAGGGCTAGAATACAAGAGCAGAGGCTGAATAAGGTTCTAGTCAGACTCAATTTGGAGTATTGTGAGCAGTTTTGGGCCCCATATCAAAGGAAGGCTGTGCTGGCCTTGGAAAGGGTCCAGAGGAGGTTCACAACAATGATCCCTGGAATGAAGAGCTTGTCGTATGAGGAACGGTTGAAGACTCTGGGTCTGTACTCGTTGGAGTTTAGAAGGATGAGGGGGGAATCTTATTGAAACTTAGGATACTGCAAGGCCTGGATAGAGTGGATGTGGAGAGGAGGTTTCCACTGGTAGGAAAAACTAGAACCAGAGGGCACAATCTCAGATTAAAGGGACAATCCTTTAAAACAGAGATGAGGAGGAATTTCTTCAGCCAAAGGGTCGTGAATCTGTGGAACACTTTGCCGTAGAAGGCTGTGGAGGCCAAATCACCGAGTGTGTTTAAGGCAGAGTTCGATAGGTTCTTGATTGATAAGGGGATCAGGGGAGAAGGCAGGAGAAAGGGAATGAGAAACATCAGCCATGATTGAATGGCGGAGCAAACTCGATGGGCCTAATGGTCCAATTCTGCTCTCATGTCTTATCATCTTATGGAAACCATCGTCATTTGTCATTAAAAACCCATCAGGTTCACTAATGTTCTTTAGGGAAGGAAATCAGTCATCCTTACTCAGCCTGGCCTCCATGTGACTCCAGACCCACAGTAATGCGGATGACTCGTAAATGCCCTCTGAAATAACCTAGCAAATATCTCTGTTCAAGGGCAATTGGGGATGGCAATAGATGTTGGCCCAGCCAGCGACGCCAACATACCCTGAATCACTATTAAAAAAAAATGAATTTAAGAGCACAATGCCATAAAGAGAAAAATTAGAGAATAAAATTTGCTTGTGCACGTCCTAATATGTTCAAAAGTAGCACTGGCAGAAATTTGGAGTATGTCGCTTGGCAGCCCCCCCAAAAATGACAGACAGGGCGAGATGAAGTAAGGAGGCCTGTGTGGAGCATAAAACACCAGCATAGAATTTCCATGCTGTAAAATGATATGCAAGTGCAGTAGCCAGGCATAGGACAATGCTCACATCACCCACATTCCTCAAGTTTGTCAAGTAAATTAGCAAAAGATCCATGCTTGGACAACTCTGATCCCACCTACCTGCATAACGTCCCTATTAATATTCACGACTTAATTCTGCTTTTTGTCGGTCTCTCTCTTTCTCTCAATCCCCTATGGTCCCCAGTAAGGCAGAGCACACATCTCCTGGGCCTGTGGTCATTTTAGGAAACGTGATTTTCTACCACCAGACAGTTTTATTGCACTTCCATCCATAAGAATAAAGCATTTCTCACCTGTTTAGTAACCTGGCTTGCCATTTTCTCTGTAAAGTGCTTGTGTTGGCTGATTCTGTGAAACAGCTCCCCACCTTCCATCATCTCCATCACAATTAGCAGCCGAGGCCTGTGGATTATGAAATTATGAGCATTTAGTGGCAAAAGTATTTAAATAATAAAACATATATTCAAAAAATTGAAAGTAGAATACAGTAAAGGAAGAAAGCGGAACGAAAATGAGAAAATCAAGACCACAAGAATTCAAGGAAAAGGAAAACAAGGGAAAATGTAATTGAGGATACACAAGAAAGAGAAAAAAACATGAGTAAGAAACTGCAGAAGCTGAACAATGTTCCATTTTTGTACTTGCCGTAGAATGAAGAATTAGAAAATCTTTTACAGAACAATCCAGGACAAGACTAAATTTATATCTAATTTGTTGGGAATTAAGGATACCACTAAGTGCTAGGTTGAGGCTGCCCAAATTACTTTTCAAATTGGACCCTGTGGATGGCAGAGAGGAAGCAAATATCCAATCAGCCAGAAATGGTATTGAACCAATGTCCACATCAACAATCTAGCTTAATGTGCTTTCTAATTCACAATGCCAAGTACTTCAGTGCTTAATATAACCACAATTCCTGCGTAAAATTAACGGACAGTTAATTTCCCCTTCCAATTAGTTATTGCGACCGAGACGTACCTTGGACTGGATTCATGGGGGAACTGAACGCTGTTAGCGTAAACCTCAATAATCTGAACAATGTTACTGTGGCCCACACACATCAGGTGGTGTCGAACCTGGAAATGAGACAGAGGAATAACTTGCAGCAGAAATATAAAAATGGACAGCGGCACGGTGGCGCAGTGGTTAGCACTGCTGCCTCATAGCACCGAGGACCCTGGTTCGATCCCGGATCACTGTCTGTGTGGTGTTTGCACATTCTCTCCGTGTCTGCATGGTAAATGTCAAATTACGAATGTAAAGAAACCGGTGCAGTTTTTTCTCCCTATACAGCAGCAAATAACTTTTATGCTGCAGTCTCTTCTGTAAAGTCACAAATGCAAGGCAATTTTATCACTCATTGCCCAAACTAAACATTTCATTAAGGATTTATTTTTCAAGTGTTGGAAATCTAAATGAAAACAGAAACTGCTGGTAACATTCAGCAGGACCAGCAGCATCACAGTGCTGACAAAGGATTCCTGACTGGCCTACATGTGACTCCAGATCCACAGCTGGTCGATTCTTAACTACCCCTAAAGGATAATTAGGGAATGGCAATTGCTGGCCCAGTCAGCGATGCCCACGTCCCATGAATGAACTTTAAAAAATGGAATGCTTTGCTGTACACTTGCAGCATTTTCTGTCTTGCTCAATCTCATATCCATATACATCGACCAATATTCCCAACCGAGCAAAGCAACCATTTTTATTTTATTAAGGGGCAATTTAGCATGGCCACCCAGCTATCCTGCACATCTTTTGGGTTGTGGGGGTGAGACCACACAGACACGGGGAGAATGTGCGAACTCTACATGAACAGTGACCTGGGGCTGGGATCGAACCAGACTCCTTGGCGCTGTGAGGCAGTAATGTTAAACACTGCGCCACCGTGCTGCCCGACGAAGCAATGTACATGGTGAAAACAAATAGATGAATTGCTTACTTTGTCTGTCCATTTTAACTTTAAGGTATCGCTGCTTTTCAGCTATTTGAAGTCTTTATCAGGATCCTTGAGAAGTAAGCTGTTATGCAAAAGTCTAAAATTGACCCTGCTTATTTTGTTGTCTTTGGGTGGGGCAGTTTTTAATTGTCATGAGGATTGCATCCTTCTTGTTCTACTCACTGACACTGTTAAAATAGTTTTCCATTACCCGAACGGGAAATTACACTGTAATTTGCGAAGACAGGAAGGATTTGCATTCCACTGCTTTATTTTGTTGCCTGGGAAAGGGGAATAGGTTTCCAATGGTCTTAGTGCTGTTAGCATCAACACTCGGGACGGAGCAATACCATATTTAGAAATACTGCCTATGATCATGTTCTTTGCAAACCTTAAGGAGCAATCGAGTGTAAGAATACAGGAGGTGTAAGCATTAATTGAGAACAGACTGGCTTCTACCCATTAAATGATCATTCTCAGTATATTGCCTCATTAAGGTGGAGGAACAAATAATATACAAACATTCGTAATAGCTCCTCCGCCTTAATGAGGCAAACATAATCCAAGTGAGAAGACAAAACAGAACAATTTCAAACAGAACTTGATCCCCCCCCCTGAGGCAGACAGTAGTAAAGATGTTCTTCAGTATTCCGTCTGGTAATTATTGGCATTAACACAGAATCTCACATTCAAGTCAAACATTCCAGTTAGCACTCTAAATTTAAACACGGGCGAAAATCAGAGATTTCAAAACAAGAACAGCAACTGCAAAGTCAAGCTGTGACCTGCACATCAGCATCTATGGCTCATTACATCTTGGTGCCCACAAATTAAAAGAGCATGGAGCAAAAACGTTAGGAGTCTTGTTGAAATGAATCTCGAGAGGAGGGAGAGAATCCTTTTGCTGCTTCATAAAGAAAGGGATCTCCCACTGAT
Source organism: Scyliorhinus torazame (assembly GCF_047496885.1). NCBI lineage: Eukaryota > Metazoa > Chordata > Chondrichthyes > Carcharhiniformes > Scyliorhinidae > Scyliorhinus > Scyliorhinus torazame. The sequence goes on along the minus strand of NC_092707.1, from coordinate 34,247,638 downwards.
CCTAAGCGTAAAATTTCATAACGGGTTTTACATATTGTGTTGAGTGGTTCCACAATTTGTCCAGACTGTTACCCTCCTGAATAATTTTATACATCCACATAAATGTACTCGAGTAAGTCAACCTCTGACGTTTGGTCAAAACAATCCAACTCTTTGTACTTACCACCTATTTGCCACTGAATTCAAATGTTTCCTGGTGCAAACCTACTCACTGATATAATTATAGAATAGCACACCATCAAAGCTAGCTATTCAACTGCTCGTGTCTGCATACATCAACATGGGCTCTCAAGGTTGCCACCTTGCGAGCTGCATTCCCCCCAGTACTGCCCTCTAATATGGCAACATAGTATCAAGAAGAATACACAGCACAGTTAGAATTTAAAGTCATTGAAATTGGAGTGCAAACAATTAATTGTGCAACAGCTTGAGATTTCAAGATATTAGAGAAGGATGTTAATGATTGCAGGAAGCTCTCAATACTGCTTTGACACATGTCGCAGAATAAATTTGATTTGATTTGATTTATTGTCACATGTACCGAAAAAGTGAAAAGTATTTTTCTGCAGCCGAGGGAACGTACACAGTACGTACGTAGTAGACAAAAGAAAATCAACAGAGAACATTGACAAATGGTACATCGACAAACAGTGATTGGTTACAGTGCGGAACAAGGGGCCAAACAAAGCAAATACATGAGCAAGAGCAGCATAGGGCGTCGTAAATAGTGTTCAGAACTGATCAGTCCGAGGGGAGTCATTGAGAATCTTTTAGCTGTGGGGAAGAAGCTGTTCCTATGTCTGGATATGAGGGTCTTCAGAGTTCTGTACCATCTGCCTGATGGAAGGGTCTGGAAGAAGGCAATGCCTGGGTGGGTGGGGTCTCTGACAATGCTGTCTGCCTTCCTGAGGCAGTGGGAGGTGTATACAGAATCAATGTGGGGGTGGCAAGCTTGTGTGATGCCTTGAGCTGAGTTCATCACACTCTGCGGTTTATTGCAATCTTGGACTGAGCAGTTGCCATACCACGCTGTGATGCAGCCGGATAGGATGGTCTCCATCGCACATCTGTAGAAGTTTGAGAGAGTCGATGCAGACATGCTGAATTTCTTTAGCTTCCATAGGAAGTAGAGATGTTGTTGGGCTTTCTTGACTGTTGCATCAACGCGAGTGGACCAGGACAGACTGTTGGTGATGGTGACCCTCAGGAACTTAAAGCTATCGACCATCCCCACTTCGGAGCGGGGGGGGGGGGGGGGGGGGGGGGGGGGGGGGGGGGGGCTTGAAGGAGGTGGGGACCTCAGAGCGGAGGAGTGAGGTGGTGAAGATATCTGCGAATACACTCGCCAGCTGGTCTGCGCAGGCTCTGAGTGCTCGCCCAGGGACTCCGTTGGGGTCAGTCACTTTCTGCGGATTCACTTTCAAGAAGGCTGCTCTGAGGCTGTAATAGTGGGTATGGGTGTGTCCAGGGCTGTTGGGGCGGGTGGCACTGATGCATTGGCTGACTGCTCAAAACAGGCATAGAACTTGTTCAGATCATCGGGTAGGGATGCTCCAGCCCCAGATATTCCGCCTGGCCTTGCTTTAGAGCCTGTGATCTTGTGTAGGCCCTGCCAAAGTCGTTGTGAGTTAGTGTCGTTTGCCTGGGACTCTAGTTTGATGCAGTGTGCAGAATTAATGTGCGGAGGAAAGCCTAGCATGTGGCCACAGTTTAGAAAATCAAGTTGCAAAATACGTCAATGAAAATTGCCAGATTGGACTCAGTTTCTCGTAAATCTATCCAAATCGTTGTCCCAAAACAAGCGAGAAAACTAGGAATTGCAGATTTCAAAGCCAGACCTGGATGGTGTAACCAGGTTTAAGAAGGGAAACAATTTTGTACTTCGAAAGAAGACCAAGAACTTGATAACAATCTTATCACACTTAGTCGTTTACGATCAAACATTGACAAAAGAATGCATCCCAGATTGGCCTGTATTGGGAACATGGATGAGACCCCCAAAATGTTGATATGCCAGCCACTCAAACCAGCCCAATGGTGAGCAAATATGGAGAAAACCAAATTAAAATTGTATACATTTGTATATATGGCTTTTGTTTTTGATTAATTTGATGAATTTAACTTACACAAATTAATGTTGGCCTCCATTTATAAATTAAAATTAAAACATAAAAATACCTTTTGGCGCCTTTTGTACTTATTTTGGGTCCAGGAATGGTGGGAACAGTCTCCAACCTGGCAACTCTGCTAAAGTGAGACAATGGGAGAGGGTGGATTTCAGCCCCTTGAAATGAGGTGTAAAAGTTAACCCCCTACTTTTCGGCTAAAAACTTAGGGTATGATTTATGGCACTTCTCACTGGTGGGACCTTCCGGTCCCGTTGAAGTCCATCTCTTGAAATGAATTCCCCGGCAGCTGGGTAGGTGAGCCACACAAAAGCCCACTGACGCCGATGGCCAATGGCTTGCCACAGTGGTTAGCACTGCTGCCTCACAGTGCTAGGGGCCCGGGTTCAATTCCAGCCTTGGGTGACTGCCTGTGCGGAGTTTGCGTGTTCTCCCCGTGTCTACGTGGGTTTCCTCCGGGTCCTCTGGTTTCTTCCCACAGGCGAAAGATGTGCAGGTTAGGTGGGAATACAGGGATAGGGTGGGGGAGTGGGCCTAAGTAGAGTATTCTTTCAGAGGGTTGGTGCAGATTCATGGGCTGGATGGCCTCCTTCTGCACTGTAGGAATTCTATCCACTGCGGAAAATCCAGGCCTTAGTTTTAGACACTCTACTTGAGTATGTGAAGTAATTGCAATTTATATTATGAAAATGTATTTTTAAAACATCACATTCTTACCTCATTTCTTGCTTTTGGGCGGTCAAGGAGAATCTTCAGTGCAAATCGTTCTCCCGTTGATTTTTTCATGCATACTCTAAAATAAATCAAGCAGTGAATACAAGTGGAAAAGTAAGGACAGATCATTCCATTACACTTTCACATGCTAGTTTAATACATGACTCTATTAACATTAATCTTATTTCAAGATATATAATCACTTGCCAATTCAATTGCAAAGCAATTCCCCAAAGTATTTCCCCCCCCCCAAAAAAGGCTGCAAAAATACTTAGTCTCTAATTGATAATAATGGCACTCCAATCCACCTCATCTCAAACTATCGCTGAGAACGAATAACACCCAGGTCTATGCCAAATTTCCTGTGCATATGCCAGATGATATCAACAATGCATGGGATAGGAAGAACAGATAGGTAGAGCATCAGCTTGATGTCTCAATTCAAAGACAGCACCTCTACCAATTACAGTACAGAAAGCCAATTAATAAGCAATTGAAAGATAAGGCCAAACAGTAAGTAATAATTAGATTCTTGAAAGCTTGTAAATTGCAGGAGGAAGGCAAGATTGGAGGTTAGGAATTACATAATTTTAAGAGTAGAAAACAAGAGTGTGATGACTTTCAATCCCAAATGACTCTCTTATGGACTGATCTGATGAAATGAAATGAAAATGGCTTATTGTCACAAGTAGACTTCAAATGAAGTTACTGTGAAAAGCCCCTAGTCGCCACATTCCGGCGCCTGTTCGGGGAGGCTGGTACGGGAATTGAACCGTGCTGCTGGCCTGCCTTGGTCTGCTTTCAAAGACAGCGATTTAGCCCTGTGCTAAACCAGCCCGTGATCTCTTCACACATCTCCTCTACCGAGTAGTACTACACTTGTGTGTGCTTCAGCCGATGCCTATGTGTATGCATTTACATTGTGTATTTTATATTTGCCCTATTATGTATTTTCAGTTCATGTACGAAATGATCTGTCTGAGCTGCACGCAGAACCATCTTTTCACTGTAGCTCGGTACAAGTGACAATAAACAAATCCAATCTAATCCAATCCCATCTGAAAACTTTGCCATGTATGAGGAGATTGGGAGTGGAGATAAAGAGCAAATACGGCAGCAAAGCTACAGCTCAGGAAATAATGTTTAGGGAAACAAAACTCAGGCGAGCAATATAAACAAAGTAAAGGCAAGGAATTCAGTTTTGATGCATTTTTCTTTTGACTAGAATAATAACTGACTACATTATGTCCCTTTATCTGAATACCCGGAGGGAAATGTTCAACTGCTCTATATATACTACTTCTAATGACATGGTGATTGTCCTCCTTATCTGAATTTCAACACAGGTGAGATGGCAAGTTCTGGCCAAACAAAGGTTACATTTCTTTTCTCACATTTGGTTTCATCAAAAACAATGAAGATCAGGCCGCTTGAAGCCTGAGGTTATACTTTCTTCAGGGGAGATGGTGGCATATTGGTAATGTTGCTGGATCAGAAATCCAAGGCCCAGGTTAATGGGCTGCACGGTAGCAATGGACAGCACGATAGCAATGGTTAGCACTGTTGATTCACAGCGCCAGGGTCTGAGGTTCGATTCCCGGCTTGAGTCACTGTCTGCGCAGCATCTGCACGTTCTCCCCATGTCTGTGTGGGTTTCCTCCGGGTGCTCTGGTTTCTTCCCACAAGTCCTGAGAGATGTACTTGTTAGGTGAATTGGACATTCTGAATTCTCCCTCAGTGCACCCGAACAGGCGCCGTGGTGACTAGGGGATTTTCCACAGTCACTTCATTGTAGTGTAAGTGCAAGCCTACTAGTGACAATAATAAAGATTATTATAATTCTCTGGGAAATGGGTTCTAATTGCACCAGGGCAGCTGGTGGAATTTAAATTCAATTAACAAAATCTGAAATTGTAAGTTAGTCTCAATAATAGCGATGCTGAAACTATCAACTGTTGTAAAAACCCATCTGGTTCACTAATGCCCTGGAGAACAAAATCTACCATCCTTACCCAGTTGTGGCTCCAGGCCCACAGTAATGTGGTAGACTCTCAGTTGCCCTCTGAAATGGCTGAACCAGTTCAACAACAAATGCTGGGCCTCGTCAGGAACACCCACATCCCATTAAAGAATAGAAAAACTCATAGCTTTGCCAACAGTGCTCATATGGCAATCCTGATCTTGAGGTCAGCCAACTTTCAAATTTTTTTTCAAAACAAAAAGCTCTGTCCAGTACTTCCCCAGAGCGGAGAAACTACGACATCTTCTTCGCAGCCTTCAACACGACATCGATGAAGATGAACATCTTGCCAAGGTCATCCCCACCCCCACCCCCACTACTTGCCTTCAAACAACCGCTCAACCTTAAACAAACCATTGTTTGCAGCAAACTACCCAGCCTTTAGAACAGTGACCACGACACCACACAACCCTGCCATGGCAATCTCTGCAAGACATGCCAGATCATCGACATGGGTACCACCATTACACGCGAGAACACCACCCACCAGGTACGCGGTACATACTTGTGCGACTCGGTCAACGTTGTCTACCTCACACGCTGCAGGAAAGGATGTCCTGAAGCGTGGTACATTGGCGAGACCATGCAGATGCTGCGACAACGGATGAACGGACATCACGCGACAATCGCCAGGCAGGAATGTTCCCTTCCAGTCAGGAACACTTCAGCAGTCAAGGGCATTCAGCCTCTGATCTTCAGGTAAGCGTTCTCCAAGGCAGCCTTCAGGACATGCAACAACGCAGAATCGCCGAGCAGAAACTTATAGCCAAGTTCCGCACACATGAGTACGGCCTCAACCGGGACCTTGGATTCATGTCGCATTACATTCACCCCCTACCCTCTGGCCTGGGCTTGCGAAATCCTACCAACTGTCCTGGCTTGAGACAATTCACACCCATTTAACCTGGGATTACCCCTCTCTCTGGATCTGTAAAGACTTAATTACCTGCAAATGCTCACATTCAAAGTATCATAGAATCATAGAATTTACAGTGCAGAAGGAGGCCATTCGGCCCATCCAGTCTGCACCGGCTCTTGGAAAGAGCACCCTACCCTAGGTCAACACCTCCATCCTATCCCCATAACCCAGTAACCCTACCCAACACAAAGGGCAATTTTGGACACTAAGGGCAATTTATCATGGCCAATCCACCTAACTTGCACATCTTTGGACTGTGGGAGGAAACCGGCGCACCCGGAGGAAACCCACGCACACACGGGGAGGATGTGCAGACTCCGCACAGACAGTGACCCAAGCCGGAATCGAGCCTGGAACCCTGGAGCTGTGAAGCAATTGTGCTATCCACAATGCTACCGTGCTGCCCACAAATCTTGCATCTTGCATTTTTTACTTTGTCTATATGTATGTTTCTGGAACCTACCTCTTCATTCACTTGAGAAAGGCGCAGTGCTCCGAAAGCTAGTGATTTGAAACAAATCTGTTGGACTTCTTACTGTGCTCACCCCAGTCCAACGCCGGCATCTCCACATCATGAAATTTTAATATAGAGATGCAAATTTCCTCACAAATTGTAGGTCTTCCTATCGCTTTGGCCAAGCTTTTGGGCATTACTCCTAATAACTCCTTCTTTGGTTCGGTGATAGATTTGTAACTGATACACTTCTATAAAGCACCATTGGATGTTTTTTTAATGTTAACAGCACTATAAATTGGTTGTTAAAGCTCATCCTATAGCATTCCTTTAACACTGCAATGATAATTGACAGTATGGGCAGTAATTTAGATTTATTGTCACGTGTCCCAAGGTACAGTGAAAAATATTGTTTTACGTACAGTCCAGGAAGATTGTTACATACATGAAAAATATAGGACATATGATAAATACATAATGTAAATACATTGGCACCAGGTGAAGTTATGGAGTATAGTGCTACAACAATAGAGAAGATGTGTAGAGAGATCAGTTCAGTCCATAAGAGTCTGGTAACAGCCCGGGGGAAGAAGCTGTTTTTGAATCTGTCACTGCATGTTCTCAGACTTTTGTATCTTTTGCCCGATGGAAGAGGCTGTTTCAATATTCAAAGTTTCAATATTCCACCTGGGCTGTTTCCAAGGATGCACAGAGAGCAACTGTAGTTGGAGGATCATCAATTACCAGTGAAAGACACTATTTGATCTGCCTGAAACTGGTCTTCCATTGCAAAGAGCTGTCCCTGGTCCAGTGTTGAAGACTTCCAAAGCTCAGGACCACATGCTGAAGGACGCACTAAAACATGGGGCAGCCGCCACAGAAGCGCATTGGGGAAAGGTTGCTTTCTTAGACCTTCCAGCCATGGCGCACCAAAGGGAGGAGAATTGTATAGAACTGGTTGTATGTAAAGAGTGAATATTACATATATCACAATTCTATTGAAGCTACTCAGAATGCAACTTGATTTGTGTAGATAATTTAAAATACCATTGCACCCTTCGTAATCATTATTTTGAAACGTCTGTTTCTTGGATTGTATTGAAGCACCTCGGGATGCAACATGATCAGTGTAGAAAATATGAATATTATGCACTTTGTGCAATGGCCATTTTGAAATGTTGTAATGTGCTTTCAGCTATTGTAAGCATATTTTTGTAACAAAAAGATTCCACCCTCAATGAACCATTGTTTGAAAACACACCCATTATGGGTGGTCTGAATTCTGTCGGAACCATCTCCTTTTGGGGAAACATTGTTTGGGCTGTGGCAAGAAAATTAGGTCAACAGAATTATAAAAGGACTGTGCAGAGTCTGAAAATATCACTCTCGCATCTCTTGCATCTAAATGCATGTAACAAAATACACAGATTTTCAAGCTATTGAAAACTCTTGGACTTTATTTTGAAAAGTCATTTCCAGCTCTTGATGCTCTTTCAATCAGTTGATGCCATAGAAATTGTAGACTCCAGGAATTATACTGCCCTCATCCTCTTAAAGAATTCATAGACAAATAGTAATGGTGGACATCAAAATAGAAAGGAAGGACCTCTGGTGACAGCATATAGGGGGAAGACGCACACAAGATGCACCCGCTATGGTATTGTAATTTTAGTCCTTTTTGGCCAGTTGCTGGGGACATTTTTGTTTAAAATAATAATAATAATATTTAGCTTACATTAACACTGCAATGAAGTTACTGTGAAAATCCCCTAGTCTCCACATTCCAGCGCCTGTTGGGGTACACGGAAGGAAAATTCAGAATGTCCAAATTACCCAACAAAGACATCTTTTGGGACTTGTGGGAGGAAATCCACACAGACACGGGGAGAACGTGCAGACTCCGCACAGACAGTGCCCAAGCTGGGAATCGAACCTGAGAGTGAACTAATGTGCTAACCACTGTGCTACCGGGCCGCCTCACTTGAGTACTGGTATAAGGTGCCCACATAAGAGAAACGTCCAGTAAGTCCAGGGCAAAGAAACCTGACGGCAGAAATTAGTCAACGGAATTGGAGGCTTCTCGGGGCTCTTCTGTGGAGAAAATGGCAGAGGCTGCTGTTGGGACTCGGGCAACTCCGCTAACAGCAGAGATGCTGACCGGCATCCTGGTGACTGAATTTGAAAAGCTACGGCGGATTGTGGCTGAGGACCTTATAAGTCGATGGAAGATGTCCTGGCTTCATTCGGTCGGCATGGAGAAGACCAACGAGTCTGTAAAAAAGCATGGCTCGGTGATTAAGAGCGTGGAGGTGGCTCTCTCGCAACATAGCGACCAGACTGCCTCTGCGGAAGCTGAATGTCTCCGATGGCCAGTGTGAATAAAGCAGTGAGTGATTTGGGAAACCGTTCCAGGAGGCAGAATATTCGGATTGTGGAGTTGCTGGACTGAATGACCGGTCCAAATCCCACGAAATACTTTTTGAAGATGTTTGGGAAGATGGTGTGGGGAGGGTGGATTCATGTCCCCTTCCGAGTTAGATCGAGCCCACCGGACACTCCAACAGAAGCCCCCTCCCAGCAAACCACCATGAGCTGTTATTGTGAGGTTCCACAGTTTCCAGGATAAGGAACAGGCCTTGAGATGGGCTAAGGAAGATTACGACCATACATGGGAAGGCCATGCCATCAGGCTTCAAGACGTTGGTGTGGAGCTGGCAAGGAAGTGGGTAGTGTTTAGCAGGGCAAAAGCCACCCAGTACAAGAATGGGGTTCAATTTGGGATGGTGCACCCGGCACGGCTCAGAGTGACATTTGAGGCGAATTACAATTTTTTTCAATTTGTCGGAGGAGGCAGATTCTTTTGTAAAAAAAACATGGGCTGGGTGAGAGTTGATGGAGGTTTCTGTGAGGTTTTTGGATGTTGGGGGTGGGTGTGTGGAAATGGGGAGCTGTTGGATTTCTTGTGCATGTTCGCATTTCTTTGTTCTTGTGTGGGATAAGTGTTTTGAAAGTTGTATTTGGGTGGGGGGGGGGGGGCTTAATTTTATGGGGAATTTTGTTCTTCGTGCTACAGCCGTTATGGGAAATGTATAGTTTCCTGTTGCGAGTTCGATATTTTAAAGGTTTTGTTTATTGTTTTGTTTTTTCTGTTGGTATTTTTCTTCACTCTGGGCAATGGCCACCCTGCTAGCCAAAGAGATAGTTTAAGGCAGTGGAGTGGTGGGTTTGGTTGCCACTCATTATATTAGTTTGGTTTTAGATAATGAGCTTTTTCGTTCTGTTCTGGGTTAGGATTAGTAGAACTAGGTTAGAGTGTTTTTTGTTCACCTCACTGTTATTTGTATGTTCATTTGGGTGTGGTATTTACTGGGGGGGGGGGGGGGGGGGGGGGGGGAGAGGAGGAGAACAGGAATAGTTTGCTGATGGTGACTACAGATTTTTTTCTTTGTTCTGTCTTGCTGCTGGGCTTGGCAACCATTTTGGGTGGACCTGGTGACTGTACTCTCAAAGTAGTTATTAGGTGATCCGGCTGAGTGGAAATGGCTGACTCCGGATTTGGAGGGGTGGGGGTCTCTAATTCAGTTGGTCACCTGGAACAGTTGAATGGCCCAGTGAATTGCTAGAGGGTATTTGCTCACCGTTAAATTTTTTATGGTGATGTGGCGTTTCTCCAGGACACTCATTTGCGGGTAGCAGAAGAGATGAGGGTCAAGTATTTCACTCAGGCTTCGACGATAGGGTCGCGCAAATTTGATCAATAAAAGGGTTCAATTTTCAGCCGTTAGGATTTTGGCTGATCCTTGTGGCAGACGTGATCGTCAGTGGGTCCTTGACAGGCACTCGGTCGTCCTGGTTAATGTATCTGAATTCTCCCTGTGTACCCGAACAGGTGCCGAATGTGGCGACTGGGGATTTTCACAGTAACGTCAGCCTACTTGTGACAATAAAGATTATAAATTAAATTATGTATATGCACCGAATTTTATTAACAAGTTGCTAGCTTCCATTCCTGATTCGGAGGTTGTGGTGTGTGTTGTATATGTTACTAGTTTTCTTTTTACACATGTTTAGAATAAAATATTTTATTTTTAAAATGGATGAGATAATGAAGCTACTGAGGATTCATTATTCTATGATTAAGAGTTTTGGTTCCTTCTCTGGGTGGGAGTTAAATTCGGACAAGAGTGAATACTTTCCGGTTAACCCCCTGGGGAGGGCAGCCGATCTGGGTATGTTGCCTTTTCACATTGCCAGATCTAGCTTTTGTTATCTGGGAATCCAGGTGGCCCATGATCAGGCCTCGCTCCATTAATTTAATTATGTTAGTCTGGTGAATGGGGTCAAATCTGACTGGCAGAAGTGGGATAACCTCCCCCTGTCCTTGGTGGGCAAGGTACAGACTATTAAAATTAATGCCCTCCCGAGGTTATTTATTTTTCAGTGTCTCCCCACATTTCTTCCCAAATCCTTTGTTATTAGAGTTGATAAATTAGTGTCCTCTTTTATTTGTGCGGGCCAATGTTGAGAAATCATAGAATCACTAAGTGCAGAAGGAGGCCATTTGGCCCATCGAGTTTGCCCCGACCATCCGAAAGAGCACCCTACCTCGGCCCATCCTACCCTATCCCCATAACCCACTAACCCCACCTAACCTTCTTTGGACACGAGGGAAAATTTAGCATGGTCAATCCACCTAACCTGCACATCTATGGAAACCGGAGTACTCGGAGGAAACACACGTCGGCACGGGGAGAAATACAAACTCCACACAGACAGTGATCTACAGCCAGAATTGAACACGGGCCCCTGGCTCTGCAAGGAGCAGTGCTAACCACTGTGCCGCCCTGTGCTGAGGTGGCTTTGTAACTAGAGTTCCGTACACGGGCAAATGGAGGAGAGTTGTAGGTGTGGTGATCTGCATCACTGTAAATACACAAGGGGTTAATGCAAATACACTAAGACTAGATAAACACTAGAGGGAGCACCAGAGACATCATGACACGCAGACATTCAACCAATAGGATAGGTCATGACCAATGGACATTCAAGACACATCCAGGCGTGACACTACCACAGGGGGGCATTACACCAACCCATATAAAAGGACACAGCACACATGCTCAGTCTCTTTCCAGTGGAGACACTTAGTGAATACAGGCAGGGTTGATTGAAACACATCATACCCACCACGTGGATTGTAGCAGACTGGTTAGTTAGTCTGAGTGGCTATAGCAGGATTAACAGGAAAGTCGAATCCAAGTAGGAGAATTGTTAACAGTTTAATAAATGTGTTAAAGCTATCTCCAAGTCTGAACCTTCCTTTGTCAGAGTGTACATCAAGGAAGCAGCTTATGCTACGTCAAGAGCATAACAAAACAGTTGGGGCTCTAGTTTAGGTGCTTCAGTAACTGCCTCGCTTCCATTCTCTCCTCCAAGATTTTCCTTGAATCCGTTGGTGGTGTGCATCCTGAGAATCTGGAAGCAGTGGGCAGCATTTTAAAATGTAGCTCCATGTCGTTGTTGGCCCCTATTTGCAGTAATCAGCTCTTTGTGCCAGTGGACTTAATCTCAGCGTTCAGGTCATGGGAGGAAGGGTTTGGTCAGGGTTGAGAACAGTTTGTGGAGGGAAGATTTGAGGAGCTGAAGGAAAAATTTCAACTCTCTGGGACCAACTTGTTTAGCTATTTCCAGATTCGCAATCTTTTGTGGAAGGTTTTTCCTTCATTTCCTGTGGCACCACCGTCCTCCCTTTCTGAAAGGATTTTATCTTTGGTTGGGTGCGGTGGGGGGATTTTGGGTTTACAGCCAGATCCTATCAGCGGAGTCAGCTCCGTTGAATGAGGCAAGATGAAATGGGAGGGTGAATTGGGTCCTATTCTGGATGAGGTGGGAGTGGAGCGAGGCTCTTCACAGGGTCAACTCCACATCCTCCTATGCTCGGCATAGTTTGATCCACTTCAAGGTGGTGCACAGGGCTTATCTGACCAAGGCGAGGGTGAGTGGTTTATTTTTGGAGGTGGATGACAGGTGCGAGCAGTGTTCCAGGGGGCCGGCTAACCATACCCATATGTTTTGGTCGCGTCCCAAATTGTTAAGCTTTTGGGTCTCCTTTTTCAATGCCATGTCAGTGATTCTAAATGTCGAACTGGAGCCTTGTCCGTTGGTGGCCATTTGAAAATGAAAATCGCTTATTGTCACAAGTAGGCTTCAAATGAAGTTACTGTGAAAAGCCCCTAGTCGCCACATTGCGGCGCCTGTTCGGGGAGGCTGATATGGGAATTGAACCGTGCTGCTGGCCTGCCTTGGTCTGCTTTCAAAGCCAGCGATTTAGCCCTGTGCTAAACAGCCCCTGCATTTCCGGGGTGAAGGCGGATGTCCTTGCCTTTGCCTAGTTAATAGCCCGGAGGCAGGTTGTGCTTGGGTGCAGGTGTTCTACTCTGCCCAGTTCCACGGCCTGGTTGGGCGACCTCAAGGAGTTCCGACATTTAGAGAAGGTCAACTACACCATGAGGGAGTAGGTAGAAGGGCTCTACCTAAGACGCCAGCCATTCATTTCCTTTTTTTAAAAAAAAAGTTAGTCACCGTCAGTTGTTAGAGGAATTTTAAAGTTCAGGGGTTAAGGTTGAATGGGTTTTTGATTATTGATTATGTACTATGTACAGTGTAACTTGAAGCATCTGCTTTATATTATACAAGTGTTATTTTGTTATAATGGAAAAGTTTTCAATAAAAATATATATTTTTTTAAGTTGGAAAGAAAAAAAATCCAGCTGACATCTCATTTTAGATTCAATACAACACCTACTCAGACCATTTATTTGAATCCTTCAAAGTCTGTTCATTTACTGCAAGTTAATCTAGAAATGCACATCTGATACAATGGGGGCTGGATAAATTAGCTGCTCCGAGCTGCGGCCTTCCACTTGTTTTACAAAATCCTCTTTTCAACTCAGAGTGGAACAATGAAATTCTGACTCTCCTGTACCTCCTCGAGCTGCAACAGATCAGTCTGAATATGATGAGAGAACATGGCTAACAGCACAAAGAAGTCCAAAATACATAACAAATTGAAGACCTTGCTTAGAGGGACCACTGTTCCTACTCTTAAAAGGTGACCGAAGCACAGTTCATCAGCTTCACTCCATACGAAGCCAAGAATAAGCCCTCAAATTTCTTTCCCCAATTTGGATGAATAGATCATCAGGCTTTTCTGGCAGGTTAAAAGCAGAGGAATACCTGCTCTTGATTACTTGAAAGTTATCAACTCCAGTATGACTATTTTGTCTGTATATAAAACCCTTACCCTTTGGATCTCTCCAGTAAGTTTCTTCCTCCTCACCCCCAAATTGAAAGAGAAACATCTCGGTTACTGCATCGAAGTGATGTCGCTGCTAGTTTGAATCTTTAATGGGCTGAAATACTGCGGTGCTACAGTGATAAAACCTGAGCTTTTGCCAACATGAACCAACGTCTGCACGACAGAAGAAAATAGGTAAGAAATTACTAGAAGATTACAGTAAGAAGTTTTACAACACCAGGTTAAAGTCCAACAGGTTTGTTTCGATGTCATCGAGTGACATCGAAACAAACCTGTTGGGCTTTAACCTGGTGTTGTAAAACTTCTTACTGTGCTCACCCCAGTCCAACGCCGGCATCTCCACATCATAGAAGATTACAGTTATAAACAGAATATCCTCAAAAGATTGAGGGATATGCATTTCCTTATAGTGAAAGAAAAATGCTCCTAGGCAGTCTGCTATTTTGCAGTAAATAGATTAAATGTAGCCTGTGGTTTTACCATGGAAATTCCCAGAAACTGCTTTTGGGTCACCTACATCCTTCCAAGTATTTCTCGCCTTCAACCCTGTAGTCAATTTTAAACAAAGGCAGGCAACTGCATTATTCCCAAACTTCTGTCAACTCCTCCCTGACTGGTTGCTAGGAGCAAGATAATTATAGCATTGGCAATTCTTCCCTCTTTAGTGCCTCTCCACTACAACTCAACTAACACTGGTACGTCACCAATTGATTGGCACATGTTCATGCCCTGTGATGTGTGCCCTTGATATGAACTTAATTTCAGTTCAAAGATTCATGCTGGCTACAACATGGCTAAGAATATTTAGTAGATGATCAAGTGCCTTAGTAACTGAAGATTTACAATGTTACTGATTAGGACTTTATTAGTCTCTTGTGAAAATCTAAATCCTCCACAGTAACACTAAATAATCCTTTTCCAAGTGATGGAGAGACATATATGGAGGAAAAATACTGAAATTCCAATTTACAAAGCAAAACTGTAAGCTTCTGAAAACTAATTACTAGAGTTGTCATATTTCAATAAAAGGTACCATTCATTACAAAGGTCATCTGCAAATAAATTTATTCTGTCTCATTTACACAGCATTTTTATTAATTCATGGGGATATGGGTGTCATTGGCTAGGCCAGGATTTGTTGTCCATTCCTAAATGGCCTTAAGAAGGTGGTGGGCCTTGAGAAGGTGGTGGCGAGCATTAACTAATAGTTAAACGTTATTCACATTACACTTGCTATAAGTAATTAAACCAGGGCATGGCTCTGGCAAGTGCAAATGAAATTCAGAATTCAGTGTGTTAAAGAAATGTTCAAGGCACAACTGCCAAAGATCCAGTTGTCAGAGATGGCTTTATTCTTTGCACCATTCAATTTTAGCTTAATGGATTCATAATATATTCTTCAGTTTACCATCTCACCAATGATCAACAATTAAAACAAAAATGAAGTTATAGATACGCTATCACAATAGTTTTTTTCCTTCTCTCCTCTTTTCCCTCCCTTTCTCCTCCCCTCGGCTTTGACTCCGAGATGCAATGCTATAGGTGCTAGCTTGTCTTGCTATTACTAGCCATACTCAGCTGTAAATTTAGACTTTAAAGCTTACAAGTTTACACAACTCATTTGTGCCCCGTTCTTCACCAGATACCAGTTGATATAGATAGATACACTTTACTAATTTTGCCGTCTTAAACTAAACTATATTTTTTAAAATCTGTGCAGCAGCACGGTAGCCTTGTGGATAGCACAATTGCTTCACAGCTCCAGGGTCCCAGGTTCGATTCCAGCTTGGGTCACTGTCTGTGCGGAGTCTGCACATCCTCCCCGTGTGTGCGTGGGTTTCCTCCGGGTGCTCCGGTTTCCTCCCACAGTCCAAAGATGTGCAGGTTAGGTGGATTGGCCATGATAAATTGCCCTTCGTGTCTAAAATTGCCCTTAGTGTTGGGTGGGGTTACTGGGTTATGGGGATAGGGTGGCAGTGTTGACCTTGAGTAGGGTGCTCTTTCCAAGAGCCGGTGCAGACTCAATAGGCCGAATGGCCTCCTTCTGCACTGTAAGTTCTATGATATGATATCATATGTGAGCAACAGTGACAAACCCACATTTATTGCCCAGCCACGGTTGTCCTGAGAAAGTGGTAACAGGGCATCTTGAACCATTGCAATTCTTATGGTAATTTTACTACCAAGATTATGCCACTCTTGCATCTTTCCACTAGAAACATATTAAAGGGTAATCTCAGAAAGTCAGCTTCAGAAACTGGCTGCACCCAACCAAACATTAAGTATTAAATGATGTTTAAACATAACTCTTTAACCACAGTGGGCACTATTGGAAATCATTTACAGACCATACAACATCACATGCAGTTTACACTAAGGGTAATGAATGCTTGGTTTCTCGCCTTTCTTCCAATTTTCTCTCTTTCTCTCAGAAATGTGACCATTGCTGCCAAGGTGCAGTTCTGGCCATTTGTCTGCAGACTCTCGTGAGAAATCAACTTTGCAGCATTGTAGCCCAGACCAATCATTTTTCTTGCCAACCTACACATACATTCACAGTTGGGCAGGTGTGGGAAACCTGGTTTAAAATTTCCTTTCATAAATCCATGGGTACTGAGCTCAATTGGAATAACCTAAATAGTAGTATGGTCAAGATTAACTGATTCAGCACAGATCCGAAATCAAATGTGGGAATATCTGCTTTTCTACAAAACACAACTTGAATCATTACTTCAGCCTTAATCAGCAGTGCAGTTTTACCACAATGTGGTGAAGATGATTAATATAATACGAGTTTTGCATTGATGCAAATTCCACATGGCGTTAATGCCAGAAGAGTAATGTAGACTTAATAATTTTCAATTTCTGTTGAGAATTCCAATTTCTTATCCAAGTTATTTAAATTCAGTTATCTTTACATCACAGCTTATTGCTGCAGACGTGAATATTACTATGAATGGGTACAAAAATATTAAACTACATGAGGTAGAAGACATTCATTGTCACCAGGCAAGCTCTTGGTCTCAACTGAGAATTGTACTCAAAATGGGCAGCCAGTTTGCACCAGAGCTGAAATTGCACAAGGTTTGCAGGTATGTAGGATATTTACATAAACGGGTCTTCTCTGGGCCTGGGGAAATTACCAAATTCAGATGTTGCAAAAGTACCCTTTAACCTTTCTTTTAAAAAATCAGCCTGGGAAAGATGCCAGGCAGCAAGGGAATTGGCACATTGAGGATTGAGGTGCCAAGTCCCAATGCTGATTGCAGGCAACTATTGGCAGAGGGTGAAAGCTCACCCTCATCAGAAGATTGCTGAATGTGCCAGAGCTAACTTTCTAGTTATCACATCCTCGTGTCAATGAAGCTTCAAAGGTGAATGTTTACTCCTGAAATCTTATTGCTTAATCCTCACTATCAAAATAAGAAATGTAGGGCACAGTACAAATACAGTTACTTAATCAGCTTCAAAGTCCAGTTTACAAAGTAAAACACATTTCAGTTTTCCTACAAAGTCACAGATACACCAGTGGGGCATTTACAACAAAATAAATATTTGTTTTGCAGCTTTTTGTAAGGGAATAGGATGAATGGAGAATGGTTCAAATGTCCTTTTTATTTCATAATAATGTAAGAAATAGGAACAGGAATAAGGTTATTTGACCCTTCAAACCTACTCCATCATTCAATAAGATCAAGATTCAACAAAATTAGCAAGCACAACAAACTTGTCTGCCTTGCTGTATTGCCTGATCCAGGTCAAAAATCTGCCCCCAGGCTTCAGTAAACACAAATCTGAGAGAGTCACAGATGCAGCTATGTTGGTTGAATCAGTAAGAATACCCAGTGCTTTAAGCCAAAGCTACGGTACTGGAGTAGACTAATAGCATTCATAACTCATTCTACTTAATTCTCACAAAGAAACAGGAAATTACACATACTGTAGATCGAACATTCATTTTAATTGTAATTACGAAGATTTCATTTAGTCATGGCACATCAGAGTTCCAAGTCACTCAATTCAAATACCTGGCCTTTTCTGAATTGAGAGTTATATAAATTCACTTGTTTCACAAGTTGCTTTATTTTTAGGTGTTGAACCAGTAATATAAATTGTGCCACCTGTTTTGAGTAGGTAGAACTCTCACCTGAATCAGAGACCCACTCTAGAACTAGGACACTGACTCCAAGCTGATATTCCAGTGTAGTACTGAGGGAATGCTGCATCATCAGAGTCATGCAGAACAGAAGAGGCCCTTCAGCCCATCAAAATTACACTAAATCCACATAGATGTAAAAGATTCCATGGCACCGTTTCAAAGAGGAGTTATCCCTGGTGTCCTAACCAACATTTATCCTTCAAACATCAGAAAAATCTGGTCATCATCACATTGCTGTGTGTGGGAGATTGTGGTGTACCAATTGTCTCCTGTACTTCCTAAAACAGTGACTACACTTCAAAAAGGTGCTTCATTAACTCTAAAGCCCTTATGGATGCCCTAGGTTTGTGAAGGGCACTATAAACATATGAGACTTTTTAAAAATGAGTGTGTGATGACTTTAGAGATTGGCTTCCATTGATAGTGGGAAAAATGCATTGCTATTCTAGACAACACAGCTGTCCCAAACTATT
Source organism: Scyliorhinus torazame (assembly GCF_047496885.1). Taxonomy (NCBI): domain Eukaryota; kingdom Metazoa; phylum Chordata; class Chondrichthyes; order Carcharhiniformes; family Scyliorhinidae; genus Scyliorhinus; species Scyliorhinus torazame. The sequence goes on along the minus strand of NC_092707.1, from coordinate 34,229,455 downwards.
TACTAATTCAAATGTAGTTAGTACAGCTTAATAATTACAATAGAAATCTAGTTGGCAATTCAAAGAAAATACTTTAACCTAGATGAGAATGTGGACCTCGCTGCCACAGGGAATGGTTGAAGCTCAGAGCATAGATGGACTTATGGGGAAACTGGATAAACAAATAAGGAGAAGGGAATAGAGGTTATGATGATAGATTTAGATGAGGAAAGATGGGAAGAGAGTAAAGTGCATGGTTCCCAACCCTCCTTAAATGGCCAGGAGTCTACTGGAATCGGCAATCTCCTAGCGGCCAAAGAAAGTTTTCCAAGAGATTTTAAAACAATATTTTAAACAAATCAGTCCCATAATTCGCCATTAGCATCCAAGGGAAAGAAACTACAACTACCACCATGAGGCATGACCATGCAGTGACAGCACATCTGGCGCAGCATCACCCAATCAAATTCAAACCTCAACCCAAAAAACAGAGTCAGGAGGACTCCGGCTGGCTGGGACGAGTTTGGTGCAGTTTATATTAAATTGAGGGACTGGGAGCAAGCAGCGAGTATGTTTCCGGGAACAATGTGCGCGAGTTTAGATCACTTAGTAGAGATGGAGAAAGAAAAATATATATTTTCTCGTCAATTTTAGCTGTTTTTATTATCCCTTTTGAAACCATTGGATGTTATATTGATCCCCGTGAGTGAGCAAAGCTTTTTCCTCGCCGCTAAACTGGGACGTTATTCGCCCGTGCTAAACTGGGACGTTATTCACCCGTGCTAAACTGGGACGTTATTCGCCCGTGCTAGACTGGGACGTTATTTGCAGATGCTAGACTGGGACGTTATTCACCCGTGCTAAACTCGAACATTATTCACCCGTGCTGTAAATATATCCCGTTTGGTTTTGTTTCACTTCACTCGAAATCTCTTAGATCCTGCTCACACCATGCCACCAGCTTTCCGTGACGTCAGGTCTGCTGACATCTCCTGGAAAATGGCCAGAATTGGCAACTCCAGTCAAGTGAAGTTAAATGCTGGCAGGCGAACAAGGAGCCATTGTGCACCTCGAGACTGAGTTGCCATTTAATAAGAATATGACTGATCAGATATAGCAATCTCAAATCTGCATCCCACCTACCCTTGATATCCTATCATCCCCTTGCTTACCAAGAATCTATCCACCTCTGCCTTAAAAATATTCAAAGATTCAGCTTCCACCGCCTTTTCAGGAAGACAGTTCCAAAGACTCATGACCCTCAGAAAAATGTTGTCTCATCTCCATTTTAAATGGCAACCCCTTATTTTGAAACAGCGGCCTCGAATTCTAGATTATCCTACTGGAGGAAATATCCTCTCCATATCCACCCTGTTAAGATCCCTCAGGATCTTATATGTTTCAATCATGTAAACTCCAGCAGTTTATGTAAACCTTTCCTTAGACAACCCACCCATTCCAGGTATTAATCTGGTAAACTTTCTCAATTGCTTCCAATGCATTTACATCTTTCCTTAAATAACATGACCAACACTGTACACAGATGTGGTCACACTAGTACTCTGTATAGCTGAAACATAACCTCCCTACTTTTGTATTCAATTACCCTCACAATAAATGATAACATTCTATTAGCTTTCCCAATTACTTGCAGTACCTGCATACTAGCTTTATGATTCTTGCACTAAGACAGCCAGATCCCTCTGCAGCTTCGAGCTCTGCAATCCCTCACCATTTAGATAATAAACTTCTTTTTTATTTTTCCTGCCAGTATGGACAATTTTCCCACATTATACTCCATTTGCCAGATCTTTACCCACTCACTTAACCTATATCTTTTGGTAGCAGCTTTATGTCCTCTTCACAACTTACTTGCCTACCTATCTTTGTGTCATCAACAAATTTGGCAACCATCCATTCCATACCTTCATCCAAGTCATTTATATCAATTGTAAACAACTGAGATCCCAGCACAGATCCCCGTGGCACACCACTCGCTGCATCTTGGCAACCTGAAAGAGACTCATTTACGCCTATTCTCTACTTTCCCTTAGCCAGCCACTCTTCAATGCCCTATACCTTGAGCTTTTACTTTTCAACATGGAGTGATTGGACCAAATGGCCTGTGTCTGTGCTATATGTCCAATGTAGCAACATATTATTTATACAGTGCCTTTAATGTAATAAAATGTCCCACGGTGCTTTACAAAAGCATTCTAACCTTAAGTAAAGCACCGAGCCACAAATGGAGATATTGGAGCAGGTGACCAAAAGCTTCGACAAAGAGGTATGTCATATGGAGCATTTTAAAGTCCAGAGGTAACAAACGTATGAATGAGGGTTTTAGCAGAAGAGCTGTGATAGTATTATGTTAATATTTTTCAGTTTTAGCTACTCAGTAAGTTTGCAGTTAAAGCCCAAGTCAGCCTAGTGTAGTGTCTTTCTGCCATCCTTCAAAGACTAGGATAAAATCAGTGGTTGGCATAGTCAAACAATTTTTCTATTCAATCCATAGGCATGCTACAAATTTCCCTCCGTACCTGCAGAAGTGAAATCTCTCTTTACTGAAGTATAGGGAGCCAGGAGAAAAATCTGAAACATACCATCCTAAAACATTTCCAAAATCAGCAGAATTTTCTTCGAAATCAGATCTGTTAGTTATCCACATCATTGCAAATTTCCCTTTCACGACTTCAGCTCCTCAACAACTTAATGAATGAAAGAAATGCCCAGTGTAGTACAGAATCTCACAAACCAGAAGATCACAGAATTAATTCTCAACCTGCGTTGAGTTAGCTATTTGCAGCTCAAGTAAATAGCAGATGAAGCACAAGAAATGGCCTCAGTAATCACTGTTTGGCTGGTTATTGATTAGCGATTAAAGGAGGACTGGAAACTAGAAGAGCATGAAAACTGAAAAATTACTACTGAAAAATCATTCTTATAGCGAATGGACATATTAGTGCAGTATTATATAATAATTTTGAGACTTCAAAATATTCATACAGAGAAGGGTAACAAAGTGCTGAGTATAGTCAATTCCAGGACTTCATCTGATGATTGCATATCTGCGAAAATCTCAACACAAAACAGAGAAAACTTGTCTTTCTCCTGTGTAATTTAAAACCGAATTGCTCTGTTAGTTTGGCTGGGTTAGCATTCAGTCAATATTTTTAAGAGGATGATGGAAACCTCTCAAATATATGTTGGAAGTAAATTTCATGGAAACACACTGAATATCCTTTCAAACGCTGCAGTAATGTCACAACTGTTCTTAATCTGTGTGCATAGCTCGGGCATGAATTGCATGGACAGCTGGGGTTGACACAAAAGAGAATAAAGATCCTTGCATATATTATTTATTGGGAATAACTTAAGTAATAAAGGGAAAGAATCCAGATAATTCACTAGTGCTACCAGATTGCAGTTTTCTCCCAAGACATGCATTTAATTTAAGCTTGACGAATTTTAGTCACCATATTCAGCATTCTCACTGGACCTATAGCCTCGTACCAATACCAGAGAGGGGGAAAAGAAATACATTTTTGAGAGGTTTGACAAATTTCTTGTTCAATAAACTGGCCAGTTGTTGTACAAAAGGTGTTAATTAAATGTAATTAGTTTTATCCAAATTTATTCACACAACCACCTGTAACAGACACGTACCACCAACAACGCACGATCTACACAACTCGGGGTGCCTTCGAAAGTCGAGGGGAACCATGAAAATGTCAGACTGTTCATTATCCTTTATCAAATTAAAATACAAAATGCCTACAGTGGGTTGAGTACAAACCTCAGATGTTATGCTTTACTGATACTGCTATTATGTCAGGTTAACATTGATTGAGAATGCAGTCTTCAAAAGGCAATGAACAATTGTATTTGCATCGGTTTTTCTTACCGTACAGGCCCACTGATCCCAGCTCCCAGCTTCTGAGTCCAATTAATCGCATACTCATCTAATATGGAGGATTCCTGTTAAGGGAGAATAATAGTATCAGATAATTTATCCCTACTCAATGGCTAGAGTGATTTTCCCAGATCAGCTTTAGTCTATAAAATGGACACACACAATTACATTGCACTAGTCAGTATTTTAAATGACAGGTGTGCCAAAGTATATAGTGCACAATAGGCGTTCTAAAATAATCACCGATGGCATTGCTTAGAGTGAAAAAATGATCTGACCCATAATTATTTCTCCCATTTTTCTAATGCTTTGTGTTACTAGGTTGCCCACCTTTTTCTCTTGCTTCTTTCCGTGCCCCTGCCCCTTCTCAATGGTCAGCACTATTTTCCATGCAATATCCTACATTCTGCACGGCTTTTATCCCAGTTTTTAATTTTTTTCCCCATAAATTTAGAATGCCCAATTCATTTTTTCCAATTAAGGGGCAATTTAGCGTGGCCAATTCACCTAGCCTGCACATCTTTGGGTTGTGGGGGCGAAACTCACACAAACACAGGGATAATGTGCAAACTCCACACGGACAATGCCCAGAGCCGGGATCGAACCTGGGACCTCGGCGTCGTGAGGCAGCAGGGCTAACCCACTGCGCCACCGTGTTGCCCTCCCAGTTATAAATTTTAGTCTTTAAACTCTCCTCCCTCAGTATTTTTTACCTCAAGTGCCTTCAATATTTCTTTACCAATGTACTCAATTTTCATTCCTAACTTTTAATCCCTCAGTGTTTCCAATAATTTGGTATGCAACATTAGTCACGTTTTCTATGGGGAGCTGTCATAAAGATGTTGCAACATGGAGCATTGAGACAGAAGATGGAGCTAAAGGAGAGATAGATGGTAGAGTACAAATGCAATAAATTGATGTTGAGTTTGCAGTATAGGAGGGAAGATACTGTATCTTGAGTGTGGACCTAGGAATAATCAAGAGCTTGGGAACATCTGGGACAACAGTACTCTGGGAGCCGAGATGTAGCAGCAGGCTAGAATGAAGAGTGGATAACTGAATCATGACAACCTATGGGATAGGTTGAGGCTTCTGATGTCTTGCAGTATTTGAAGCAGTAGGAACAGTAGAGAACTGTGGAAATTGGGTGCAATCAAAGTTGAGGTTCTGGAAGAATTGGGGGTGGGGGCGGGGAAAGAGATATTGAGGTTTGTCAGCAGTTGTAAACAGTAGGTTACCTCGGGGAAGGACGACTATTTTGGCTGATGCATTATGTAAATTTATTAGCAGTTGCATTTAGAGAATATAAAGAAGTCCGAAATCAATGAAGGCAGTAGAACTATGGGAGAACTTGGGGCATGTGCATTGGGATGGCTCTGGAGCAGAGAGGGGGGCTAGTAGTGAAGCAGCCTAGCAATATGAAATGAGATGGGGCTCAGACCACCAAAAGATAGAATATGAAGAGAGAATCAATCCAAGCCATACATCTGGATTCCGAGTGTAAGCCCATGAACAATTTACCCCCCTTTTCTTCCTCCTCATTCTGGTCTTTTTTTTTCTCCTTCTCTGGTTGCCCATGTTATTTCTACCCCTCCCCGGTTTTAGCTCTCATTTCGTTCTCCTTTACTTCATGCTCTTGCTATACCTCGCCTTCCTTTTCACAGATACTCATTGTCTCTCATCTCTCAATCTCCTCTCTTGCTTCTTAGGAGATTGGGAAGAACGTGGACTAGATGGGCAAGGAGGGAGGAAGCAGTGAAGACAGGACCATCAGAGTTCCCAGGGTAGATTCAGATTCACTTGGGAGTATGTAAGGCAGCCCTCTGGGAAAACACAAAGCAGGTGAGAGATCCACAAATCTGTGAACACTCAGTCTGTTTGAGTGACTACATGGTTGGCTAGTGAGCTGGGAAGTGCTTAACTGTATCCAGGCAAACACCTCTGTAGCCTGGTCTGCTGGACAAAATAGTTCTTGATATTCAATTTCACCCCCCACCCTGTTGTCGGTTTTCTCCCCAGCTGCATCAAGATAGCATAATTCCCTTGTCCTGTGAATGATATAGGGAATGGGATAAAATGGAAATGTGTCCAAATGTTGATCAATCTTAGTAACAATGCAGAGAACCCAGGATTCCCAATGTTTAAATCTGGACTGTGCAAAACTGAGCCAAAAGAATATTCCACAGAAAGAATGAGCAGAGTGAAAGACAAAATTGTATCCGAGACAACTCTAATAACCAAATCACATGCTCAAAAGCTCCTTGAATATAGGTACTTAGATTTTGAGGGAAACTATATAAAAATTCATGGTGTATTCATGGTTCATTTTCTGATTTTTATGCAGAATGTTCAGGGTGCTGGACTTTACCAACTGTGGAGATCGAGAGGGGGTTTAAAAATAAATCCTGACCATCTTAAAGGTTGGCAGAGGACATTAGACTCAAGAGGGAGGAGATTATTTACAGTATGAACATGAAAGAATGAATGGTCTCCTTCGAAGTGTAATTTTTCTGATGTTCCAAGTGGCTTGCTGGCGTCAAAATAAGAGGGGTAGGGGCTGGGGCCTTGACATGAACAGCAGCAAATCATAGTCTCAGGGTGAGGAATCAGCCACTTAACCAAGATGAGAAAACTTTGTCACTCAGAAGGTTGAGTAACTTCAAAATTGAAATCGATCTATTTTAAGCACTAAGGGCATCAAAGGAAATGGGGGTACGGTGGGAAAGTGGACTTGGTGTAGACATTCAACCATGATCTTATTGAATGGTGGAGCAGGCTCGATCGGCCACACATGCTACCATTTCTTACATTAGAAGCTAAAATATTTTAGGTGATAAATCCTAGCTCAAACATTTGAGCCCATCCCAAATACTTCTAATTTAGTCGTAGGCTCCCAAAATTAGAGTAAGCCTTTTCAAAAAAGTTCCAATTAACTTCAGACAGGGCATGCAACCCTATGAGCTGTAGCCATCTGGGATGGCCACTTCCAGAATACAAAATGGTTGCTCGCAATGAATGTAGGGAACTATGGACAATGTTAAGAAAGCAAGCAGGCACAGAACCTGTATTCGTATTGAGAAGGCAGCTCCCAGACAAGACAGAAACTGTAGGTCAATTAACATATTGATGGCCCATCTCCGGGAACAAAGGAAAGACACTCAAGCAGCCGATCTAGCTCCAGACACCCCGGCGTCATTCCCCAAACCGAAAGTGCAAACAAAGCAAGGCCTACGGCCACCGAAGACACGCCCAGCCGTCAGGGCACCCACCCCTGATACCAGTGATCAAGATACGGCAGAATTAATTGGGGCCAAGTTTAAGGCCCGCCCAAAAGCACACGAAGCCCCTCCGGGTATAAGAAGAAACCCCCGAGAGAGAATCGCTCTCTTGGACTCGGATCTCAAAGCGGAGAGACCCGTCCACCAGCTGCACCAGAAGCAAGTAAGTTCAAGATCAACGCTCGCTACCAGACGGACAACCTTAGCTGTTCTCCAGTACCACTTCGAACCCAGCAACTCAGATCCGAACAACGGCCATTGTTCCTCTGACTGACTGGGCACCCAAAGCCAAGTATAGGCGTTAGAGATAGTTTAGTTTGTAGTACTTTGTGCATGAGTAGATATTACTGTGTGTGTAAATAAATAGCATTGACTTTGAACTAACTAACTGGTGTATTGGCTCTCTGATCAGTATTTGGGTTTGAGCCTTGTGGCGGTATCGAGAGATACCTGGCAACTCTAAAGCAAACATAATTAGGATTAAGGAAGGCGACCACATTGACCGCCATATTTAGAACCAGAGAAACAGAGCAACATTACTGGCGACATCTGACAGGACTCGACCTAGAAGTGGCCTAGTCACTCCGAGAGAACCCAAAATTTGAATTAGAATCCAATTGGGAATCAGAAAAAAACCACAAACGCAAGACCAATACTGAACAAATCACCAGATTCGGAAGTGTGTTATTTGCATGTGTACTAACAGGGATACAAGGTAAACCTGAGAGATTTTGTAGCGTAAAACTGTCGGACGTTTTGTAGGCTGGAAATTAGTGTAAGCCGTACCAGTGTTTACATCACCACTTTATCATCCCGTGTTCCAAATTCGGTAGAACCCCAGAGATAGCAATAAAAATGGCAATGAAGGCAATGGAACGCCTTATGAACCCCCAGGAATTCGAGGTCGCAGCGACCAGTAGAGTAGGACAGTGTCCCGTATGGGAAGAGATCAGAAAATATCTCAAAGGGAAAGGATGACCCCTTTGGAATGAATTCTGCGCGAATCCCGGAAGTATAGGGCATACTTGGTGGGAGAACCTGACAGAGATCCATAGGAAGAGCTTAGGGAAAGCTCGCAAGCCGATGGCAATCGTGTCCTGCTTGGCACAATTGCGAGGCACAGAGGAGGTCGTGAGGACACTCCGCAGAGAGATTGAGGAGAGAGACAGAAATAGTGAAGGAGATGTGAGTGGATATGAGAAAGAGAACAAGGAACTCAGAGAGCAGTTAGCGGCGAGGGACAAGGAGATGGCTGATGTCAAGCGGGCACACCACTCTTGTCTCGCCCATTTGAGCAGCTTTCAGTCCCAAAATGACAAAGCCTACCAAGACACGCAACGCGCGATGTTGGTAAGGGAGGAAACGGAACAACAAGTTGAGCAGTTACAAAAATAGTGTAACGATCTAAAAGCAGCCCTACGAGCACTCCACACTTCCACGACTGAACAAAGGCAGAGCTCGGTAGACCACGCAAAGTGCCGGAAGCAAATTGCAGAACTGCAATCTCTGCTTTCTGTTCAAAATGGGTTCCAGAGCACGTTTGGATCCCAATTAGACCAAGAAAATGGCCCCGACTAGCAGGAGTTAAACGAGACTGCCCATAGATATGTACATGGCACATGTACACAAGACAAACCACAAAAGAGAAAAGCACCCCAACCCCCGACTGCACAGGCAGAACGCAATCCTATGAACCCTGTCACCACACAGCGCAGGGCCACAACAGGAGACCCAGATTTCCTATACACCACCCCATTAACCGTCACTCAATTACGGGACGCGTGTGATAAGATTACACCGTTCCTACCCACATCGGACCCCCACCTGTTGTTTGCAAGAGTAAAACAACAGGCGACCATGTACGGCCTGGATGAAAAGGAGCAAGTGAAGCTCACAGTTTTAAGCCTCGACCCTTCAGTCGTGGCAGCCCTTCCCGGCCCACAAAACGCAGGAGGAGGCACACTCCAAGAAATGCACACAGCGATCCTAGATGCGATCGGCTATAACAAAGGAAACCCCGTAGAAGGCCTAAACAAGTGTAGGCAAAAGAAGACAGAGCACCCCACAGATTTTGCTGGACGCTTGTGGATACACTTTACAGCGGTGTTTGGAGAGTTAGCCCGCGCCCATTTGACCCCAGATAATATGGCCAAATGGACCCGCATCCTAGTCTCTCATGCGACAGAGGCAGGACAGAGAGCTTACACAAATTACGACCCCTCAGACGAGGCCCACAACGAGAAATGGGTTTTGAAAAGATTGTCCCGCACTTGGGAACAGTCCATTCAAGGTAAAACAGCTTATGGTAAAGCAGAGGAAGAGCAGGCAGGCATGCTTCCAGTTAGGATGCACCAGAACCCCGCATGGGTAAATGAGGGAAGAAACAGCCCACAGCAAACCAAATTCCAGGAGTGTTATAATTGCGGCCAATTAGGACACTATGCACGAGAATGCAATGCACCCCAGAAGCAGCAGAGAAACCAACAGACAGGCACCCTAAATAAGAATAGAGCAAAGCCAATTCACAGTGTTAGCGCCCGTTCTGAGAACGCCGATATGAACGGCACCGACTGACTGTTCGGACTCCCCAACTTGGGTCTGCAACACCCTTTGGGACAAGTCCGGTAGACCTGTAGTGGCAGGCACAGTCCGGGGACACCCGTAGAATTCCTTTGGGACACAGGAGGGTCCCGCACCACGCTCAATTCCTCCACCATGTTTCAGCGAGCCACGTGGCCCACCACGGACACCATTACACTCAGCGGTTTTACAGGGCATTTACAGCAGGGACACATCACAGCCCCTGTAGCAATCCAGATAGGGAACATTAAAACAAAACACCCCGTAGTTCTGGTCGATCTACCCCAGACGGCCGAACACATTTTAGGCATTGATTTTATGAGCTGCCACAATCTATCTTTCAATCCAGTAAATAAATGTGTGGAGAATGGCAAAGGCAGCACGAGCCCCCGCCACGCTCACAGTTGGAGACTATGAAAATAGGATTAGCGCAATAGGAGACTTCTGGTTCGACCCTCGAGCCATTAGTCAGAACAAAGAAATTATGGAAGTCCTGCAGCGACACAAAGCAGCATTTGCACAGCACAAACACGACTGTGGCAAGATCGCTGGCTTGGTAGATATTACAGGTCCCGACCCCAGACCCCAAAAGCAGTACGGTTTCCCCCAAGAAGCAGAGGGAGAAATCTCAAAAGTTATACAGAGTCTGCTTGATCAAGGCGTACTCCGATCAGTAGCCTCCACGAATAATGCACCAATTTGGCCCGTCAGGAAACTGGATGGATCATGGCGACTGACCATTGATTATCGGGAACTGAATAAAGTAACCCCAGTAGCAGCCCCCACTGTTGCCAGGAGTCCCGAGACCATGCTCAAACAGGGACTACAGTCAAAAAAAAATTCGGTTTTGGACATTAGCAACGGCTTTTGGTCCTTTCCATTGGATAAAGCATGCCAATATAAATTTGCTTTCATATTCCAGGGACAGCAATATACGTGGACATGCCTTCCACAAGGCTTCCACAATTCCCCCTCCATTTTCCACCGACAGCTGGCAAATGGATTAGCAAAATTTTCCCGACCCAATTGTCTGGTCCAATATGTAGATGATCTGCTTCTACAGACGGACACAAAAAGGGAGAGAACATTTCGCTTCTCGCCGAATTATTAGGACTCCTACAACAAATTGGTTGTAAAGTGAACCCCAAGAAAGCCCAGATTTTACAGGAAAAAGTGATTTACTTAGGAACAGTAATCACACATGGCAAACGCGAGATCAAGCAGAAACGAATCGACTAGATCGTCAAATTACCCCTGCCCCATAATGTCACAGCCTTCCAGTCATTTCTAGGACTGGTTGGCTACTGTAGAAACCACATCGACAGTTTTGCCGAAAAGGCAGCGCCCCTATCCGAACTTCTCAAGAAGCAAGCACCTTGGGAATGGCTTCCACAGCACACAGATGCCGTGGATGCATTAAAATGAGCACTCAGCACAGCCCCTGCATTACAGGTCCCAGATCCACTCTCCCCGTACGCAATTGAGGTTGCAACTACCGACCGAACCATTTCGGCCGTGCTCCTCCAAGAATGACATGATCGCTTAGGCCCCGTGGCATATGCCTCAAGCGCATTAGATCCAGTGGAGCAAAGATTTCCTGCCTGCCAAAGGCACCTGCTCGCAGTTTTTTGGGCAGTACAATATTTCCCTACATTACAGGACTCAATCCCATCACCATTTTAACTGAGCACACCCCAACACAACTCCTACTTGATGGTCGACTTAAGGATGGCACAGTCAGCCAGATTCACGCAGCCCGTTGGACCCTTCTCTTACAGGGACGGGACATAACGGTTAAGAGGACGAAGACCCACACTTTCCTCGCTGACAATTTACAATATGCAGGCACCCGAGTGTGAAATAATATCCACTGGACACAACACAGGGCCCTTTATACCCAAGTCAGCTCCCCTGAAACCAGGACTTCACCCCAGAGACCCCAGCCCACAGACACATGCGCACCCCTTAGAATCTATGTGGATGGCTCCTCCACAGTTTTAAACGGAAAAAGGATTACCGGTTGCGGTATTTATGTAGAGGACGCGCAGAGACGCGCCCTAGAAGAGATTTCGTTAAAATTGCCAGGACAATGAGGCTCGCAGGGAGCAAAACTGTCAGCCATAGCGTACGTTGTGGAACACCCCGACTCGTTTCCGACCCCAGCCGACATATATTCTGACAGTTTATATGTCTGCAACAGTTTAACCGAATTCCTACCCCTGTGGGAAACTAGAGGATTTGTTTCCGCAGACGGAAAGCCCCTACCCTCAGCCCCATTACTCCAGCATATTCTGAGAACAGCCAAAGATAGGAAATATGGAATTATCAAAGTCCGCAACCATCATAGTTCTTCCCCCCCGACCCCCCATGTAACGTTAAGGCCCTAGCAAAAACATGTTCCAGGCACAGTCACTTTTGGACCCCCCCCCCGAGAGCGCCCCAGTACACGCGGTTCAGGTCTCACAGACCAACATTCAGGATTTAGCAAAGGCCCAAAAAGAACACAAACAGCTCAGGGAAGTTTTAAAAGGCAACGTCCCAGCCCCCTAGAAGTGCAAAAACACGTTGCCAACACATGACGGTATTATTTTAAAAGATGGAATTTATGTAGTCCCCAGCCAGGACAGGAATCAAATTATTTGCCAATTCCTTTTTTTTTTAAATTAAATATTTTATTGAAAATTTTTGGTCAACCAACACAGTACATTGTGCATCCTTTACACAATATTATAACAACACAAATAACAATGACCTATTTTATAAACAAAAAATGAATAAATAATAAATAACAAAAATGAAAACTAGCCCTAATTGGCAACTGCCTTGTCACAAGTAACACTCTCCAAAAATATAATTTAACAGTCCAATATATAATTATCTGTAGCAACGACCTATACATACTATACAGTATATATTAACAACCCTGAGAGTCCTTCTGGTTCCTCCCCCCCCCCGATCCTGGGCTGCTGCTGCTGCCTTCTTTTTCCCATTCCGTCTATCTTTCTGCGAGGTTTTCGACGAACGGTTGCCACCGCCTGGTGAACCCTTGAGCCGACCCCCTTAGGACGAACTTAATCCGCTCTAGCTTTATAAACCCCGCCATGTCATTTATCCAGGTCTCCACCCCCGGGGGCTTGGCTTCTTTCCACATTAGCAATATCCTGCGCCGGGCTACTAGGGACGCAAAGGCCAAAACATCGGCCTCTCTCGCCTCCTGCACTCCCGGCTCTTGTGCAACCCCAAATATAGCCAACCCCCAGCTTGGTTCGACCCGGACTCCTACTACTTTTGAAAGCACCTTTGTCACCCCCATCCAAAACCCCTGTAGTGCCGGGCATGACCAAAACATATGGGTATGATTCGCTGGGCTTCTCGATCACCTCGCACACCTATCCTCCACCCCAAAAAATTTACTGAGCCGTGCTCCAGTCATATGTGCCCTGTGTAATACCTTAAACTGAATCAGGCTTAGCCTGGCACACGAGGACGACGAGTTTACCCTGCTTAGGGCATCTGCCCACAGCCCCTCCTCGATCTCCTCCCCCAGCTCTTCTTCCCATTTCCCTTTTAGTTCATCTACCATAGTCTCCCCTTCGTCCCTCATTTCCCTATATATATCTGACACCTTACCATCCCCCACCCATGTCTTTGAGATCACTCTGTCCTGCACCTCCTGTGTCGGGAGCTGCGGGAATTCCCTCACCTGTTGCCTCGCAAAAGCCCTCAGTTGCATATACCTGAATGCATTCCCTTGGGGCAACCCATATTTCTCGGTCAGCGCTCCCAGACTCGCAAACTTCCCATCCACAAACAGATCTTTCAGTTGCGTTATTCCTGCTCTTTGCCACATTCCATATCCCCCATCCATTCCCCCCGGGGCAAACCTATGGTTGTTTCTTATCGGGGACCCCCCCAAGGCTCCAGTCTTTCCCCTATGCCGTCTCCACTGTCCCCAAATCTTCAGTGTAGCCACCACCACCGGGCTTGTGGTGTAGTTCCTCGGTGAGAACGGCAATGGGGCTGTCACCATAGCCTGTAGGCTAGTCCCCCTACAGGACGCCCTCTCTAATCTCTTCCACGCCGCTCCCTCCTCCTCTCCCATCCACTTACTCACCATTGAAATATTAGCGGCCCAATAATACTCACTTAGGCTCGGTAGTGCCAGCCCCCCCCCCCCCCCCCCCTATCCCTGCTACGCTGTAAGAATCCCTTCCTCACTCTCGGGGTCTTCCCGGCCCACACAAAACCCATGATGCTCTTTTCAATCCTTTTTAAAAAAGCCTTCGTGATCACCACCGGGAGGCACTGAAACACAAAGAGGAATCTCGGGAGGACCACCATCTTAACCGCCTGCACCCTCCCTGCCATTGACAGGGATACCATATCCCATCTCTTGAAATCCTCCTCCATCTGTTCCACCAACCGCGTTAAATTTAACCTATGCAATGTGCCCCAATTCTTAGCTATCTGGATCCCCAGGTAACGAAAGTCCCTTGTTACCTTCCTCAACGGTAGGTCCTCTATTTCTCTACTCTGCTCCCCTGGATGCACCACAAACAACTCACTCTTCCCCAAGTTCAATTTATACCCTGAAAAATCCCCAAACTCCCCAAGTATCCGCATTATTTCTGGCATCCCCTCCGCCGGGTCCGCCACGTATAGTAGCAAATCGTCCGCATACAAAGATACCCGGTGCTCTTCTCCTCCCCTAAGTACTCCCCTCCACTTCTTGGAACCCCTCAACGCTATCGCCAGGGGCTCAATCGCCAGTGCAAACAATAATGGGGACAGAGGGCATCCCTGCCTTGTCCCTCTATGGAGCCGAAAATATGCAGATCCCTGTCCATTCGTGACCACGCTCGCCACTGGGGCCCTATACAACAGCTGCACCCATCTAACATACCCCTCTCCAAAACCAAATCTCCTCAACACCTCCCACAAATAATCCCACTCCACTCTATCAAATGCTTTCTCGGCATCCATCGCCACTACTATCTCCGTTTCTCCCTCTGGTGGGGCCATCATCATTACCCCTAACAACCTCCGTATATTCGTGTTCAGCTGTCTCCCCTTCACAAACCCAGTTTGGTCCTCGTGGACCACCCCCGGGACACATTCCTCTATTCTCATTGCCATTACCTTGGCCAGGACCTTGGCATCTACATTTAGGAGGGAAATAGGTCTATAGGACCCGCATTGTAGCGGGTCCTTTTCCTTCTTTAAGAGAAGCGATATCGTTGCTTCAGACATAGTCGGGGGCAGTTGTCCCCTTTCCTTTGCCTCATTAAAGGTCCTCGTCAGTACCGGGGCGAGCAAGTCCACATATTTTCTATAGAATTCGACTGGGAATCCATCCGGTCCCGGGGCCTTTCCCGCCTGCATGCTCCTAATTCCTTTCACCACTTCTTCTACCTCGATCTGTGCTCCCAGTCCCATCCTTTCCTGCTCTTCCACCTTGGGAAATTCCAGCCGATCCAAGAAGCCCATCATTCTCTCCCTCCCATCCGGGGGTTGAGCTTCATATAATTTTTTATAAAATGTCTTGAACACTCCATTCACTCTCTCCGCTCCCCGCTCCATCTCTCCTTCCTCATCCCTCACTCCCCCTATTTCCCTCGCTGCTCCCCTTTTCCTCAATTGGTGTGCCAGCAACCTGCTCGCCTTCTCCCCATATTCGTACTGTAGACCCTGTGCCTTCCTCCATTGTGCCTCTGCAGTGCCTGTAGTCAGCAAGTCAAATTCTACATGCAGCCTTTGCCTTTCCCTGTACAGTCCCTCCTCCGGTGCTTCCGCATATTGTCTGTCCACCCTCAGAAGTTCTTGCAGCAACCGCTCCCGTTCCTTACTCTCCTGCTTCCCTTTATGTGCCCTTATTGATATCAGCTCCCCTCTAACCACCGCCTTCAACGCCTCCCAGACCACTCCCACCTGGACCTCCCCATTATCATTGAGTTCCAAGTACTTTTCAATGCACCCCCTCACCCTTAGACACACCCCCTCATCTGCCATTAGTCCCATGTCCATTCTCCAGGGTGGGCGCCCTCCTGTTTCCTCCCCTATCTCCAAGTCCACCCAGTGTGGAGCGTGATCCGAAATGGCTATAGCCGTATACTCCGTTCCCCTCACCTTCGGGATCAATGCCCTACCCAGCACAAAAAAGTCTATTCGTGAGTAGACTTTATGGACATAGGAGAAAAACGAGAACTCCTTACTCCTCGGTCTGCTAAATCTCCACGGGTCTACACCTCCCATCTGCTCCATAAAATCTTTAAGTACCTTGGCTGCTGCCGGCCTCCTTCCAGTCCTGGACTTCGAGCTATCCAGCCCTGGTTCCAACACCGTATTAAAATCTCCCCCCATTATCAGCTTTCCCATCTCTAGGTCCGGAATGCGTCCTAGCATCCGCCTCATAAAATTGGCATCATCCCAGTTCGGGGCATATACGTTTACCAAAACCACCGTCTCCCCCTGTAGTTTGCCACTCACCATCACGTATCTGCCCCCGTTATCCGCCACGATAGTCTTTGCCTCGAACATTACCCGCTTCCCCACTAATATAGCCACCCCCCTGTTTTTCACATCTAGCCCCGAATGGAACACCTGCCCCACCCATCCTTTGCGTAGCCTAACCTGGTCTATCAGTTTCAGGTGCGTTTCCTGTAACATAACCACATCTGCCTTAAGTTTCTTAAGGTGTGCGAGTACCCGTGCCCTCTTTATCGGCCCGTTCAGCCCTCTCACGTTCCACGTGATCAGCCGAGTTGGGGGGCTTCCTACCCCCCCCCCCCCCTTGTCGATTAGCCATCACCTTTTTCCAGCTCCTCACCCGGTTCCCACGCAGCTGTATCTCCCCAGGCGGTGCCCCCCCGCCCATCCTCTCCCATACCAGCTCCCCCCTCTCCCCAGCAGCAGCAACCCAGTAATTCCCCCCTCCCACCCCCCCCCCCCCGCTAGATCCCCCGCTAGCGTAATTACTCCCCCCATGTTGCTCCCAGAAGTCAGCAAACTCTGGCTGACCTCGGCTTCCCCCCGTGACCTCGGCTCGCACCGTGCGACGCCCCCTCCTTCCTGCTTCTCCATTCCCGCCATGATTATCATAGCGCGGGAACCAAGCCCGCGCTTCTCCCTTGGCCCCGCCCCCAATGGCCAACGCCCCATCTCCTCCACCTCCCCTCCTCCCCCATTACCACCTGTGGGAGAGAGAAAAGTTACCACATCGCAGGATTAGTACATAAAACCCCTCTTTGCCCCCCACATTCGCCCCACCACTTTGTTCGAACGTTCTTTTTAATAACCCGCTCATTCCAGTTTTTCTTCCACAATAAAAGTCCACGCTTCATCCGCCGTCTCAAAGTAGTGGTGCCTCCCTCAATATGTGACCCACAGTCTTGCCGGTTGCAGCATTCCAAATTTTATCTTCTTTTTATGAAGCACCGCCTTGGCCCGATTAAAGCTCGCCCTCCTTCTCGCCACCTCCGCACTCCAGTCTTGATAAACGCGGATCACCGCGTTCTCCCATTTACTGCTCCGAGTTTTCTTCGCCCATCTAAGGACCATTTCTCTATCCTTAAAACGGAGGAATCTCACCACTATGGCTCTGGGAATTTCTCCTGCTCTCGGTCCTCGCGCCATCACTCGGTATGCTCCCTCCACCTCCAACGGACCCGCCGGGGCCTCCGCTCCCATTAACGAGTGCAGCATCGTGCTCATATATGCCCCGACGTCCGCTCCCTCCACACCTTCAGGAAGACCAAGAATCCTCAGGTTGTTCCTCCTTGCGTTGTTTTCCAGTGCCTCCAACCTTTCCACACATCGTTTCTGATGTGCCTCCTGCGTCTCCGTCTTCACCACCAGGCCCTGTATATCGTCCTCATTCTCAGCTGCCTTTGCCTTCACGACCCGAAGCTCCCGCTCCTGGGTCTTTTGTTCCTCCTTTAGCCCTTCGATCGCCTGTAGTATCGGGACCAACAGCTCTTTCTTCATTTCCTTTTTGATCTCTTCCACACAGCATTTCAAGAACTCTTGTTGTTCAGGGCCCCATGTTAAACTGCCACCTTCCGACGCCATCTTGGTTTTTGCTTGCCTTCCTTGCCGCTGTTCTAAAGGATCCACTGCAATCTGGCCACTCTCTCCTCCTTTTTCCATCCGTATCCAGGGGGGATTCCCTTCTGGTTTACCGCACAGTGTTTTTAGCCGTCAAAATTGCCGTTGGGGCTCCTATCAAGAGCCCAAAAGTCCATTTCACAGGGAGCTGCCGAAACGTGCGACTCAGCTGGTCATCGCCGCACCCGGAAGTTCTTATTTGCCAATTCCATGACAACCATGGACATCAAGGCATAGAGGCCACCCGAGTCCACCTCAGACCTCTCTGCTGGTGGCCCGATTTAAAAACTGATGTGACTCACTACATTGAGAACTGCTTAATCTGTGCCCACAACAATCCGGACAGATATGCAAGAAAAGGTCAGTTTAGCCACACCCGCCCCGTTAATGGCCCCTGGACGAACTTGCAAATGGATTATATAGGACCCCTACCCCCCTGCACGAATGGTTTCAAGTATGTGTTGGTGGCCATCGACACCTTAACAAAATGGGTGGAAGCTTTTCCATCCAGAACAAAACGACAGCCAAAATCCTCACTCAGCACATCTTTATAAGATGGGGGCTTCCAGGCAGCATAGAGTCCAATCATGGCTTCCATTTTACAGGACAAGTGATGAAAAACGTCCTTACAATTTTCGGCATAAAACAAAAATTCCATATTGCATACCACCCCCAATCAAGCGGCATAGTAGAAAGAATGAACAGAACTTTAAAAGCGACCCTCAGAAAAATGGTGCAACAATGCAACAGCACATGGGACACGCTTCTCCCATTTGCATTAATGTTCATACGAAATACGGTATCCACGTCCACAGGATACACCCCCCCACACCCTCATGACCGGGCGCCCCATGAAAGGGACAGAATATTTGTTAGGACTGGATTTGGCCAGCCACACAGTCACCACCCTCACGCATGAGAAAGCAGTACAACAGATTTTGGAAAATGTAAAGGCAGCCTAGCTTGCGGCAGCTGTTAGACTTGGGACACGCAAGAAGCAAAGCAAAGTTTACTTTGATAAGACAGTACACGCCAGAGTTTGTAGTAGGGCAGCAAGTCATGCTATCCCTAGACAACCCCAGTTCATTCCTTTCCCCCAAATCTGCCGGACCGTACCCCATCTCTGATAAAGTCAGCTCCTCTGTATACAAAATCCGAATGGCAAGTCTGCGTGGTTCCACATAAACCAGCTTAAGGCTTATGGCTCGCAGAACAACCATTCGCACCACATCTCGCTTGCAGCAGCAGATGAGCATGCCCTGCCCACGAACGACGTATTCCTACCCTCCCCCAACCTGTCCAACCCATCCTCAGACACGACTACGACTCCACCCCCAGAGGCACGACTCCGCCTCTCCCTTCCTCCAACCGACAGCGACAGCACACCATGCTAAGATTACACCCCTGCACCAGGCCCCACTCCCAGCGACTCCAAACATGATTCCAGCGACCCCTTTGAAATAACGTATATTAAAGCCCCTGATCCAGACCCACCGCCCGACGATTATGGATTACCCTCTAGCAGCTCCAACCTCAATACAAAATACTGGCACCGAGACAATTCGTTCAGGCTCATCCGGAATGATGAGATGGATCCCAATTCGCCCCAAACAGCTTTAACACGACTATTCCAGTCAAGAGTATGGCAACCAGGAGAAGATGATGACATAGAGTCTGACTCCCACCACACGAATCCCTTTGCGACTATGTTCGCTTTAGAGCAATGAGGTGTCCAGATGATGGTAAAAAGGAACCAATGGAGACCACATTCCTTTCTGATGGAACATGCACCATGTTGCTTATGTATGTTTGTTTGTTACTGTGAATGTTAAATGTTGTTGGTCCACTTAAAGTTTTCATGGCCCCACGCCACATCTTGATGCAGTCAGAACTACCCTTCTGACGCCAAATGGCTGTTAGAAGAACTAGTTTGTCCACAGACAAGCGATCATAGCTACTCTTCTGCGTTGAAGGTAGAAGTTAGCAACAAATGCAACTCCCACGACGACCACAAATTCTTACCGTTCTTGCCGGTCGCTCAGGCAGTGGAGAAATGGCACTGGTCCCCGTCCTGCCCGAGGACCCCCATCTGGTCAGCTACACTCGGGTAGAGCACATATGGCACTGGTCACCATCCTACCCGGGGATTCCACCCATTCTTACCCGCCATACGCATCCCATTTGGCACTTATAGTTCAAAACTCTTTTGTTTGGTTTTATGGCGACCCTTAGGTTGCTTTCCAGATGCTATTTACATCCTCAAACACTGGGATGTTACATCGCACAGGCTGCGAGACGGCTCGCACTGTGTCAGCATTTTTCCTTCTCGGATGTCTTGTCCCAAATATTTGGTTTTAAAAAAAAAATGAGGGAGTTACAGATGGTGACCAGGCAATAAAAGCACAGACAGACATACGAGATCTTAAACAAGATAATAACAGAAATTATGCTCTCGTGTCCATAGAACTCTAACCAATACACCAACCAGGTGTACCTGGTATTCCCTGTCCTAGGTTGTGGAAGCACTACTAGTAATTGCGATACTCTGCAGTGTCATTCAGACACTAAGACTCAGGAAATGGCGGAGGAAAGCCTCCGGCACTCCGGTATACACATTCAGATCCCCTATTTTCAGACTTCAACCAACCCCCAACCCCTTCAAGTGAATTAAAGTACATCCGTTTTTTTTGTGTGTTTGTTCGTTCTAATAAAGGAAATGTAAAACTCGGTGCTTGACTGCCAAGCCAGTGAGACCTGTGTTGCTGCTATTGTACAGTTTAAAAGAATTTAAAATGTTGCAAATTCTTCTGATTAATTAAGGATATTTAGATTAAGGACAGTTAGAGGTTCCAGTTTTTTATTTTGTAATGCATGCCTGAATGTCATAGCGCCCCATAGAATTTTATAATGATGTGTGTACATAAAGTAAATTAGGTAAAAGTTTCAATCCATAGGACAGAGTAGTGTAGCGCCTGGCTTTGCTTATGTGTGCCCGACTTAGGAGAAGAACGAGGAAGATGCAGTAATTTGATCCTTCACGCTTCGCGTTGAGGATCACGAGGAGGGTGTGTAGCCATCTGGGATGGCCACTTCCAGAATACAAAATGGATGCTCGCAATGCATGTCGGGAACTATGGACAATGTTAAGAAAGCAAGCAGGCACAGAACCTGTATGTGTATTGAGAAGGCAGCTCCCAGACAAGACTGAAACTGTAGGTCAATTAACATATTGATGGCTCATCTCCGGGAACAAAGGAAAGACACCGCCGAAAAGCACACAAAGCCCCTCCAGGTATAAGAAGAAACCCCCGAGAGAGAATCGCTCTCTTGGACTCGGATCTCAAAGCGGAGAGACCCGTCCACCAGCTGCACCAGAAGCAAGTAAGTCCAAGGTCAACGCTCGCTACCAGACGGACGGCCTTAGCTGTTCTCCTGTATCTCTTCGAACCCAGCAACCTCAGATCCGAACAACGGCCATTGTTCCTCTGACTGAGTGGACACCCAAAGCTAAGTATCGGCGTTGCATTAGAGATAGTTTAGTTTGTAGTACTTTGTGCATGATTAGATATTACTGTGTGTGTAAATAAATAGCATTGACTTTGAACTAACTAACTGGTGTATTGGGTCTTTGATCAGTATTCGGGTTTGAACCTTGTGGCGGTATCGAGAGATGCCTGGCGACTCAAAAGCAAACATAATTAGGATTAGGGACGGCGACCACATTGACCGCCATATTTAGAAACAGAGCAACAGAGCATGGATGAATATTTTGTTCTGGTTTAATTTTGTTAATGGATTGTGGCGTGTTACATTACTTTTTTTTGTAAAATATTTTTATTCTCCATTTTCACATTTTCTTCAAAATTTACACCCCACCAACAAGCAGTTAACGGTAACAAATACAAAGTCAATTCCCTTATCAACAACAACGACCCCATCCTCCCACCACCCCAAACAACGATCCACCTGACAATATAAGCATCAAATTTTTTAAAACCTCCCACGGTGGGACAAACAATGGAGAGAAAAAAAGAAATCACGAATCGCCTATGGTCACCGTTGACCTATAGAGTCTCCTCCCCACCCCACCCCCCCCCCCTTCTCCCTAACATTCAATGCCATCCAATCCCCGAAAGAGTACCGTAAATGACACCCACGCATTGCAGGCCCTCCCCCCCCCTCCCCTCCCCTCCACTTACTCTTACAAAACTCCTACCCCCAACCTCTGTTCCTTCCCCCCCCAAACTTTTCACCTCGGCTAGACTCATCGGAACCTGCTCTGCAGGGCTCCGATGGCCGCAGCCCCTTCCCCCACCTCACTCCCGTTCACTGGCCGGCTTAAACTGGCCAGCGTGGAGGCCCCCGCCCGGGTCTCTTTCCCCTTTGCCCAGTTCCAGGAAAACCAAGAAATCCCCCTTAGCACACAAACCCCGCATATACACCCAAGCCCCAAAGAACCATCATTGCAAGTGAAAGTCCCATCTCTTCCCTTGTCCAAGTGCATACAACGTTAGCTCATTTAGCACATACACCAGCTGCAGTGACAAAAATACAGTTACATGAGGCTACGTCGGTGCATGACCACTTCTCAATTCAGCCAGAGTCCTTCGGCCTTCGCAAACTCCTCCGCTGCTTCCGCCGTCCCGAAATGAAAATCCTTGGATTTGTAGGTCACCCTCAACTTAGAACAAAGAACAAAGAAAAATGACAACACAGGAACAGGCCCTTCGGCCCTCCAAGCCTGCGCCGATCCAGATCCTCTATCCAAAACTGTCGCCTATTTTCTAAGGATCTGTATCCCTCTGCTCCCTTCCCATTCATGTATCTGTCTAGATACCTCTTAAATGACGCTATCGTGCCTGCCTCTACCAACTCCGCCGGCAATGCGTTCCAGGCACCCACCACCCTCTGCGTAAAGAACTTTCCACGCATATCTCCCTTAAACGTTTCCCCTCTCACCTTGAACTCGTGAATCCTAGTAATTGAGTCCCCCACTCTGGGAAAAAGCTTCTTGCTATCCATCCTGTCTATACCTCTCAGCTACTTAGCTGGGTATACTATGCCACACTGCACCTTACTAATGTACAGTGCCGGACTTCCGGGTGCGGCGATGACCAGCTGAGTCGCACGTTTCGGCAGCTCCCTGTGAAACGGACTTTTGGGCTCTTGATAGGAGCCCCAACGGCAATTTTAACGGCTGAAAACACAGTGCGGTAAACCAGAAGGGTGTTCCCCCTGGACACGGATGGAAAAAGGAGAGGAAAGTGGCCGGATTGCAGCGGATCCTTTGGAACAACGGCAAGGAAGGCAAGCAGAAACCAAGATGGCGTCGGAAGGTGGCAGTTTCATATGGGGCCCTGAACAACAAGAGTTTTTGAAACGCTGCGTGGAGGAGATGAAAAAGGAAATGAAGAAAGAGTTGTTGGCCCCGATATTACAGGCGATTGAAGGGCTGAAAGAGGAACAAAAGACCCAGGAGCAGGAGCTTCGGGTCGTGAAGGCGAAAGCAGCAGAGAATGAAAACGACATACAGGGCCTGGTGGTGAAGTCGGAGATACAGGAGGCACACCAGAAACGATCTGTGGAGAGGTTGGAGGCACTGGAAAATAACGCAAGGAGGAACAACTTGAGGATTCTTGGCCTTCCTGAAGGTGTGGAGGGGGCGGACGTCGGGGCATATGTGAGCACGATGCTGCACTCGTTAATGGGAGTGGAGGCCCCGACGGGTCCGTTGGAGGTGGAGGGAGCATACCGAGTTATGGTGCGAGGACCGAGAGCAGGAGAAGCTCCCAGAGCCATAGTGGTGAGATTTCTCCGTTTTAAGGATAGAGAAATGGTCCTTAGATGGGCGAAGAAAACTCGGTGTAGTAAATGGGAGAACACGGTGATCCGCGTCTATCAAGATTGGAGTGCGGAGGTGGCGAGAAGGAGGGCGAGCTTTAATCGGGCCAAAGCGGTACTTCACAAAAAAAAGATAAAGTTTGGAATGCTGCAACCGGCAAGACTGTGGGTCACATATCAAGGGAGGCACCACTACTTTGAGACGGCGGATGAAGCGTGGACTTTTATTGTAGAAGAAAAATTGGAATGATTGGACTACGAAAATGAACGTTTGGACAAAGTGGTGGGACGAGTGGGGGGGGGGGGGGGGGGGGGGGCGAAGAGGGATTGTATGATTAATCCTGCGGTATGGTAACTTTTCTTTCTCCCACAGGTGGTGATGGGGGGAGGTGGGGAGGGAGAGGAGATGGGGCGTTGGCCATGGGAGGCGGGGCCGAGGGAGAGGCGCGGGCTTGGTTCCCGCGCTATGATAATTATGGCGGGAATAGAGAAGCAGGAAGGAGGGGGCGCCGCACGGGGCGAGCCGTGATCACGGGGGGAAGCCGAGGTCAGCCAGAGTTTGCTGACTTCTGGGAGCAACATGGGGGGAGTAATTGCGCTAGCGGGGGGTCTAGCGGGGGGGGGGGGGAATTACTGGGTTGCTGCTGCTGGGGAAAGGGGGGAGTGGGTGCGGGAAAGGATGGGCGGGGGGGCACCGCCTGGGAGAAATACAGCCGCGTGGGAACTGGGCGAGAAGCTGGAAAAAGATGATGGCTAACCGGCAAGGGGGGGGGGGGTGGGAAGCCCCCCAACTCGGCTGATCACGTGGAACGTGAGGGGGCTTAACGGGCCGATAAAGAGGGCACGAGTACTCGCACACCTTAAGAAACTTAAAGCAGATGTGGTCATGTTACAGGAAACGCACCTGAAACTGATCGATCAGGTTAGGTTGCGCAAAGGATGGGTAGGGCAGGTGTTCCATTCGGGGCTGGATGCGAAAAACAGGGGGGTGGCTATATTAGTGGGGAAGCGGGTAATGTTCGAGGCAAAGACTATAGTGGCGGATAACGGGGGCAGATACGTGATGGTGAGTGGCAAAT
This sequence comes from Scyliorhinus torazame, assembly GCF_047496885.1. Taxonomy (NCBI): domain Eukaryota; kingdom Metazoa; phylum Chordata; class Chondrichthyes; order Carcharhiniformes; family Scyliorhinidae; genus Scyliorhinus; species Scyliorhinus torazame. Next base: position 34,204,682 of record NC_092707.1, on the reverse strand, counting down.
TACAGGGAGAGATGGTGGTGTTGGTAAACGTGTATGCCCCGAATTGGGACGATGCCAATTTTATGAGGCGAATGCTAGGACGCATCCCAGACCTAGAGACCGGAAAGCTGATAATGGGGGGAGACTTTAACACGGTGTTGGAACCAAGGCTGGATAGGTCGAAGTCCAGGACTGGTAGGAGGCCGGCAGCAGCCAAGGTGCTTAAGGATTTTATGGAGCAGATGGGAGGGGTGGACCCGTGGAGATTCAGTAGACCTAGGAGTAAGGAGTTCTCGTTTTTCTCCTATGTCCATAAAGTCTATTCACGCATAGACTTTTTTGTGTTGGGTAGGGCATTGATCCCGAGGGTGAGGGGAACGGAATATACGGCTATAGCCATTTCGGATCATGCCCCACACTGGGTAGACTTGGAGATAGGGGAGGAAACAAGAGGGCGTCCACCCTGGAGAATGGACATGGGACTAATGGCGGATGAGGGGGTGTGCTTAAGGGTGAGGGGATGCATTGAAAAGTACTTGGAACTCAATGACAATGGGGAGGTTCAGGTGGGAGTGGTCTGGGAGGCGTTGAAGGCGGTGGTTAGGGGGGAGCTGATATCAATAAGGACACATAAAGGGAAGCAGGAGAGTAAGGAACGGGAGCGGTTGTTGCAAGAACTTTTGAGGGTGGACAGACAGTATGCGGAAGCACCGGAGGAGGGACTGTATAGGGAAAGGCAAAGGCTGCATGTGGAATTTGACTTGCTGACCACAGGCACTGCAGAGGCACAATGGAGGAAGGCGCAGGGTGTACAGTATGAATATGGAGAGAAGGCGAGCAGATTGCTGGCACACCAATTGAGGAAAAGGGGAGCAGCGAGGGAGATAGGGGGGGTGAGAGATGAGGAGGGAGAGATGGAGCGGGGAGCGGAGAGAGTGAATGGAGTGTTCAAGGCATTTTATGAAAGATTATATGAAGCTCAGCCCCCGGAAGGGAAGGAGAGAATGATGTGCTTTCTGGATCAGCTGGAATTTCCTAAGGTGAAGGAGCAGGAGAGGGCGGGACTGGGAGCACAGATTGAGACGGAGGAAGTAGTGAAAGGGATTGGGAGCATGCAGGCGGGGAAGGCCCCGGGACCAGACGGATTCCCGGTGGAATTTTATAGGAAGTATATGGACTTGCTGGCCCCGCTACTGACGAGAACCTTTAATGAGGCTAGGGAAAGGGGGCAGCTGCCCCCGACTATGTCAGAGGCAACGATATCGCTCCTCCTAAAGAAGGAAAAAGACCCGCTGCAATGCGGGTCCTATAAGCCCATTTCCCTCCTGAATGTGGATGCTAAGATTCTGGCCAAGGTAATGGCAACGAGGATAGAGGATTGTGTCCCGGGGGTGGTTCATGAGGACCAAACTGGGTTTGTGAAGGGGAGACAGCTGAACACAAATATACGGAGGCTGCTAGGGGTAATGATGATGCCCCCACCAGAGGGGGAAGCGGAGATAGTGGCGGCGATGGATGCCGAGAAAGCATTTGATAGAGTGGAGTGGGATTATTTGTGGGAGGTGCTGAGGAGATTTGGTTTTGGAGATGGGTATATCAGAATTTGACTTGCTGACCACAGGCACTGCAGAGGCACAATGGAGGAAGGCGCAGGGTGTACAGTATGAATATGGAGAGAAGGCGAGCAGATTGCTGGCACACCAATTGAGGAAAAGGGGAGCAGCGAGGGAAATAGGGGGGGTGAGAGACGAAGATGGAGAGACGGAGCGGGGAGCGGAGAGAGTGAATGAAGTGTTTAAGACATTTTATAAAAAATTGTATGAAGCTCAACCCCCGGATGGGAGGGAGAGAATGATGGAGTTTTTGGATCGGCTGGAAATTCCCAAGGTGGAAGAGCAGGAAAGGATGGGATTGGGAGCACAGATCACGGTAGAAGAAGTGGTGAAAGGAATTAGGAACATGCAGACGGGAAAGGCCCCGGGACCGGATGGATTCCCAGTTGAATTTTACAGAAAATATTTGGACTTGCTCGCCCCGCTACTGACGAGGACCTTCAACGAGGCAAAGGAAAGGGGACAACTGCCCTCGACTATGTCAGAAGCAACGATATCGCTTCTTTTAAAGAAGGAAAAGGATCCGCTACAATGCGGGTCCTACAGACCAATCTCCCTCCTCAATGTAGATGCCAAGGTCTTGGCCAAGGTAATGGCAATGAGAATAGAGGAATGGGTCCCGGGGGTGGTTCATGAGGACCAAACTGGGTTTGTGAAGGGGAGACAGCTGAACACGAACATACGGAGGTTGTTAGGGGTAATGATGATGGCCCCACCAGAGGGTGAAACGGAGATAGTAGTGGCGATGGATGCCGAGAAAGCATTTGATAGAGTGGAGTGGGATTATCTGTGGGAGGTGTTGAGGAGATTTGGGTTCGGAGAGGGGTATGTTAGATGGGTGCAGCTGTTGTATAGGGCCCCAGTGGCGAGTGTGGTCACGAATGGACGGGGATCGGCATATTTTCGGCTCCATAGAGGGACAAGGCAGGGATGTCCTCTGTCCCCATTACTGTTTGCACTGGCGATTGAGCCCCTGGCGATAGCGCTGAGAGGTTCCAAGGGATGGAGGGGAATACTTAGGGGAGGAGAAGAACACCGGGTATCTTTATATGCGGATGATCTGCTACTATATGTGGCGGATCCAGCGGAGGGGATGCCAGAAATAATGCGGATACTTGGGGAGTTTGGGGATTTTTCAGGGTATAAATTGAACATGGGAAAGAGCGAGCTGTTTGTGGTGCATCCAGGGGAGCAGAGTAGAGAAATAGAAGACCTACCGTTGAGGAAGGTAACAAGAGACTTTCGTTACCTGGGGATCCAGATAGCTAAGAATTGGGGCACATTGCACAGGCTAAATTTGACGCGGTTGGTGGAACAGATGGAGGAAGATTTCAAGAGATGGGATATGGTAGCATTGTCAATGGCAGGGAGGGTGCAGGCGGTTAAGATGGTGGTCCTCCCGAGATTCCTCTTTGTGTTTCAGTGACTCCCGGTGGTGATCACGAAGGCTTTTTTCAAAAGGATAGAAAAGAGTATCATGGGTTTTGTTTGGGCCGGGAAGACTCCGAGAGTGAGGAAGGGATTCTTACAGCGTAGTAGGGATAGGGGGGGGCTGGCACTACCGAGCCTAAGTGAGTATTATTGGGCCGCTAATATTTCAATGGTGAGTAAGTGGATGGGAGAGGAGGAAGGAGCGGCGTGGAAGAGATTAGAGAGGGCGTCCTGTAGGGGGACCAGCCTGCAGGCTATGGTGACAGCCCCATTGCCGTTCTCACCAAGGAACTATACCACGAGTCCGGTGGTGGTAGCTACACTGAAGATTTGGGGACAGTGGAGACGACATAGGGGAAAGACCGGAGCACTGGGGGGGTCCCCGATAAGAAACAACCATAGGTTTGCCCCGGGGGGAATGGATGGGGGATATGGAATGTGGCAAAGAGCAGGTATAACGCAATTGAAAGATCTATTTGTGGATGGGAAGTTTGCGAGTCTTGGAGCGCTGACCGAGAAATATGGGTTGCCCCAAGGGAATGCATTCAGGTACATGCAATTGAGGGCTTTTGCGAGGCAGCAGGTGAGGGAATTCCCGCAGCTCCCGACACAAGAGGTGCAGGACAGAGTCATCTCAAAGAAATGGGTGGGGGACGGTAAGGTGTCGGATATATATAGGGAAATGAGAGACGAAGGGGAGACTATGATGGACGAACTAAAAGGGAAATGGGAAGAAGAGCTAGGGGAGGAGATTGAGGAGGGGATGTGGGCAGATGCCCTAAACAGGGTAAACTCGTCGTCCTCGTGCGCCAGGCTAAGCCTGATTCAGTTTAAGGTATTACACAGGGCACATATGACTGGAACACGGCTCAGTACATTTTTTGGGGTGGAGGATAGGTGTGCGAAGTGCTCGAGAAGCCCAGCGAATCATACCCATATGTTTTGGTCATGCCCGGCACTACAGGGGTTTTGGATGGGGGTGACAAAGGTGCTTTCGAAAGTAGTAGGAGTCCGGGTCGAACCAAGCTGGGGGTTGGCTATATTTGGGGTTGCACAAGAGCCGGGAGTGCAGGAGGCGAAAGAGGCCGATGTTTTGGCCTTTGCGTCCCTAGTAGCCCGGCGCAGAATATTGCTAATGTGGAAAGAAGCCAAGCCCCAAGGGGTGGAGACCTGGATAAATGATATGGCGGGGTTCATAAAGTTAGAGCGGATTAAGTTCGTCCTAAGGGGGTCGGCTCAAGGGTTTACTAGGCGGTGGCAACCGTTCGTCGAATATCTTGCGGAAAGATAGATAGGGGAGAACAAAGAAGGCAGCAGCAGCGGCCTAGGACTTGGGGGGGGGGGGGGGGGGTGGCCTGAGACAAGGCAGTTGCCAATTAGGGCTAGTTTTTATTTTTTGTTATTTAATATTTATTTATTTGTTGTTGTTTTTGTTTAAATTTAAAAAAGGTCATTATTATCTGTATTGTTACAATGTTGTGTAAAGGATGCACAATGTACTGTGTTGGTTGACCAAAAATTTTCAATAAAATATTATTTAAAAAAAAAACTAATGTACAGTGCCTTCTTCACCCGGCTGAAGGCACCCCGCCTCATCGCCAGCCCTACCGTATAGTGCGTATACCAGCTCCAGCCCACTGCAACACCCGCTTCTGCTTTGCCCAGCACAGGGCCTTCTCCTACACACTGTGCCCTCGAAAACACAGAGTCACTACTCTTGGCGGCTCACTCTCCTTTGGTACAGGCCTCCACGACCGATGAGCCCGATCCAGTTCATATCGGGAGGGATCATCCCCCTCCAATAACTTCGCCAACATCGTGGCAAAATACTCAGTTGGCCTCGGGCCTTCCACTCCTTCGGGCAGACCCACAACCCTCAGATTCTGTCGCCTGGATCTGTTTTCCAAGTCGTCCATTTTGGCTCGCAGACCCTTGTTGATCTCCATCACCTTCCGCATCTCCTTCCCCATCGAGGTAAGTTGATCACTGTGCTGCAATAATGTCTCTTCCACTTCCTTCAGCGCCTCGCCTTGCTCCCGCACCTCCGTCACTCCGCTCAATACCGCCGCCCTCACCGGGGAAATCGCCTCCTCCACCTGCACTTTCAATACCGCCCCCATCTCCTTCCTCATCACCTCCATGTGTTTTGCGAACTGCCTTTCCAGTTCAACAGCCATCACCTTAGTCATTTCTTCAGCTGTGGGCAATGCGGCCTCCCCTGGTGCCCCAGCCTCCACTTTTCTTGCCGTTCCCGCAGTGACCTTTCCACTCCCCGACAGACTTTCAGCTGCTTTTTTCACGGCCGTTTTTTTTAAACTTGTTTTCGACATTTCCCTTCACTGTGCCTTCTCTCTGCTTTTGCCGCCTCGGTTGCCCCTGGGGCCAGGTGTTAAACCCCGAAAATGCCGTTCCCGAACGGGAGCCCTCCAATGTGCGGCTGACTCCCGCCCACCGTCAGCGGAAGTCATGTTACATTCCTTTTGCCAGTAGGTTTTCAGTGGAGAGAAAATGTAAGTGGATTTTGCTGTGTTTTATATGCCCCAGTGCAGTTCATCATTACAAGCTTATCTATCTACTTTCCTCAAGTTTGATTTATACTCTTACCAGTCCTTCAGTTGTGATTTGTTGCAGTTGAGATTAGGCAGCCTGAGCCAATCAAGTGCAACTGTACTTCATATGTGAAGCATAACACCAGAATTCACACACAGGAAATGTACAACAACTCATTTATATTGTGCCGTTAACATGATAAACACTCAAGAGGCATTATAAAACAAAAGATGAAACAAATTCACATAAGGAGTTTTGAAAAGAAGATAGGTTTTAAGGAATGTCTTAAAGGAGGAAAGAGTTTGCGAGAGAGTAGCAACACGAGATGGTATAGTCAGATGCTCAGGAATATGGGAGGGGAAGTTTACATGGAGGGTGAGACAGGAGAGGACAGTAAAATTAGGGAGTATCCTTTTAGGTCAGAGGTGAGGAGAATTTTCCATGTGCAACTTTGGACCTCTGCCTCAGAAAATGGTAGAGATGGGTCATTGAATATCTTTAAAGTGGAGGTGATTCTTGTGAGGCAAGGGAATCAAAGGCTACTGGGATAGAAGGGAATGTAGAACTTGAACACAAAGAGACAGCCATGATCTTATTGAATGGCAGAGCAATCTCAAGGGGCTGAATGGTCTACCTCTATTCCTATTTCATATGTTCGTAACTCAGCGGGCAGCATGGTGGCACAGTGGTTAGCACTGCTGCCGCACAGCGCCAGGGACTCGGGTTCAATTCTGACCTTCACAATTCTGTGTGAAGTTTGTACTTTCTCCCTGTGTTCGCGTGGGTTTCCTCCAGGTGCTCTGGTTTCCTCCCACAGTCCAAAGATGCGGGTAGGTGGATTGGCCACACTAAATTGCTCCTCAGTGTCCAAAAGGCTGAATGTGGTTACGGGAATTGGGCGGAAGCGCTCCTTCAGAGGGTCGGTGCAGACTCAATAGGTTAAATGGCCTCTTCCTGTACTGAAGGGATTAAATGCATTGAGATGGAGGTAAATAAAATCACCCAAGATGAGAAGCCATCCAGTGCAGGGGTAGGAAACTATTGAAGATCGCTCATTGAGAAAATTGGCATAGTCCTTGGTTGGCAGTAAAGAACCAGGATTTTAAATAAGAGGTGAGACAGGAAGAACAAAGCTTGGTGGTCGAAGGAGGAATAAATGCCAGAGGAGCAAGGTTACAGACCAGGGGAAGATTTGATTATAAAAGTCACATGACCACAGTCAAGGTGCGGCAAGTGGTGTAAAGTAAAACCAGGCAGGAAGGTTTCAATTAAGGAGAATGTGTCACCACCCCATAGCCACATTTCTATCAGGGCCTTGATGTTGATCCAACATCTACAATATGTTCATGGATTGGAGGGGCTTTATTTTTGAGTAAACAGGTATTCTGGAGTGAGCTGTAGAGAGGGGCACAGATAGCAAATTGCTGGCACAGTCAACAACATTAGCACCAGGAAGGGCGAGTTGAACAGGAGGTGATTGGCAAGATCAGCTCCCAGCTAGCTTGCTAAGCAGTAACATCAGCAAAATAATTGGATGGGGCAGTCATGGTTGCAAGTCGATGAGCCATTCAGAGAATGCCAAGAGAGGCATAGGGAGAAGCTGGTGGCTTCTCCAAAAGGGAAGCACATCTGGGATTGGGATGAGAAGCACTTGAGGGTAAAACTGGGCAAAACATATGCACATCCACATCATTACTACCACATTGCTCATGGCATGTCAGAGATGATGCTGTTGCAAAGACAGAGCGTTTGCTTGGGTGAGGAAAGAGGGGAGGAGATGTACATAGAATTTGATTTGTCATGTGTACCGAGGTACAGTTAAAAGTATTGTTCTGCGTTCAGTCCAGACAGATCGTTGCATACATGAAAAAAACATAGAACACACATAAATACACAATGCAAATACATAGGCACAGGCATTAGGTGAGCATACGGAGTGTAGTACTACTCAGTAGAGAAGATGTGTGAAGAGATCAGTTCAGACCATAAGAGGGTCATTCAGGAGTTTGGTAACAATGGGGAAGAAGCTGTTTTTGAACCTTTCAGTGCATGTTCTCAGACCTTTGTATCCCCTGCCCGATGGAAGAAGTTGGAAGAGAATAACCCAGGTGGGAGGAGTCTTTGATTATGCTGCCCGCTTTCGCTAAGGCAGCGGGAGATGTGAACAGAGGCAATGGATGGGAGGCGCGTTTGCGAGATGGACTGGGCTGTGTTCACGACTCTGTAGTTTCTTACGGTCTTGGGCTGAGCAGTTGCCAAACCAGGCTGTAATGCAGCCAGATAGGATATTTTCTATGGTGCATCTGTAAATATTGGTAAGAGTCAATGTGGGCATGCAAAATATCCTTAGCTTCCTGAGAAAGTATAGGTGCTGTTGTGCTTTCTTGGTTGTAGCGTCGACATGGGTGAACCAGGCCAGATTGTTGGTGATGTGCACACCTAGGAATTTGAAGCTCATCTCCACCTCAGCACCACTGATATAGACAGGGGCGTGTACAATAATTTGCTTCCTGAAGTTTTGCTGACGTTGAGGGAGAGATTGTTGTTGTTACACCACACCACAACATTCTCTATCTCCCTCCTGTATTCTTGACTCACTGTTGTTCGAGGTCTGACCAACTAAAATTGTGTCATCAGCAAACATGTAGATGGAGCTGGAGCCAAATGTTGCCACACAGTCATGTGGATAGGTAGTCTAGTAGGGGACTAAGTACGCAGTCTTGCGGGGCCCCTCACTGAGAACTATCGTGGAGGTGGTGTTGTTTATCCTTACTCATTGTGGTCTATGGGTCAGGAAGTCGAGCATCCAGTTGCAGAGGGAGGAGCCAAGTCCTTAAGTTTGGAGTTTTGGTATGAGCTTGACTGAGTCAATGAATAGGAGTCTGACGTAGGAGTCCTTGTTGTCGAGATGCTCCAGGGGTGAGTGTAGGGCCAGATAGATGGCATCCACTGTGGACCGATTGTGGTGGTATGTGAATTGCAGTCCATCAAGGTATTCTGGGAGTATGGAGCTGATGTGTCTCATGACCAACCTCTCGAAGCACTTCATAATGACAGGTATCAAGGCCAATGAACAGTAGTCGTTGAAGCACATTGCCAAATAAGAACCAGTCATCGGTATGATGGTGGTCTTCTTGAAGCAGGTGGGAACTTCGTAACGGAGTAGGGAGAGGTTGAAGATGTTCACGAATTAGCACTGCTGCCTCACGACGACGCGGTCCCATGTTCGATCCTGGCTCTGGGTCACTGTCCGTGTGAAGTTTGCACATTCTCCCAGTCTTTGTGTGGGTTTCGCCCCCACAACCCAAAGATGTGCAGGGCAGGTGGATTGGCTCTGCCAAATTTCCCTTAATTGGAAAAAATTAATTGGGTACTCTAAATTTATTTTAAAAAGAAAAAAAAAATAGGTGTCCACGAATCCACCTGCCAGTTCATCCGTGCAGGATCTGAGTTAACGACCAGGGACTCCGTCAGGACCCGTTGCTTTCCGAGGGCTCACGTTCAAGAAGGCCGATCTGACTTCGGGAGCTGCGATGGTAGGTATAGGTGTGTCCGAGGCTGTTGGAGCAGTCGACAGCGGTTTGATGGTTTCTGCTCGAACCAAGCATAGAACGCATCGAGGAGGGGTGCCCTGCTGCCGGAGATTCTACTCGGCTTTGCTTTGTAGCCGGCTATGTTGTTTAAGCCTTGCCACAACCAACGAGAATCCGTATCGTTGGTCTGTGACTCTAGCTTAGTCTGATATTGTCTCATTGGATTGGATTATTGTCACGTGTACCGAGGTACAGTGAAAAGTATTTTTCTGAGAGCAGCTCAACAGATCATTAAGTACATGAGAAGAAAAGGGAATAAAAGAAAATACATAATAGGGCAACACAACATATACAATGTAACTACATAAGCACTGGCACGGATGAAGCATACAGGGTGTAGTGTTAATGAGGTTAGTCCATAAGAGGGTCATTTAGGAGTCTGGTGACAGTGGGGAAGAAGCTGTTTTTGAGTCTGTTCGTGCGTGTTCTCAGACTTCTGTATCTCCTGCCCGATGGAAGAAGTTGGAAGAGTGAGTAAGCCGGGTGGGAGGGATCTTTGCTTATGCTGCTCGCTTTCCCCAGGCAGCGGGAGGTGTAGATGGAGTCAATGGATGGGAGGCAGGTTCGTGTGATGGACTGGGCGGTGTTCACGACTCTCTGAAGTTTCTTGCGGTCCAGGGCCGAGCAGTTGCCATACCAGGCTGTGATGCAGCCCGATAGGATGCTTTCTATGGTGCACCTGTAAAAGTTGGTAAGGGTTAATGTGGACATGCTGAATTTCCTTAGTTTCCTGAGGAAGTATAGGCGCTGTTGTGCTTTCTTGGTGGTAGCGTCGACGTGGGTGGACCAGGACAGATTTTTGGAGATGTGCACCCCATGGAATTTGAAACTGCTAACCATCCCCACCTCGGCCCCGTTGATGCTGACAGGGGTGTGTACAGTACTTTGCTTCCTGAAGTCAATGACCAGCTCTTTAGTTTTGCTGGCATTGAGGGAGAGATTGTTGTCGCTACACCACTCCACTAGATTGTCTATCTCCCTCCTGTATTCGGACTCGGCGTTACTCGAGATCCGGTCCACTATGGTCGTATCGTCAGCAAACTTGTAGATGGAATTGGAACCAAGTTTTGCCACGCAGTCATGTGTGTATACAGGGAGTAGAGTAGGGGGCTAAGTACGCAGCCTTGCGGGGCGCCGGTGTTGAGGACTATTGTGGAGGAGGTGTTGTTGTTCATTCTTACTTATTGTGGTCTGTTGGTCAGAAAATCGAGGATCCAGTTGCAAAGTGGGGAGCCAAGTCCTAGGTTTTGGAGCTTTGATATGAGCTTGGCTGAGATTATGGTGTTGAAGGCAGAGCTGTAGTCAATAAATAGGAGTCTAATATAGGAGTCCTTGTTTTCGAGATGCTCTAGGGATAAGTGTAGGGCCAGGGAAATGGTGTCTGATGTGGACCGGTTGCAGCGGTATGCGAATTGCAGTGGATCAAGGTGTTCTGGGAGTATGGAGGTGATGTGCTTCATGATCAACCTCTCGAAGCACTTCATTACGACTGAAGTGAGGGCCACCGGACGGCAGTCATTGAGGCACGTTGCCAGGTTCTTCTTTGGTACCGGTATGATGGTGGTCTTCTTGAAGCAGGTGGGGACCTCGGAGTGGAGTAGGGACAGGTTAAAGATGTCCGCGAATACCTCTGCCAGCTGGTCCGCGCAGGCTCTGAGTGCACGGCCAGGGATCCCGTCCGGGCCCGTCGCCTTCCGAGGGTTCACTTTCAGGAAGGCCAATCTGACTTCGGAAGCTGTGATGGTGGGTATGGGTGAATTATGGGCTGCTGGGGCACTCGACAGCGGTTGATGGCTTTGAGGAGGTTGCACCTGGATTTCTTGTATAGATCAGTGTCGCCTGCCTTGAAAGCTTCAGACCTGACCTTCAGTAGGGAGTGAATATCCTGATTAAACTATGGTTTCCGGTTGGGGAATGTACGTACTACCTTCTTTGGCACACAATCTTCTACACTCTTGCAGTGAAAGAATTTGTGAAATAGCTGCCAGAAATCACCCTGCAGATAATACATGTTTTTGATTGGTGCTGGAAAGAAAACCCTATGGTTACATAAATTAATCTCTGGGAGCAGCTCTTTACTATGCATCCACTTGCTTTTTAAAGCAAGACCAAGAAACTAAATATCTCTGGAACAATACTTAGTATAATTAAATAGTAGCTTCTGGCAAAGGAAAGTAATTTATTCAGAATCAATCCCGGCTCTGGGTGACTGTCCGTGTGGAGTTTGCACATTCTCCCCGTGTTTGTGTGGGTTTCGTCCCCACAACCCAAAAGATGTGCAAGATAGGTGGATTAGCCACGCTAAATTGCCCCTTATTGGAAAAAAAAAGAATTGGATACTCTTTTTATTTTAATTTTTTAAAAAAAAAGTTATATTAAACTTGTATAAAACCTTAGTTCGAGCACAGTTCTGAGGCTGGATTCTCCGTCCCGCCGTGCCACAATTCTGTTTCAGCACGCCGGCGGAATGCTCCATCATGCCGGCTGGTCAATGGGGTTTCCCATTGTGGGGCAGCCCCACGCCGTCGGGAAACCCCCGGATTGCCGGCAAAACACAGTATTCCACCGGCAGAGAATCCAGCCCCTGGTCTCCATATTATAAGAAAAAGTTACAGAAACACAGTAGAAGGTCCATGAAGCCAGAACTGAGAAAAATTGAAAAGGTTGGAGCTCTATTCTCTGGAACAAAAGGCAGCTGAGGGGTGGCCTGATAGGTGTTTGAAGATTATGAAAGAGGTAGAGGTAGGAATAGGGTAGGCAGATACTTATAGTGGAGACCAAAACTAGAGGTCATAAATGCAAGACATTCACTAAAAGAAAATCCAATAGAGAATTTAGAAAATACTCTTTACCCTCAGAGGGAGAGAGGAGGCTTGTGTGGAGCATGGATCAGTTGAGCTGAATGTATGTTTATGTATTGTGTATATTCTATGCAAGTATTACCCAAAAGGAGAAAGGGAATTACAAAAATATTACCCACATGGTTACTAATAACAACATTTTCCTAGAATTCTTCCTATATTAAGCCATCCAAAACTTGTTTCCATATTGCCTCAAATCCCATGGGACTAGTAAAATGATAAATCTATTGCAGATTCACACTCTCAATCATTCTATCCTGTGATTCCATGCTAGAAGATATAAGTGCACAGATCCTGGATTAAAATATGAGCAGACTAAAGTGTGAGGCACTCCCACAGTCAAACAGTCATAATTGAATAAGGAAAGCTCAGTGGCGCATAGTCAACACTGCTTCAATTCCGACCGCGGGTGACTGTATGGAATTTGCATGTTCTCCCCATGTCTGCGTAGGTTTCCTCATCGTGCTCCGGTTTCCTTCCGCAGTCCAAGGATCTACATGTTAGGTGGATGGCCATGATAAATTGTCCCAAGTGTTCCAATATTAGGTGGGATTACAGGGATAGGGCTGGGAAACCAGGCCTGGGTGTGGTTCGCCTTTGGGGGTTCGCACCGACTCGATGGGCCAAATGGCCTCCTTCTGCACTGTCGGGATTCAATGATTCTGAAAACATTCATTCAAGGACAGACCCCAGAATTAAGACATGAACATTTAATATAGGGGCTCCCTCAATCACCTCCAATTTAATTCTTGATATGAAATTGAGCATGAAGACCAAAAAGAACTTGCATTCAATGTTTAGCCTATACTGACTTAATTCATCTCGGCCAAGAAAAATGGTAGAAAACGACAACCGGTTATGATATCAAGGGCTGAGTTTGGATGGTTTGGGGGCATTGACAGATGAAGGCAGAGAAAATTTTTTTTTTAAATGACACGGTTTCTATTCCTGATCACGAAACAGACAATTTTTTTAAAATTCAGGAAGACCACTTCCTGAAAGGTATGTCTTGATATCAGTTGGGAAGCAGTTTGCGGGTCATCTGGGATAACCCATGCAGTTGAGTAGACCACAAAAACACTCTGCCTATACTCAGAAACATACAAAGAAACAGCCTCTTGGGTGAGGCTCATCAAAACTATATCCCAGCATGAGGAAAAGTGAAAATTAAATTTCAAATACAAGTCAGGAATAAGGCTTCTAAGGTTTGTGATTCCAATTCAAAAGAGTTGCAGTTTTCTCGGATTTGGGATTTACAGGGGATGCTGAATACTAGATTAAAATGACAAAAGCAGATACAAAAGTCTAATCAGCAATTATCTCCATCTCTCACTGTCCATTTATTTTCTGAGTGATTAACATAGAAACGGTTATATATTATATTTTATATTTGTGGCAGTAATATTATTAAAAACTCTATTTGCTAAAGCTGTAATTAAGGTGTCATAAAAGAGTGAGGGTATCATCTATTCCAACCACTTACTTCGTTAGAGATTAAGAGCTAATGGAACATTGGATGGTTTCCTGGAGTATAGATAATTTATGATGGATTGTACTTGGTCCCAGCTAAGCAGGTCATTGGATGGCTCCCTGCAGTGTAGATAATTTCTGAGGGATTGCACTTGGTCCTAGCTAAGCAGATCATGGAATTTAGGGAATACAGATGATGCAATTAATGTGAGGAGCCAGGCCTGTCTGTAGTTTTGCATTCTGTCATTGGATTTTAAGTTGAACAGCAGTTTTGTCAAATGCTGTTAGGTTGAGCAGAAGTGTACTGGAACTCTCTCCAAAGGTCTGCACAGCTAAGCTAGTAATCTGTTTTCTTAACTTTATTTCTAAGTGGCATTTGAACTGCATTGGGTTGCTTAATTGGAATTAGTGGCAAAGGTAGATAGTACATTCAAGTTTTTCCTTTCATTCAAGAACTGTTTTATTGATAATTGTAAAGCTATTTCTTTGATGTTAATGTGGTTAATTCTGTGTTTAAATTAAAGTTTATTTTAACATAAAAGATGCCTACCTACTGGTCAGAGTCATCACTTCTGGGGTGAAGTATCCTTTCCTCAGTTTTACAAATTTCAAAAAATTGCTTGGGGTTCTCATCCGGTATCCTAACATCTGGAAGTGCACTCCAATACGTTCTATATGTAACTTTTGGCCTTTCCAGAATTATATTTTGCTATCTTTCTGAGCCGGATTTCAATTGATTCCTTTTTCCTTTGTTCATGCTCAGCCAAAGGAATCACAGTAACATGATCGTGAAAATAATCAAGAGCCAGAAAAGTAAATGCTCCCTCACAGGCAAAACGACCATTAAAAAAAGACAGCCAACTACACCACAAGCCCGGTGGTGGTGGCTACACTGAAGAGTTGGGGACAGTGGAGACGGCATAGGGGAAAGACTGGAGCCTTGGGGGGGGTCCCCGATAAGAAACAACCATAGGTTTGCCCCGGGGGGAATGGATGGGGGATATGGAATGTGGCAAAGAGCAGGAATAACGCAACTGAAAGATCTGTTTGTGGATGGGAAGCTCGCGAGTCTGGGAGCGCTGACCGAGAAATATGGGTTGCCCCAAGGGAATGCATTCAGGTATATGCAACAGAGGGCTTTTGCGAGGCAACAGGTGAGGGAATTCCCGCAGCTCCCGACACAAGAGGTGCAGGACAGAGTGATCTCAAAGACATGGGTGGGGGATGGTATGGTGTCAGATATATGTAGGGAAATGAGGGACGAAGGGGAGACTATGGTAGATGAACTAAAAGGGAAATGGGAAGAAGAGCTGGGGGAGGAGATCGAGGAGGGGCTGTGGGCAGATGCCCTAAGCAGGGTAAACTCGTCGTCCTCGTGTGCCAGGCTAAGCCTGATTCAGTTTAAGGTATTACACAGGGCGCATATGACTGGAGCACGGCGCAGTAAATTTTTTGGGGTGGAGGATAGGTGTGCGAGGTGCTCGAGAAGCCCAGCGAATCATACCCATATGTTTTGGTCATGCCCGGCACTACAGGGGTTTTGGATGGGGGTGACAAAGGTGCTTTCAAAAGTAGTGGGGGTCCGGGTCGAACCAAGCTGGGGGTTGGCTATATTTGGGGTTGCACAAGAGCCGGGAGTGCAGGAGGCGAGAGAGGCCGATGTTTTGGCCTTTGCGTCCCTAGTAGCCCGGCGCAGGATATTGTTAATGTGGAAAGAAGCCAAGCCCCCGGGGGTGGAGACCTGGATAAATGACATGGCGGGGTTTATAAAGCTAGAGCGGATTAAGTTTGTTCTAAGGGGGTCGGCTCAGGGTTCACCAGGCGGTGGCAACCGTTCGTCGAATACCTCGCAGAAAGATAGATGGAATGGAAGAAAGAAGGCAGCAGCAGCAGCCCAGGATCCGGGGAGGGGGGGGGGGGGGGGGAGGGGGGGGGGGAGGAGAGGAGAGGAGGAGGAACCAGAAGGACTCTCAGGGTTGTTAATATATACTGTATAATATGTATAGGTCGTTGCTACAGATAATTATATATTGGACTGTTAAATTATATTTTTGGAGAGTGTTACTTGTGATAAGGCAGTTGCCAATTAGGGTTAGTTTTCATTTTGGTTATTTATTATTTATTCATTTTTTTTTTTGTTTATAAAATAGGTCATTGTTATTTGTGTTGTTATAATATTGTGTAAAGGATGCACAATGTACTGTGTTGGTTGACCAAAAATTTTCAATAAAATATTTATTTTAAAAAAAAGACAGCCAAACAACATGTAATAGATTGCACCAATGTAAAAGTCACAATCCTCGAGTTTGATGGTCATAAAAAAAATGTATAATTTATGGTACTGTATTATAATAATGTCAAATGTTTAATTCCACCAGTGACATACCAAAAAGTGTTTATTTTAAAAGGTTTAACTCATTTGTTTCCCGGTCTTTCCATACACTCTACTGCAGGGGTTTTCAAAGAGGGGGTCGCGACCCGCGGGGTGGATCGCGGGCGTGTGTGATAAGGGTCACGGAGGTAGGATTGTATTGCTGCTCGTTGCTGCCCATCAGCTGCTAGCGCAGAGTTTCCCAGTGACTGCATTCAGAAGCCTGCAGGGAAAACCCTACCAAAAATGTCAATTCAGTCCACTCCTTAAACAATTACAAGAAGGAAAGATTTGACAGTTAGGAATTCAAGCTTATCACACCAGATTCATTTCTATCAATTTTGCTCCTTTAATTATTTTAAAGAAGTAATTTGGTTTTGGCGACATGGGAGCTAGTGGGCGTACATTTATCAGGAAGATCACGCTAGAGTCAATGCAACTCAGGGGAAGTGACCATGTGTCAACCACTGTAGGAGAGAACAAAATGGGGCTTCATAATTTTAAAATCCTTTGCTAATTTGTGTTTGGCATTTCTGTCCGGAAATGTGATAAAGTCGGACGCTGATGAGTGAAGGGTGTTACGGTGGCATTTGATTAAGCTACGAAATTGTTAAAGCACGAGAGGCAACTTTGAAGGGCAGGATTGGCAATATCATAAATATTGTAGTTACGCATTGGAACCGTTTACAAAGATCTGCAAATGGGATTCAGACTGTTTCGTGATTCTGCACATATTTGTTTTAAATCCCTCCACACCACTGACCATGAAAACTGTCATTCCTTTCTCCCTCTATTTTAATTAAATGCCTGCCCACTTATGCTGATTTCATGTGTCTGTGAAGGCAAATGTATTCAATCGCACAACTCAGCCAGCTCATATAACTCTCAGCGGTTTCAACACTGTATGGAAGACACCGTGTCGCTGAGAAAGGGGACACAGGATGACTGAATAAGGGTATGCCTTTAATTTCTCTTATTCTTCTTTTTAGCTTTGAGCAGTGTTTCAAAGTTCAGTGATAAAAAAGAAATGGCTGAACGTTTCAGGTCGATGACTTTCCATCACAGCCATCAAGTACTGCCTAATCTGCTGGGGGGCACGGTAGCACAGTGGTTAGCACAGTTGCTTCACAGCTCCAGGATCCCAGGTTCGATTCTCAGCTTGGGTCACTGTCTGTGCGGAGTTTGCACTTTCTCCCCGTATCTGCGTGGGTTTTCTCCGGGTGTTCCGGTTTCCTCCACAGTCCAAAGATGTGCAGGTTAGGTGGATTGGCCATGCTAAATTGCCCTTAAGTGTCCAAAAAAGGTTAGGTGGGGTTACTGGGTTCCAGGGAGAGGGTGGAGGTGTGCGGCTTAAGTGGGTTGCCCTTTCCAAGGGCTGGTGCAGACTCGATGGGCCGAATGGCCTCCTTCTGCACTGTAAATTCTATGTTCAATTATCCTCTCCTCACTCAATGTTGACATAAGTTCAACGCACCAGGAGCTATTAGGTAGTGATTAAGAACAGGAAAACAAGATGATTTTGTTTCTCTCTTGTCTGGAACGAGGATGCTTTAGCGCCCCAACCATTGCCCGGACTCAGAAAACTGGGGCAGCGGACGGGATGTGGATTTTGGACGTCGGCTGGCATGGGTCCCAAGTTTGGCCCATTGGCAAAAGTGGGTCCCGGGGAAAAAAGTTTGAAAAGCACTGCTCTACTGTAACAAGATGCCAGGAGGTAACAAAAAAATGAGGCACTTTGATTTTCCTTGACCCACTGTGACTGAATTACAGTCCTAACTACCAACTTGAGATTGGGAATTTATCAAGTGGAAGCGAGTACATCATTTGGCGTGCATGTTGCAAGCTCAGAGTGTCAATGCATTTTCCCATAATTAAAAATTAATCACATTTAATATCCCTACAGGTTTACCCCGCACACCTCCGAGTTATTTATAATCGAAAGACTATTATTTTGAGATGTGGAGATGCCGGCGTTGGACTGGGGTGAGCACAGTACGAAGTCTTACAACACCAGGTTAAAGTCCAACAGGTTTGTTTCGATGTCACTAGCTTTCGGAGCGCTGCTCCTTCCTCAGGTGAATGAAGAGGTCTGTTCCAGAAACACATATATAGACAAATTCAAAGTTGCCAAACAATGCCAGGAATGCGAGCATTAGCAGGTGATTAAATCTTCACAGATCCAGAGATGGGGTAACCCCAGGTTAAAGAGGTGTGAATTGTCTCAAGCCAGGACAGTTGGTAGGATTTCGCAGGCCAGATGGTGGGGGATGAATGTAATGTGACGTGAATCCCAGGTCCCGGTTGAGGCCGCACTCATGTGTGCGGAACTTGGCTATAAGTTTCTGCTCGGCGATTCTGCGTTGTCGCGGGTCCTGAAGGCCGCCTTGGAGAACGCTTACCCGGAGATCAGAGGCTGAATGCCCTTGACTGCTGAAGTGTTCCCCGACTGGAAGGGAACATTCCTGCCTGGTGATTGTTGCGCGATGTCCGTTCATTCGTTGTCGCAGCGTCTGCATGGTCTCGCCAATGTACCACGCTTCGGGACATCCTTTCCTGCAGCTTATGAGGTAGACAACGTTGGCCGAGTCGCACGAGTATGTACCGTGTACCTGGTGGGTGGTGTTCTCACGTGTAATAGTGGTATCCATGTCGATGATCTGGCACGTCATGCAGAGATTACCATGACAGGGTTGTGTGGTGTCGTGGTCACTGTTCTGAAGACTGGGTAGTTTGCTGCAAACAATGGTTCGTTTGAGGTTGCGCGGTTGTTTGAAGGCAAGTAGTGGGGGTGTGGGGATGACCTTGGCAAGATGTTCATCGTCATCAATGACGTGTTGAAGGCTGTGAAGAAGATGACGTAGTTTCTCCGCTCCGGGGAAGTACTGGACGACGAAGGGTATTCTGTCGGTTGTGTCCCATGTTTGTCTTCTGAGGAGGTCGGTCCGGTTTTTCGCTGTGGCGCGTTGGAACTGTCGATCGATGAGTCGAGTGCCATATCCCGTTCGTACGAGGGCATCTTTCAACGTCTGTAGATGTCTGTTACGCTCCTCCTCGTCTGAGCAGATCCTGTGTATACGGAGCGCTTGTCCATAGGGGATGGCTTCTTTAATGTGTTTAGGGTGGAAGCTGGAGAAGTGGAGCATCATGAGGTTATCCATGGGTTTGCGGTAAAGCGAAGTCCTGAGGTGACCGTCCTTGATGGAGACGAGTGTGTCCAAGAATGCAACTGATTTTGGAGAGTAGTCCATGGTGAGTCTGATGGTTGGATGAAACTTATTAATGTCATTGTGTAGTCGTTTCAGTGATTCTTCGCCGTGGGTCCAAAGGAAAGAAATGTCATCGATGTATCTGGTGTATAACATCGGTTGAAGGTCCTGTGCGGTGAGTAGGTCTTGTTCAAACTTGTGCATGAAGATGTTGGCGTATTGGGGTGCGAATTTGGTCCCCATGGCTGTTCCGTGCGTCTGAATGAAGAACTTGTTGTCGAAGGTGAAGACGTTGTGATCCAGAATGAAGCGGATGAGTTGCAGAATTGCGTCTGGAGATTGGCAGTTGTCGGTGTTGAGTACTGAGGCTGTTGCAGCAATGCCGTCGTCATGGGGGATGCTGGTGTAGTGCCGAGACGTCCATTGTGACGAGGAATGTTCCTGGTTCAACTGGTCCATGGGTGCAGAGTTTCTGTAGGAAGTCCGTCGTGTCGCAACAGAAGCTGGGTGTACCTTGTACGATGGGTTTCAAGATGCCCTCGATGTAGCCAGAGAGGTTCTCACACAGGGTCCCATTGCCTGAAATGATAGGGCGGCCTGGTGTGTTGGCCTTATGTATTTTTGGGAGGCAGTAGAGATCTCCAATGCGGGGAGTACGTGGGATGAGAGCACGTAGGGTGCTCTTAAGATCTGGATCCAAGGTCTTGATCAGTCTGTTAAGTTGGCGGATGTGTTCCTTGGTCAGATCTGCGGGTAACTGTCTGTAGTGTTCTTGGTTGTTCAGTTGTTGGTATACTTCTTTGCAGTAGTCCGTTCTGTTCAGTACGACAGTGGCCCCCCCCTTTGTCTGCTGGTTTGATGACGATGCTGTGGTTGGTCTTGAGAGCGTGGATGGCATTGCGTTGTGCTTGGGTGTCGTTCGGGGTTGTCTTGTGAATGCGACTGATGAATCTGGCATTGACGCGACTCCTGACGGCTTGAGCATACATGTCGAGTCTAAGGCAGCGGCCTTCCGGAGGGGTCCAATTCGACCCTTTCCTCTTTGGTTGCAGCACCGCAGATCTCTCGGTCTGCTGTTCCGGTTCATTGGTAGTCTGCTTGGGTTCGCTGTTGGCCTCTTGGGGTCTGTGGCAGAATTCCCGGAGCCTCATTCGCCTGATGAAGTCCTCCGTGTCTGCCGCGAGACTGATGGCGTCCATTTTGGTGGTGGTGCAGAAATTAAGCCCTCTGCTGAGGACTTCGATTTCGTCTGGTTGAAGGGTGTAGTCTGACAAGTTGACAATAGATTTCCCTGTATTGTTTTCTACTGTGACACCGGGGGTGGCTTGGTTGCTGCCGGTGGTGATGCCAAGTTTCTGTCCTGGCTTGAGACAATTCACACCTCTTTAACCTGGGGTTACCCCATCTCTGGATCTGTAAAGATTTAATCACCTGCTAATGCTCGCATTCCTAGCATTGTTTGGCATCTTTGAATTTGTCTATATGTGTGTTTCTGGAACAGACCTCTTCATTCACCCAAGGAAGGAGCAGCGCTCCGAAAGCTAGTGACATCGAAACAAACCTGTTGGACTTTAACCTGGTGTTGTAAGACTTCGTACTATTATTTTGAGGTGCTGGAAGAGGCCTAAGCTTTTGTGAGGAAGCATGGACTGAGGCAAGTTAATTGTGGTCGTATTATGTATGAGATCTTGCTGTTTTCGGAGAGGACTTGTAGTTTTCGGGACCTGTTGGGGTTTCTTATACCAATTTGTATTTTATTGTTCTTGTATTGTTCATTAAGGTTGGATGTGGGCGGGGGCTGGTTGTTATGGTTATTTATTTCTATATGTCCCAGGCGGGAGTTGCCCTGCTAGCTGAAGAAGTTAGATTACGGGACTGAAGGAGTGGGTTCCCGTACCAGCCTCCCCGAACAGACGCCGGAATGTGGCGACTAGGGGCTTTTCACAGTAACTTCATTTGAGGCCTACTTGTGGCAATAAGCGATTTTCATTTCAAGGAGACCCATTTGCAGGTCAGAGACCTGATACAGCTATGGAAGGGTTGGGTGGGACAGTTATTCCACTCGGGATTTAATGGTAGGGCCCGTGGGGGGGGGGGTCCACAGTGTTGATAAATAAAAGAGTTTATTTCTCAGCTGTTACGCTCCTGCCAGATCCAAATGGGAGAAACGTGATTATCAGAGGGTCTTTGGCGATTACCTTGGTGGTGGTCCTAGTCAATGTCTATGCTCTGAATTGGGATGATACAATTTACATGAATAAATTACTCGCCTCAATTCCTGATTTAGATTCACACCAGCTAATCTTGGGGAGAGACTTTAATTGTGATCTAGACCCTAGTTGGGACCGATCTGTGCGCGCGTGGGGGGGCTGGCAGGCCAGTGGCGGTTTTTACATCTGAATGATAAGGATTTTACGGTCCTCTCCCAGGTACATCAGGTCTCTTCTCGAATAGGCATTTTTGTACTGGGTAGGTCTCTTCTTTCTGGAGTGAAGACAGTGGGATACCCGGCAATTGGCATCTCAGACTTTGCTCCATATTTTGTGGATTTAGTGTTTGAGCCGGGTCCCTTTCAACGCCCACCGTGAAGACTGAACACTGGGCTGTTGGCAGATAAAAGTTTGTGAGCCATATCCTCCACCATTGGGGAGTACATTAGGTCCAACAAGAGCGACTCTGTCTCCTCTTCTATGTTATGGGAGGCCCTTAAGGTGGTCATTAGGGGAGAGATCATTCTTTTAAGTCACAAAGTGATAGGTCTGGGAGGATGGAATGGAAGAAGGAGGTGGACTGACAGCATTTGATTGCCCCTATATTGAAGTTGCTAGCATCTAGAAAGAAATTTCAGACAGAATTTGAGCTACTCTCAACAGATAAGACAGTGGGCTGCGACGCTCGAGTGGGGGTGACTATTGGGAGAAGGCCATATGGGGAGGGGGAGGGGGAAGGGGGGGGGGTCATGGAGGTGGGCTTGTCATGGTTCTAGTTTGGTGGTGCACAGCCATTCCCCGCAGCCGAAGTTACGAAGAAGCCTCGCATGGTATCCACTATGTACAAAACTAACATCTCCTGCACCAGCAGAACCACAGTACCACAGCCATCCAGCTTACAGCACAGGCCTCTTACATCAGTAGCAATGGAGGACGTTCCACAGACCTAAGCAACAAGCGCTCCACCCATGAAGCGCCCCAGGTTGTCCACGCAGGAGGCACTGGCCCGCCCAAGAACATGCAGAGTACAGCCAGCTGGCACAATCACGCGATCGAGGCATACGACCAAACCATACACAAGATTCCAGCACTACGTAACGAATGGGTCAACAACTGGCCTCTGTTTTCCTCCTTACACAAGATGGGGATGGGGATTGGGGGGGGGGGGGGGGGGGGGGTAAGGAGACACGATGAGCTGTGCACCAGTTACAACAACTTCAAGCTGTGTCTCACCCTACGTAACTAGTTATGTATTGTTCACCTGTACAATCTGTATGTTATGAAATGGCTTGCACACAATTAATGTCGGTGCACTCTGTTACCACCAGTTGTCCCAACTGGAGGAGCGGTTGAATAAACTCGGTTTGTTC
This sequence comes from Scyliorhinus torazame, assembly GCF_047496885.1. Classification (NCBI taxonomy): domain Eukaryota; kingdom Metazoa; phylum Chordata; class Chondrichthyes; order Carcharhiniformes; family Scyliorhinidae; genus Scyliorhinus; species Scyliorhinus torazame. The sequence continues at coordinate 34,182,028 of NC_092707.1, read as the reverse complement.
TCACTGGAACGAAGGAGGTTGAGGGGAGACCTGATAGAGGTATACAAAATTATGAGGGGCATAGACAGAGTGGATAGTCAGAGGCTTTTCCCCAGGGTAGAGGGGTCAATTACTAGGGGGCATAGGTTTAAGGTGAGAGGAGCAAGGTTTAGAGTAGATGTACGAGGCAAGTTTTTTTACGCAGAGGGTAGTGGGTGCCTGGAACTCGCTACCGGAGGAGGTGGTGGAAGCAGGGACGATAGTGACATTTAAGGGGCATCTTGACAAATACATGAATAGGATGGGAAGAGGGATACGGACCCAGGAAATGTAGAAGATTGTAGTTTAGTCGGGCAGCATGGTCGGCACGGGCTTGGAGGGCCGAAGGGCCTGTTCCTGTGCTGTACATTTCTTTGGTCTTTGTTTGTTATGCTCTTGATAACTGCCTCACTTCCGTTTTCTCCTGCAAAATCTACCTCGAGCCCGGTGGTGGTGGCAAAGCGGAGGATTTGTAGGCAGTTCAGGCAGCATTTTAAGCTCAGCTCCTATCATTTCCAGCCCCCATCTCTGGAAATCACCACTTTGTGCCAAAGGATTTGGACTCGTGGTTTGGGTCCTGGGGGAGGGAGGGAGGAGCTGGAGAGGTTTAGGGATGTGATTATAGAGGGTAGGTTTGTTGCATTCCAGATATCTGCACTCAGATCCTGCCTGCAATGTAAGCTCCACTGGAGGAGGCGAGAAAGGAGGAGGGGGAGCTGAGTCTGGTTTTTGAGGTAGGGGTTTGGAGTGAGGCTCTACACGGTCAACTCTACTCCTCCTGTGCTCGGCTCAGCTTGATTCAGTTTAAGGTGGTGCACAGGGTATATCTGACTGGGACCAAGTTTAGTGGCTTTTTTCCTCAGGGGTGGAAGACAGGTGCGTTCAGTGTTCTCAGGTTCTGGCGAATCATACCCATATGTTCTGGTCCTGTCCAAAACTTGTCGGCTTTTGGGTCTCCTTTTTTAGCACCATGTCAGGGATTCTTGGTATCGAACTGGAGCCATGTCCGCTGGTGGCCATTTTCGGGCTTTCAGACTCGCCAGTGCTGCAGCCAGGGGCAAAGGCTGATGTCCCGTCCTCTTTTTCGCTCGTTGATAGCCAGAAGGTGAGTTCTGCTGAGATGGAGTTCTTCCACTCCGCCCAGTGCCTTGATGTGCTGGGTGATCTAATGGATTTTCTATACCTTGGGAAAAGGTCAAGTACACCATGAGAGGTTTGGTAGCTGGGTTCTACCAGCAGCCATTAATTTCCTCTTTCAGAGAGTTAGTCACTGTCAGCTGTTAGGGAGGGGGGATTATTAGGGTATTAGTTGGGGTTTTCTTTTTTAAAAAAAATATTTTTATTCACGGCTTTTTACATTTTTTACACAAAATATCAGAAGACCAAAACAACAATCACCAAATCCCCCCCCCCCCCCCCCCCCAATCATCATAGAATTTACAGTGCAGAAGGAGGCCATTCAGCCCATCGAGGCTGCACCGGCCCTTGGAAAGAGCACCCTACTTAAGCCCCCGCCTCCACCCTATCCCCTTTTATTCCCGTAACCCCACCTAATCTTGTTTTGGACACTAAAGGCAATTTAGAATGGCCAATCCACCTCACCTACACGTCTTTGGTCTGTGGGAGGAAACCAGAGCACCCGGAGGATACCCACGCACACAATAGGAGAACGTGCAGACTCCACGCAGACAGTGACCCAAGCCGGAAATCGAACCTGGACCCTGGAGCTGCGAAGCAACTGTGCTAACCACTATGCTACCGTGCTGCCCTATCGACTCCCACAAAACAAACTCGACCTTTTCCAACTGGGTTACTCACTCATACCCCTGCCTTCAGCAGCTCCAAGTCCTGCCAACACAACAAAGTATGTCTCCGGGCTATCAGGGAGGCAAAGGCCAATACATCAGCCTCTCTACCAAACCTGGACTCCTGGATCTTCTGACACACCAAACGTCACCACCTCCACATCCAGAACCTCAGACATAATATCCGAGAATAATGAAAATCGCTTATTTCCACAAGTAGGCTTCAAATGAAGTTACTGTGAAAAGCGCCTAGTCGCCACATTCCGGCACCTGTTCGGGGAGGCTGGTACGGGAATTGAACCGTGCTGCTGGCCTGCCTTGGTCTGCTTTCAAAGCCAGCAATTTAGCACTGTGCTAAACAGCCCCTGTAATGCCAAAACCAACACTGGACTCATGGAGTGCCTAAGCGACGAGAATGGAAGAGGTGCCAACAACAGTTCTTTCAGGGCAGCATGGTGGCAATGTGGTTAGCATTGCTGCCTCACGGCGCCGAGGTCCCAGGTTCGGTCCCGGCTCTAGTCACTGTCCGTGTGGAGTTTTCACATTCTCCCAGTGTTTGGGTGGGTTTCGCCCCCACAACCCAAAGATGTGCAAGGTAGGCCGATTGGTCATGCTAAATTGCCCCTTAATTGGAAAAAACTAATTGACGAATTGGGTACTCTAAATTTTTTTATTTTTTTTAAACAATTCACTCAAACTAATCCCCCTGCACGACGCTGCCTCCATCCACCCCCAAACAGATTTCTCTTCCACCGCACATTTCCTCAAAAGCTCCATAATCCCTCCAATGCTACCCACCAGATCCAAGATATACAAGAGATCAGCCGTATATAGCTAAACACTATGCTCGGCAGCCCCCCCTCAACAGCTTAAGTGCCATTGCCAACGGCTCGATCCCAAGGCGAAAAGCAACGGGGAGAGCAGACAGCCCTGTCTCACCCCATCAAGTAACCCAATGTACTCCAAACTCATCCGGTTCGACCGGACACTCGCCACCTGCGCCCTGTACAACCGAATCCAATCCACAAAACCCTACCCAAACCAAACCGCCCCAGCAACTAACTATGCCCACTCCACCCAATCAAAGGCCTTCTCCACAGCTACTGCCACCACTACTTCTACCTCCTGCCCCTCCGAGAGCATTATAATTACTTTAAGCAGCTTGCGTGCAGTCGCCAATAACTGCCTTCTCTTTAAAAACCCTGTTTAGTCCTCCTCTACCACCCCCAGCACACAGTCCTTAATTCACAATGCTAGTACCGTCATCAACAACTCTGCATCACGGCGCCGAGGACCCGGGTTTGATCCCACGTCACTGTCCGTGTGGAGTTTGCTCATTCGCCCCGTGTCTGCGTGGGTCTCACCCCCACAACCCAAAGATGTGCAGTGTAGGTGAATTGGCCATGTTAAATTGCCCCATAATTGGGGAAAAAATGAATTGGGCACTCTAAATTTATATTTAAAAAAACTCCTCTCCAAAGTTCATGTCCTCACACTCCTCCCAGTCCATGGCCTCCCAAAATCCATCGCCTTCTCTGGCGATTCAAAATAAAATTCCCGTTTTTGATGCGTCACCCACAAGAGGGCAGGGTACAAAACCCAAAGTTTTATCCCTTTCTTGAAGACTGCCAGTTGTATCTGGCCCTCTGCTTAGCCAGCTCTGCACCCAGATCCTGGTAAATTTACAGCTCACTCCCCTCCCAGGTGCATTCCTTGAACTGCCTCACCCACCTCAGGATCTTTTCTTTATCCAGACCCGACGCAGTCTCACTGCCATCGCCCTTGGCGGCTCCCTCACCTGCGGTCTCCTCCTCAGCACCCTTTGCGCCGATCCACCTTGAGGGGCCGGTCAAAGGCCCCCTCCTCTCCCATCAGCCTTTCCAGCATGCTCACCACATACTTGGTGGCTTCCGCTCCTCACTGCCCTCAGGCATCCTAACAATCCTCAAATTCTGCCCCCTGGAGCAGTTCTCGAGGTCCTCCAATTTCTCTTTCAGCCTTTACTGGCTGCTCATCACCATCCCCATCTCCGCCTCCAGCGAGGTTAGCCGATCCACGTACTCCACCACCGTCTCCTCCACCTTCTGGATCGCCAGGCCCCGAGCCTCCTGCCTCTGCTGCACTCGCTCAATCATCACCCTAAGCGGCTCCATTACCTTAGCCAAATCCTTCACGGCCTCTTTCCTCTGTTGCTGGAATTTGTTATTTAAAAAGTCCACCAGCTGCTCCATCGAGCAAATCAATGCAAAATGTTCTAACCATAGCCATATATCTGTATGGAACTATGGGATGGAGGTCACATACACTCTCACAGGAAAGGGAGACATCTGTGAGAATAATATCATTAGACAGTTCTCACCAATCAGAGCATGGATCATCGAGCTGCTATTGTGATGTTGTTGATGTGTGACAATAGGCAAAACAAATTGTTGCCCAGAAGAAATTTGCAAGGACATTTCTGTTCAAAATACTCTACTAAGACTGCGAACGATATACTGCTGAATTGCAAAGAATGCACTGCAATGTATTTTTCTACAATGAAGGGAGACACCATTATTTCCCCTTGTGCAAGACTTCCAGAATAGATGTCCCCAATGCAATAGTCTAGGTTATACAGCACAATAATTTTTTTTCTAGATAATAAATATTTATATAAGCACCCATAGAATATCAAGATAGCACCAATTTTTATTTTATTGATAGGTCAATGGCAGGAACACCTTTGATCCCTTTTATAGTGTAATAACTGAAAATCCATTGAACACGCAGTATGGCTCAGCATTCAACACAAGGGTATTGACTCCAATACAAACAGGGACTAAACAGTTGGCTTGTAATGCAGAATAATGCCAGCAGCACAGGTTCAATTCCCGTACCGGCCTCCGCGAACAGACGCCGGAATGTGGCGACTAGGGGCTTTTCACAGTAACTTAACTGAAGCCTACTTGTGAGAATAAGTGATTATTAAAAGAAATTCCATTTAAAAAAAAACTAAGGGCCAAATAAAACAGACAAGTATTGGATTCAAAACCTTTTCTTCCATTCACAGCAAAAAATCTGAAAGTTCTTTAACACTGCACTTTAAATATTAGTCATGAGCGACAGCTTAGCAGCATTAGTGTATTAGCATTAGTGTGTTAATACGCTGTGGTGAGACAGACAATTACATCTTTGATTTGCATGTTGATACCTGAAGTTGTTATCCACATTATAATCGCACTAGCTATATTACATTTTTGGAAAAATATTGCTTCTGCGTCTACTTGCACATCTAGGGCAGATGAGCTGTTCTCTGCCAAACACCCTAAAGCATTAAAAACCAACAAGGTAGGTTGTCCCCCTACAACTCCAAAGGGTTGCGGATTCATTATCACCATTTGCAAGAAAAAAATTTCAATCATCCAGTAACTACAGTACTGATAACATGTACATACATACATATGGATTAAGAGCATGGCGGATCTGATGGTGGTCACAACTCCGCAATAGCCCATTGACTATTTTTAAGGCAGAGGTTCACAACCCTGGCCCCGCCACTCTCCAGGAAAAATGGAGTTCCAAAGATCCTCAACCCTCGGGGGAAAAAAAATTGCCATCTCTGTACTAAATAGGAGACCCATTATTTTTAAACTGTCCTTTACTTCTAGTCTCTCCCACAAGGGGGAACATCCTCTGTCAAGGCCCCTCAGGATCTTGTGTTTAAATAAAAATAATTGAATTACATTATATTTAAATATAATATTTAATTACATCATTGCAAAACCAGTGAGTGCACAATTTAGGCCCAAAAGAAATCTCAAGGTTAATCCTAAGAAGTACTTTTGACCCAGAGTCAAATCAGCCAGAGGACCTACAGCTACTTGCTAACAGAAAAACGTTAATTTTAAAACAACTATAACTCCATTAACAGGGTTTGACTCGTTTAGAGTGAGGCCTATTTAAATGACCCATTCGGTTGAGATATGGAGCCTTATGCTATCCGGGAGTCTTCATCTACTGTGCCAGCCTCCCCGAACAGGCGCCAGAATGTGGTGACTAGGGGCTTTTCACAGTAACTTAATTGAAGCCTACTTGCGACAATAAGCGATTATCATTATCTCCAGCAGAAGAAGTGGAAATGGCATTTCTTTTTGAAGTTAAGATTTGACATATCTTGTTCCTTTAAAAGTTCAATTTAATGAGTTTCCAAGCTGTCTCACTAATAGTGGTCATGAATCTTAAACACTGACATTTCTATCAAAATTCTGAGACCTCATGTTAATGTGCTGGAATAACACCAAGGTGACTTGTTTTTATCTCGGTGCCTCTGGTTCAAATGGGTCACACTGGGTAACCGAGTTCACAGGTCTATTGTGCACTTATGGATTTCGTTGGATTTTTTTTCCCCCTCGGCTAGCTGGCAGACAGAAGCTGTTGTCAAGGTAGAAATTAAGGAACAGCCTGAAAGTGTGAGCAACAGTCCTGATGACGCACATGTCCCACATGTAGCATTTAAAGCTACATTTCTTGTACGCGCCACCGAGCCATTGTCAGGATGAATGGTGGCTGTTACTGATGTGCCCCCATCCAACCCACTGACTGGGGTCACCGGCACCACCATGGAGTGATGCACACCCTCTCACTCTTACCTTAATCACTCTGTCCACGCCGTCCTCAGACATACTGCTGATCTGAAACGGGGAAGGTGGGAATAGGGGGAAGGGAGAAACAAACCCGGCTTGGCAAGAAGGTAGCCGGACCGGGAGGTGGGGATGAGGACAAGGCCCGGGCAAAGGGTATGGGGGTGGGAGGGAAGGGGAGTTGGGGGAAGGGGAGAAATATCGTGCCCCGTTTAATCCAGCTCTGAAAATATACTGGACAACCGACGGCTTCAAATCGACGAGGTCTCCGTGCCCGGCATTGTGAAGAGCAGCTTCGCGTTACCTCACTCGCCGGCTACACGGATCCCCGCAATCGACGGGCCACCATTACTGGCACAGCTCATCTTAACGCACAGCGCAAGCGCCGCCGCCAAGCCCGACACGTCAGGCTGCGACGTCATAGCGTCCTCCGGTTGCCCGGGCATTTGTCGGGAGGCATGCCGGGATACCTCCCGGGAGGGTGCTTGGTCCTCCGAATTCCAGGTGGTGGCGCCGTTTTCAGTTGAGCGTTTTGCTCTGGCGCTTGGTCAAAGCTGCCGATAGTGGAAATCTAAAATAAACGCAAAACATTCTGCAAATACACGTCAGGTTAAGCAGCAGCTGCGCAAAGGGAAAGAAACAGAATTAATATTAACTTATTGTCACAAGTACGCTTCAATGAAGTGTTTTTTTAAAAGCCCCTGATAGCCAGTGCCTGTTTGGGGAGGCCGGTACAGGAATTGAACCCACACTGCTGGGATTGTGTATTACAAGCCAGCTGTTTAGCCCACTGTGCTAAAACCTTCCTATCTCCTGACTAATGTAAGAAGTTTGAAAAGTGAATAACTCGATGGGAGGGGTCTTTAATTCTGCTGCCCGCTTTCTCCAGGCAGCGGGAGGTGTAGACAGAGGCAATGGATAGGACAGTGCTTTTCAAACTTTTTTCCCCCGGACCCACTTTTGCCAAGGGCCAACCTTGGGACCCACACCAGCCGACGTTCGAAATCCACATCCCATTCGCTTCCCCAGTTTTCTCTGAGTCTAGGCAATGATTGGGATGTTAAAGCTTCCTTGCTCCAGACAAAGGAGAGAAAGAAAATCATCTCGCTTTCCTGTTCTTAATCACTACGTAATAGCTCCTGGTGCGTTGAACTTATGTCAACATTGAGTGAGGAGAGGATAATTGAACTTAGAATTTACAGTCCCGAAGGAGGCCATTCGGCCCATCGAGTCTGCACCGGCCCTTGGAAAGAACAAACCACTGAAGCTGCACACCTCCACACTATCCCTGGAACCCAACCTAAACTTTTTTGGACACTTAAGGGCAATTTAGCATGGCCAATCCACCTAACCTGCACATCTTTGGACTGTGGGAGGAAACTGGAGCACCTGGAGGCAACCCACGCAGACAGGGGAAGAACATGCAGACGCCGCACAAACAGTGACCCAAACCGGGAATCGAACCTCAGACCCTGCCGCTGTGAAGCAACCATGCTAACCGCTGTGCTACCATGCTGCCTCCAAATTGAGCTAACGGACACCCAGAATACGAAGTGCCTGAATTTAAAACAGACCAGGTGGGGATTAGGTCGATATCAGAGTGGGTGCTCGGCACATATAAGGCGCCGGGTTCTATTCCCGTGTCCCCATCCAAATGTTCTTAATCGGGTGGCACCGTAGCAGAGTGGTTAGCACTGTCGCTTCACAGCTCATGGGTCCCAGGTTCGATTCCCGGCTTGGGTCACTGTCTGTGTGGAGCTGCATTTTCTCCCTGTGTCTGCGTGGGTGTGCTCCGGTTTCCTCCCACAGTCCAAAGATGTGCAGGTTAGGTGGATTGACCATGCTACATTGCCCTTTGTGTCCAAAAGGGTTGGGTTGCAGGGATGGGGTGGAGGCGTGGGCTTAAACGGGGTGCTCTCTCCACGGGGTGATGCAGACTCAAATGGGCCGAATGGCCTCCTTCAGCACTGTAAATTCTAGGATTCTACGACCATACGGAAATAGAATCCATTGAGTCTGCACCGGCCCTTGGAAAGAGCACCTTATATAAGCCCACACCTCCACCCGCAACCCTTTTTGGAACTAAGGGCAATTTAGCATGGGGAATCCACCTAACCTGCACACCTTTGGACTGTGGGAGAAAACCCACGCAGACACGGGGAGAAAGTGCAAACTCCGCACAGACAGTGACCCAAGCTGAGAATCGAACCTGGGATCCTGGAGCTGTGAAGCAACTGTGCTAACCACTGTGCTACCATGCCCCCCAGCAGATCAGGCAGTACTTGATGGCTGTGATGGAAAGTCATCGACCTGAAACGTTCAGCCATTTCTTTTTTATCACTGAACTTTGAAACGCTGCTCAAAGCTAAAAAGAAGAATAAGAGAAATTAAAGGCATATCCTTATTCAGTCATCCTGTGTCCCCTTTCTCAGCGACACGGTGTCTTCCATATTCAAAGTGTTGAACCCGCTGAGAGTTATGTGAGCTGACTGAGTTGTGCGATTGAATACATTTGCCTTCACAGACACATGAAATCAGCATAAGTGGGCAGGCATTTAATTAAAATAGAGGGAGAAAGGAATGACAGTTTTCATGGTCAGTGGTGTGGAGGGATTTAAAACAAATATGTGCAGAATCACGAAACAGTCTGAATCCCATTTGCAGATCTTTCTAAACAGTTCCAATGCTTAATTGTATTCAGCAACTAGAACAGAATTTCGGATAGGAGCATATAAATCCGAGCCAATGTGCAATTTCACCTCCCTCATTTAATGAAAGTCGGTGAATTACTCCCTTAATCAGTAGAGAAATAAATCGAGTAACTACGATATTTATGATCTTGCCAATCCTGCCCTTCAAAGTTGCGTCCCGTGCTTTAACAATTTGGTAGCTTAATCAAATGCCACCTTAACACCCTTCATCAGCGTCCGACTTTATCACATTACCGGACAGAAATGCTGAACACAAATTAGCAAAGGATTTTAAGATTATGAAGCCCCATTTTGTTCTCTCCTACAGTGGTTGACACATGGTCACTTCCCCTGAGTTGCATTGACTCTAGCGTGACCTTCCTGATAAATGTACGCCCACTAGCTCCCATGTCCCCAAAACCAAATTACTTCTTTAAAATAATTAAAGGAGCAAAATTGATAAAGATGAATCTGGTGGGACTTCCGGGTGCGGCGATGACCAGCTGAGTCGCACGTTTCGGCAGCTCCCTGTGAAACGGACTTTTGGGCTCTTGATAGGAGCCCCAACGGCAATTTTAACGGCTAAAAACACCGTGCGGTAAACCAGGAGGGTGTTCCCCCTGGACACGGATGGAAAAAGGAGAGGAAAGTGGCCGGATTGCAGCGGATCCTTTGGAACAACGGCAAGGAAGGCAAGCAAAAACCAAGATGGCGTCGGAAGGTGGCAGTTTCATATGGGGCCCTGAACAACAAGAGTTCTTGAAATGCTGCGTGGAGGAGATAAAAAAGGAAATGAAGAAAGAGTTGTTGGCCCCGATACTACAGGCGATCGAAGGGCTAAAGGAGGAACAAAAGACCCAGGAGCAGGAGCTTCGGGTCGTGAAGGCGAAAGCAGCCGAGAATGAGAACGATATACAGGGCCTGGTGGTGAAGTCGGAGATACAGGAGGCACACCAGAAATGATGTGTGGAGAGGTTGGAGGCACTGGAAAACAACGCAAGGAGGAACAACCTGAGGATTCTTGGCCTTCCTGAAGGTGTGGAGGGGGCGGACGTCGGGGCATATGTGAGCACGATGCTGCATTCGTTAATGGGAGCGGAGGCCCCGACGGGTCCGTTGGAGGTGGAGGGAGCATACCGAGTGATGGTGCGAGGACTGAGAGTAGGAGAAACTCCCAGAGCCATAGTGGTGAGATTCCTCCGTTTTAAGGATAGAGAAATGGTCCTTAGATGGGCGAAGAAAACTCGGTGCAGTAAATGGGAGAACGCGGTGATCCGCGTTTATCAAGACTGGAGTGCGGAGGTGGCGAGAAGAAGGGCGAGCTTTAATCGGGCCAAGGCGGTACTTCACAAAAGGAAGATAAAATTTGGAATGCTGCAACCGGCAAGACTGTGGGTCACATATCAAGGGAGGCACCACTACTTTGAGACGGCGGATGAAGCGTGGACTTTTATTGTAGAAGAAAAACTGGAATGAGTGGATTATGAAAAAGAACGTTTGGACAAAGTGGTGGGGCGAATGGGGGGGGCGAAGAGGGGTTTTATGTTCTAATCCTGCGGTATGGTAACTTTTCTTTCTCCCACAGGTGGTGATGGGGGGAGGTGGGGAGGGAGAGGAGATGGGGCGTTGGCCATGGGAGGTGGGGCCGAGGGAGAGGCGCGGGCTTGGCTCCCGCGCCATGATAATTATGGCGGGAATAGAGAAGCAGGAAGGAGGGGGCGTCGCACGGTGCGAGCCGTGGTCACGGGGGGAAGCCGAGGTCAGCCAGAGTTTGCTGACTTCTGGGAGCAACATGGGGGGAGTAATTACGCTAGCGGGGGGTCTAGCGGGGGGGGTGGGAGGGGGGAATTACTGGGTTGCTGCTGCTGGGGAAAGGGGGGAGTGGGTACGGGAGAGGATGGGCGGGGGGGCACCGCCTGGGGGAGATACAGCTGCGTGGGAACTGGGTGAGAAGCTGGAAAAAGATGATGGCTAACCGGCAAGGGGAGGGGGGGGGTGGGAAGCCCCCCAACTCGGCTGATCACGTGGAACGTGAGAGGGCTCAACGGGCCGATAAAGAGGGCACGAGTACTCGCACACCTTAAGAAACTTAAAGCAGATGTGGTTATGTTACAGGAAACGCACCTGAAACTGATAGACCAGGTTAGGCTGCGTAAAGGATGGGTGGGGCAGGTGTTCCATTCGGGGCTGGATGCGAAAAACAGGGGGGTGGCTATATTAGTGGGGAAGCGGGTAATGTTCGAGGCAAAGACTATAGTGGTGGATAACGGGGGCAGATACGTGATGGTGAGTGGCAAATTACAGGGAGAGATGGTGGTTTTGGTAATCGTGTATGCCCCGAACTGGGATGATGCCAACTTTATGAGGCGAATGCTAGGACGCATCCCGGACCTAGAGACGGGAAAGCTGATAATGGGGGGAGACTTTAACACGGTGTTGGAACCAAGGCTGGATAGGTCGAAGTCCAGGACTGGTAGGAGGCCGGCAGCAGCCAAGGTGCTTAAGGATTTTATGGAGCAGATGGGAGGTGTGGACCCGTGGAGATTCAGTAGACCTAGGAGTAAGGAGGTCTCGTTTTTCTCCTATGTCCATAAAGTCTATTCGCGCATAGACTTTTTTGTGTTGGGTAGGGCATTGATCCCGAAGGTGAGGGGAACGGAATATACGGCTATAGCCATTTCGGATCATGCCCCACACTGGGTAGACTTGGAGATAGGGGAGGAAACAGGAGGGCGCCCACCCTGGAGAATGGACATGGGACTAATGGCGGATGAGGGGGTGTGCCTAAGGGTGAGGGGATGTATTGAAAAGTACTTGGAACTCAATGACAATGGGGAGGTTCAGGTGGGAGTGGTCTGGGAGGCGTTGAAGGCGGTGGTTAGGGGGAGCTGATATCAATAAGGGCACATAAAGGGAAGCAGGAGAGTAAGGAACGGGAGCGGTTGCTGCAAGAACTTTTGAGGGTGGACAGACAATATGCGGAAGCACCGGAGGAGGGACTGTACAGGGAAAGGCAAAGGCTGCATGTGGAATTTGACTTGCTGACTACAGGCACTGCAGAGGCACAATGGAGGAAGGCGCAGGGTGTACAGTATGAATATGGGGAGAAGGCGAGCAGATTGCTGGCACACCAATTGAGGAAAAGGGGAGCAGCGAGGGAAATAGGGGGAGTGAGGGATGAGGAAGGAGAGATGGAGCGGGGGGCGGAGAGAGTGAATGAAGTGTTCAAGACATTTTATAAAAAATTGTATGAAGCTCAACCCCCGGATGGGAGGGAGAGAATGATGGATTTTTTGGATCGGCTGGAAATTCCCAAGGTGGAAGAGCAGGAAAGGGTGGGACTGGGAGCACAGATCACGGTAGAAGAAGTGGTGAAAGGAATTAGGAACATGCAGACGGGAAAGGCCCCGGGACCGGACGGATTCCCAGTTGAATTTTACAGAAAGTATTTGGACTTGCTCGCCCCGGTACTGACGAGGACCTTTAACGAGGCAAAGGAAAGGGGACAACTGCCCCCGACTATGTCTGAAGCAACGATATCGCTTCTCTTAAAGAAGGAAAAGGATCCGCTACAATGCGGGTCCTACAGACCAATTTCCCTCCTAAATGTGGATGCCAAGGTCCTGGCCAAGGTAATGGCAATGAGAATAGAGGAATGTGTCCCGGGGGTGGTTCACGAGGACCAAACTGGGTTTGTGAAGGGGAGACAGCTGAACACGAATATACGGAGGCTGTTAGGGGTAATGATGATGGCCCCACCAGAGGGTGAAACGGAGATAATAGTGGCGATGGATGCCGAGAAAGCATTTGATAGAGTGGAATGGGATTATCTGTGGGAGGTGTTGAGGAGATTTGGTTTTGGAGAGGGGTATGTTAGATGGGTGCAGCTGTTGTATAGGGCCCCAGTGGCGAGTGTGGTCACGAATGGACGGGGATCGGCATATTTTCGGCTCCATAGAGGGACAAGGCAGGGATGTCCTCTGTCCCCATTACTGTTTGCACTGGCGATTGAGCCCCTGGCGATAGCGCTGAGAGGTTCCAAGAGATGGAGGGGAATACTTAGGGGAGGAGAAGAACACCGGGTATCTTTATATGCGGATGATCTGCTACTATATGTGGCGGATCCGGCGGAGGGGATGCCAGAAATAATGCGGATACTTGGGGAGTTTGGGGATTTTTCAGGGTATAAATTGAACATGGGGAAGAGTGAGCTGTTTGTGGTGCATCCAGGGGAGCAGAGTAGAGAAATAGAAGACCTACCGTTGAGGAAGGTAACAAGAGACTTTCGTTACCTGGGGATCCAGATAGCTAAGAATTGGGGCACATTGCACAGGCTAAATTTAACGCGGTTGGTGGAACAGATGGAGGAAGATTTCAAGAGATGGGATATGGTAGCACTGTCAATGGCAGGGAGGGTGCAGGCGGTTAAGATGGTGGTCCTCCCGAGATTCCTCTTTGTGTTTCAGTGCCTCCCGGTGGTGATCACGAAGGCTTTTTTTAAAAGGATAGAAAAGAGCATCATGGGTTTTGTTTGGGCCGGGAAGACTCCGAGAGTGAGGAAGGGATTCTTACAGCGTAGTAGGGATAGGGGGGGGCTGGCATTACCGAGCCTAAGTGAGTATTATTGGGCCGCTAATATTTCAATGGTGAGTAAGTGGATGGGAGAGGAGGAGGGAGCGGCGTGGAAGAGATTAGAGAGGGCGTCCTGTAGGGGGACCAGCCTGCAGGCTATGGTGACAGCCCCATTGCCGTTCTCACCGAGGAACTACACCACGAGCCCGGTGGTGGTAGCTACACTGAAGATTTGGGGACAGTGGAGACGACATAGGGGAAAGACCGGAGCATTGGGGGGTTCCCCGATAAGAAACAACCATAGGTTTGCCCCGGGGGGAATGGATGGGGGATATGGAATGTGGCAAAGAGCAGGAATAACGCAACTGAAAGATCTATTTGTGGACGGGAAGTTCGCAAGTCTGGGAGCGCTGACCGAGAAATATGGGTTGCCCCAAGGGAATGCATTCAGGTACATGCAATTGAGGGCTTTTGCGAGGCAACAGGTCAGGGAATTCCCGCAGCTCCCGACACAAGAGGTGCAGGACAGAGTCATCTCAAAGAAATGGGTGGGGGATGGTAAGGTGTCGGATATATATAGGGAAATGAGGGACGAAGGGGAGACTATGGTGGACGAACTAAAAGGGAAATGGGAAGAAGAGCTAGGGGAGGAGATCGAGGAGGGGCTGTGGGCAGATGCCCTAAACAGGGTAAACTCGTCGTCCTCGTGCGCCAGGCTAAGCCTGATTCAGTTTAAGGTATTACACAGGGCACATATGACTGGAACACGGCTCAGTAAATTTTTTGGGGTGGAGGATAGGTGTGCGAGGTGCTCGAGAAGCCCAGCGAATCATACCCATATGTTTTGGTCATGCCCGGCACTACAGGGGTTTTGGGTGGGGGTGACAAAGGCGCTTTCAAAAGTAGTAGGAGTCCGGGTCGAACCAAGCTGGGGGTTGGCTATATTTGGGGTTGCACAAGAGCCGGGAGTGCAGGAGGCGAGAGAGGCCGATGTTTTGGCCTTTGCGTCCCTAGTAGCCCGGCGCAGGATATTGCTAATGTGGAAAGAAGCCAAGCCCCCGGGGGTGGAGACCTGGATAAATGATATGGCGGGGTTCATAAAGCTAGAGCGGATTAAGTTCGTCCTAAGGGGGTCGGCTCAAGGGTTCACCAGGCGGTGGCAACCGTTCGTCGAATATCTTGCGGAAAGATAGATGGGGGAAAAAAGAAGGCAGCAGCAGCAGCCCAGGACTTGGGGGGGTGGGGGGGGGGGGATGGGGGGTGGGGGGGGGTGGGGGGGGTATAGCCTGTGACAAGGCAGTTGCCAATTAGGGCTAGTTTTCATTTTTGTTATTTAATATTTATTTATTTGTTGTTTTTTGTTTATATAAAAAAGGTCATTATTATCTGTATTGTTATAATGTTGTGTAAAGGATGCACAATGTACTGTGTTGGTTGACCAAAAATTTTCAATAAAATATTTATTAAAAAAAAAGATGAATCTGGTGCAATAAGCTAGAATTCCTAACTGTCAAATCTTTCCTCATTGTAATTGTTTAAAGAGAGGACTGAATTGACATTTTTGGTGGGGTTTTCACTGCAGGCTTCTGAATGCAGTCGTTGGGAAACTGCGCTAGCAGCTGATGGGCAACAACGAGCAGCAATACAATCCTACCTCCGTGACCCTTATCACACACGCCCGCGATCCACCCGCGGGTTGCGACCCCCACTTTGAAAACCCCTGGGATAGGAGATGGACTCACGTGATTGACTGGGCCGTGTACACGACGCTCTGTAGTTTCTTATGGTCTTGGGCCGAGCAGTTGCCAAACCAGGCTGTGATGCAGCCAGATAGGATGCTTTCTGTGGTGCATCTGTAAAAATTAGTAAGAGTCAATGTGGACATGCCAAATTCCCTTAGTTTCCTGGGGAAGGTCAGAACCGTTCTGGGAAGAATCAGCGACCTTGAAATAGATGATGTCTGAATACCTGTGTATTTCCATAATTTTCTGATTTCATTTCAATTTTCCAGCATCTGCAGCATGTTGATTTTATAATTGTTTTTAATTCAATGTAAGAAATTAACATTTTATATATTTTTTGCAGTAATATTATTCAAACCTGGGTTAATGAAATGAAAATCGCTTATTGTCACAAGTAGGCTTCAAATGAAGTTACTGTGAAAAGCCCCTAGTCGCCACATTCCGGCGCCTGTTCGGGCAGGCTGGTATGGGAATCAAACCGTGCTGCTGGCCTGCCTTGGTCTGCTTTAAAAGCCAGCGATTTAGACCAGTGTGCTAAACCAGCCCCTAATGATGCACTATCAATTACGACGAGACGAGAGTAGAGAGTAATCGAGGCTTTATTACACAGAGATGTGTGGCCTCCCACAGCTGCTGCCGAAATGGCTGTCGTTCGAGAGCACACACATTTATACTCCACCTACTGGGCGGAGCCAGCAGGCAGGGATCTACCCCCGTACCTGTAGTACAGGGGCCTTACCGTAATACCCTCGTATGCAGTGCAGTATAAACAATATAGTACAACAGTGGTGACTACCACATTCACCCTCTGTTAAAAATGAGTCCAGCGGGGTTGGGGTGGAAAACTATTTACATACAGGTTGTCATTAAGATTTCAGAGAAGGTTACAAATTTAGATGGTCGGGCGCCTTGATCCGTCGTTGAGAGCGCCGCAGAGCTGGTGGTGAGTCAGGCGTCGGCTCGGTCGTCGGTAACTCCGGGAGCGTGTCGACATCCTCTTCATTCCCGGGTGGGACCAAGGGGAGGACCGATTGTCCTGGAGTGGGGGCTGTGGTGGGGTGCACTGGGGGAAGGGAGGGTGGCTCCGGGGCAGAGGGAGGGGTGTGTGGGGACCCACCTGGTGCCAGAGACTGTGGGAGACTGTGTCTTGGCGGCCATCGGGGTACGCTATGTAGGCGTACTGCGGGTTTGCGTGGAGTAGCTGTACCCTCTCAACCAACGGGTCCGCCTTGTAGAGCCACATGTGCTTGCAGAGCAGAACGGGTCGTGGAGCTGCCAGCCACGTTGGGAGCGAAACCCCGAAGGTGGACTTCCTGGGGAAGGCAAGGAGACGTTCATGGGGGATGTCATTAGTCGCCGTGCACAGGAGCGACCGTATGGAGTGAAGTGCGTCGGGGAGGACCTCCTGCCAGCGGGAGGCTGGGAGATTTCTGGACCATAGGGCCAGCTGGACAGCCTTCCAGACCGTCCCATTCTCCCGCTCCACCTGCCCGTTTCCCCGGGGGTTGTAGCTGGTCGTCCTGCTCGAGGCAATGCCCTGTTGAGCAGGTACTGGCGCAGTTCATCGCTCATAAATGAGGATCCCCGGTCGCTGTGGACATAGGCGGGGAAACCGAACAGAGCGAAGGTGGTGTTGAGGGCTTTGATGATGGTGGCAGACGTCATATCGGGACATGGGATGGTGAAGGGAAATCTGGAATATAAGTCGACCACATTGAGAAAATACGTGTTGCGGTCGGTGGAGGGGAGGGGCTATTTTAAGTCCACTCTGAGGCGTTCAAAAAGGCGGGAGGCCTTCACCAAGCACGCACGGTCTGGCCGGTAGAAGTGAGGTTTACACTCAGCGCAGACCTGACAGTCTCTGGTGACAGCCCTGACTTCCTCGATGGAGTAGGGCAGATTGCGAGCTTTAATGAAGTGATAAAAGCGGGTGACCCCTGGGTGACAGAGATCGTCGTGCATTGTCCGGAGTCGGTCCACTTGTGCGCTGGCACATGTTCCTCGGGACAGGGCATCGGGGGGCTCGTTGAGCTTACAGGGGCGATACAAAATCTTGTAATTAAAGGTGGAGAGCTCGATCCTCCAATGCAAGATCTTATCATTTTTGATCTTACCCCACTGTGTGTTGTTAAACATGAAGGCAACCGACCGTTGGTCTGTGAAGAGAGTGAATCTCCTGCCGGCCAGGTAATGCCTCCAGTGCCACACAGCTTCAACGACAGCTTGGGCCTCCTTTTTGACGGAGGAGTGCCGAATTTCGGAGGCATGGAGGGTGCGGGAAAAGAATGCCACGGCCTACCTGCCTGGTTGAGGGTGGCGGCCAGAGCGACGTCTGATGCATCGCTCTCGACTTGGAAGGTGTTGTGTTGGGCGCTCTGGATCTGTGGAACACATACAGGCCACCAACACTTAAAATAGTGCAACACTATTTTATTAAGTAAGAAACTGTTTAACAAGCTTTCACTGTGGGTTAACATGATATTAGATTGAACTAAAGACCTATGCCTTGTCCTAACCAGTCGATGCACTCAGCACATGGTGAAGATCTGTGCTGCAGGCTGTGAGCTCTGTCCTACTAGGAAGCTGCAGCTCGAATGAGCAGGAACTCTGATGCCCCCTGTCTTTATAGTGCGTGTGCTCTAACTGGTGATTGGCTGCGGTGTTGTGTGTGTTGATTGGTCCCACTGTGTGTCCATCAGTGTGTGTGTCTGCACCATGATATACTGGTGTATATTATGACAGGAGGGGAGCGTCTCGTCGACCGCGTGCATCGCGGCCTTGGCGATGTCGGCCCTGAACGGTTGAAGGCGTGGTGAGTCTCGGCCGTAAGTGGGAAACCGGTGGAGTGGATGAGTGGGCGGGCCTTGTCCGTATAGTTAGGGACCCACTGGGCGTAGTACGAAAAGAACCCCAGGCATTGTTTGAGGGCCTTGGGGCAGTGGGGAAGGGGAGTTCCATGAGGGGGCGCATGCGATCGGGATCGGGCCCTAGAACTCCGTTCTGAACCACATAGCCGAGGATGGCTAATCGGTTCGTGCTGAACACACACTTCTCCTTGTTGTAGGTTAGGTTGAGGAGTTTGGCGGTGTGGAGAAATTTGGCAAGGTTAGCATCATGGTCCTGCTGGTCGTGGCCACAGATGGTGACGTTATCCAGGTATGGGAAAGTGGCCCGCAGTCCGTACCGGTCAACCATTAGCGACGCCGAAGGGAACCCTAAGGAAATGGTAAAGGCGGCCGTCCGCTTCAAACGCGGTGTATGGGCGGTTTGCCTTGCGAATGGGGAGCTGGTGGTAGGCAGATTTCAGGTCCACTGTAGAAAAGACCCAGTACTGTGCAATCTGATTGACCATATCAGATATGCGTGGGAGGGGGTACGCTTCGAGCTGCGTGTACCGATTTATGGTCTGACTGTAGTCAACGACTGTGGCGCACAAAGACTCCGCGAGACAAATAGAGTGAAGTCGATGAGGCTTTATTAAGCGTGTCTGTTCCCCAGCAGCCCGATAGTAAACTGGCCTGCGGGGGAAGGCACCGGCTTCTTATACTTCGCCTTCAGGGCGGAGTATGAGGTCAACGGCCAACCAGGACCCGGGATCTGTCAGCCAATGACATTAGGGCTTCCAGTCCCACATGACCCCCAATACATACTACCACAACGACCATCCTGTTTTTCTCCCCCGTTTTCACCACTACCACTTGGGCACTCCAGGGGCTGTTGCTGGCCTCGCAACAGCAGCAGCCGCTGGACCTCAGAGCTGATGAAGGTCCTGTCCTGGGCGCTGTACCGTCTGCTCCTGGTGGCGGCAGGTTTACAATCCGGGGTGAGGTTTGCAAACAGAGAAGGCGGGTCGGCCTTAAGGGTCAGGAGACCGCATACAGTAAGGAATGGTAGGGGCCCACCAAATTTCAGGGTTAGGATCTGGAAGTCCAGGCCGAGTAGCAAGGCAGCGCAGAGGTTGGGGAGGACGTAGAGCTGGAAGCCGCTGAACTCTACGCTCTGGATGGTGAGGGTGGCGATGCAGTACCCCCGGATCGCCATGGAGTGGGATCCGGAGGCCAGGGAGATTCTTTGGTTCATGGGGTGTACCGCGAGGGAGCAGTGCCTTACCGTATCGGGGTGGATGAACCTCTCAGTGCTCAGGAGTCCAGAAGGCGGAATATCTCATGTCCATCGACCTTCACCTTTGTCGACGCGGTCACGAGGTTTTGGGGTCGGGACTGGTCGATCGTGACGGAGGAGAGACGCGGCTGGTCAGCGGCGGTTGCAGGCGATGAGCAGCCCGATGAGGGGTCCTGAGGCGGGGAAGATGGCGGCATCCACGGGCCGCACGTGTCCTGAGGCAGGCAAGATGGCGGCGCCCTCGGGCCGCACGTGTCCTGGGGCAGGCAAGATGGCTCCGCCCATTGATTGTGAGGCAAGCAAGGTGGCGGCGCCCATTGACTGCACGCGGGGGGGTGCAGAGACAATAGCGGCGATTGAGCGGGCCTGGCACACTGCAGCGAAATGTCCTTTCTTGCCGCAGGCTTTGCAGAGCACGCTCCGCGCCGCGCAGCATTGCCGGAGGTGTTTTCTTTGTCCACAGAAGTAACACTTGGGTCCCCCGGGGTTGGTTGGCTGGCACGTGGCGCAGGCGTGGAGTTGGCTGGGGGCGGTCGCTGATGGGGTCCACGATGGGTTGGCCGCTGGCGGGGTCCCCGATGCCCAGGAGGGGTGAGCCGTGCGGTCGGGGGCATATGCCTGTACGTTGCGTGAGGCGACTGTGAGCGAGAGCGCTAGTTTCTTGGTCGCCGCGAGGTCAAGCGTAGCCCCTTCTAAGAGTCACTGGCGGATGTAGGCCGTCCCTATGCCCGTAATCAACGCGTCTCTCATTAGCAGGTTTGAATGTTCAGCGGCCGAAACGGCCTGGCAATCACAGTCTCTCACCAGGGCGAGCAGAGCACGCCAGAAATCTTCCACAGACTCACCAGGAAGTTGGTGCCACGTGGACAGGAGGTGCCTGGCGTAGATATTGTTGGTCTGCTGAGCGTAGTTCTCCTTCAGTAGCGCCATGGCCCCTGCGTAGGTAGGCGCGTCCTGGATGATGGGAAAGACATCGGAGCTCAGCCGCGTGTACAGAATCTGGAGCTTCTATGCTTCTGGGATTGGGTCTGTCGCAGATCCGATGTATGCTTCAAAGCAAGCTAGCCAATGTGCGAAGTCCTTTTTGGCATTGACTGCTTGAGGATGCAGTTGCAGGCGATCCGGCTTGATGCGGAGATCCATCTTTGTAAAACCTCTGTGTAATAAATTGATGCACTATCAATTATGACGAGACAAGAGTAGAGAGTAATCAAGGCTTTAATACTCAGTGATGTGTGGTCTCCTACAGCTGCTGCCGAAATGGCTGCCGTTCGGAGAGCACACACATTTATACTTCACCTACTGGGCGGAGCCAGCAGGCAGGGATCTACCCCCGTCCCTGTAGTACAGGGGCCTTACCGTAATACCCTCGTATGCAGTGCAGTATATACAATATAATACAACAGTGGTGATTAGGTGAATAAAAGTGAGATAGCACGGTAGCACAGTGGTTAAGAGTGTTGCTTCACAGCGCCAGGGTCCCAGGTTTCATTCCTGGCTTGAGTCACTGTGCAGAGTTGGCACGTTCTGCCTGTTTCTGCATGGGTTTCCTCCGTGTACCTGGACATGTGCCGGAGAGTGGTGACTAGGAGTTTTTCACAGTAACTTCATTGCAGTGTTAATGTAAGCCTACTTGTGATAGAACATACAGTGCTGAAGAAGGCCATTTAATGTAAGCCTACTTGTGATAGAACATACAGTGCTGAAGAAGGCCATTCGGCCCATTGAGTCTCCACCGACCCACTTAAGCCCTCACTTCCACCCTATCCCCTAACCCAATAACCCCTCCTTACCTTTTTGGTCACTAAGGGCAATTTATCATGGCCAATCCACCTCACCTACACGTCTTTGGTCTGTGGGAGGAAACCGGAGCACCCGGAGGAAACCCACGTAGACACGGGGAGAATGTGCAGACTCCGCACAGACAGTGACCCAGCAGGGAATCGAACCTGGGACCTTGATGCTGTGAAGCCACAGTGCTATCCACTTGTGCTACCGTGCTGCCCATAAAGATTATTATTATTATTGATTTGCAGATGAAGTGTTCTGCTAATAGACCTTGAGAACCATTTACGTGTTTCCAGATAGCTTAGGTTTGAAGGACTACTGGGGTGGAGATCATTTATGAAGGGTGTTTGGTGCTGGCTAAACAAGTCAAGGGACATCTTGTAAGACGAGACAAAAGAGTGGCTTATGCTTTGGGTTCAGATGATGTAGTCAATGGAAGGAACCAGGTCTGTCTGAAGAGCCAGTAGGTCCTAGAACTCTAAACTGAACAGAGGTGTTCCAGTTTTATCTGGAAAGTTTCTCTCTGGAAAGATTCTGCACAGAGAAAAGTAAGTAAAACCCTGGTTGTTTATTCTTGAGTGGTATTTAGCATAGATTGGTTTGCTTAATTGGAAATTAGTGGCAGGTTTAGGAAGTAAGTTGAGGTTTCTTCTTTTACTTAAGAACTGTTATAACTGTTAACTGTAAAGCATTTTCTTTGTTGCTAATGTGGTTAATTTTGTGATTAAATTAAAGTTTGTTTAAACATAAACGACACCTATTGGTCAGTGTTGTCACTCCTGTGGGGCAGAAACGTTTCCTCACAGATTTACACATTGAAAATAATTGAATTCTCAAATCCGGATCCTAACAATTCACTGTCACTATTCTTCTAAGAATGTTCCACTTGAAGAATTTCTGCTGTTCTCCCTGACAGTATTTCAGTTTGTCTCATGCATCTTGTTCACCTTCATTGCTTTCTTTTTGTGTTTACCCAGATAGCTCCCGATACCTGCCGGCCGAGCCAAATATCTTTCCAAAGCAAGGGTTCTGACAAAAGGTTAATCCATAGAAACCTTACAGTGTAGAAGGAGGCCATTTGGCTCATTGTGTATGCACCGACCCTCTGAAAGAGCACCCTACCTAGGCTCACTCCCCGGCCCTCTCCCGCAACCCCGCCTAACCTGTACATTCCTGGACACTAGTGTGCAATTTTGCATGGCCAATTCACCTAACCTGCACATTTCTGGACTGGCAGGAAACCCAGAGGAAACCAGTGCAAACACGGGGAGAACCTGCAAACTCCCTTCCGGGGTCTAAGTCCCCACGTCGGTCGGAAAACCGGCGTCAACGGGCCACCAAGGTGAGGAATTCTCACGTGTCTCGGGGCCTAGGTGGACGCCGGAGGGGTTGGCGCCGCTGCCAAAGGGACGGCGTGATCCCACGCATGCGCGGAACTGCCGGCGTGGTTCTGTGCATGTGCAGATCGGTCGGCATATTTTGGCGCATGCGCGGGGGGTTCTCTTCTCCGCGCCGGCCATGGCGGAGCCCTACAGGGACCGCGCAGAAGGAAGAAGTGCCCCCACGGAACAGGCCCGCCCGCAGATCAGTGGGCCACGATCACGGGCCAGGCCACCATGGGGACCCCCCCCCCCCACCTGGGGTTGGATCCCCCCCCCCCCGAGGACCGCCCCCGCCGACTTACCTGCCAGGTCCCGCCGTGTGGGACCATGCGTAACCCACGCCGGCAGGACTGGCCAAAAATGGACGACTGCTCAGAGAATTGCCGGGGGGGCGCTGCCAATGGCCCCTGACCGGCGTGGCGTGAATCCCGCTCCCGCCCAAAAAATGGTGCCGGAGAATACAGCAGCCGGCAGGGGGTGGGATTCGCGCCGATCCCCAGGGATTCTCCGACCTGGCGGGGGGTCGGAGAATCCCGCCCATCATCTGTGATGATGTCCATACAGACACCAAAGATCAGAATTGAACCCAGGTACCTGGGGCTGTGAGGCAGAAGTACCAACCACTGTACCACCGTGCCACCCCATATACGATCCCTACAGTGCAGAAGGAGGCCATTCGTTCCATTGAATCTGCCATGACCCTCTCAAACAGCACCCCACCCAGGCCCACTCCCCCGGCCTACCCCCATAACCCCATAAAACCTTTGGACACTAAATTGCCTACTACATCTTCCATCCCATTTCTGGCCCCAAGTTCCTAACATCTCTCTCTTGAAACACTGCACATCTTTGGACCATAAGACGTAGGAACAGAATTAGGCCATTCGACCCATCACGTCTGCTCCCTTATTCAATCATGGATGATACGTTTCTCATCTCCATTCTCCTGCCTTCTCCCCATAACCCCTGATCCCGTTATTAATCAATAACCTATCTATCTCTGTCTTAAAGACACTCAGCGATTTGGCCTCCACAGCCTTCTGCGGCAAAGAGTTCCTCAGATTCACCATCCTCTGGCTGAGGAAATTCCTCCTCATCTCTGTTTTAAAGGATCGTCCCTTTAGTCTGAGATTGCGTCCTCTGGTTCTAGTTTTTCCAACTAGTGGAAACGTCTTCTCCATATCTACATAGGCCTCTCAATTTTCTGTAAATTTCAATAAGATCCCCCCCTCACCCTTCTAACCCCTGGTGAGTACAGACCCAGAGTCCTCAAATGCTCCTCATATGGGCAGCACGTTAGCACAGTGGTTAGAACTGTGGCTTCACAGCTCCAGGGACCTGGCTTTGATTCCCAGCTTGGGTCACTGTCTGTGCGGAGTCAGAACATTCTCCCGGTGTCTGCATGGGTTTCTTCCGGGTGCTCCGGTTTCCTCCCACAAGTCCCGAAAGACGTGCTGTTAAGAGAATTGGACATTCTGAATTCTCCCTCAGTGTACCCGAACAGGCACCGGAATGTGGCGACTAGGGGACTTTCACAGTAACTTTTTTTTAATAAATATTTTATTGAAAATTTTTGGTCAACCAACACAGTACATTGTGCATCCTTTACACAATATTATAACAACACAAATAACAATGACCTATTTTATAAACAAAAAATGAATAAATAATAAATAACAAAAATGAAAACTAACCCTAATTGGCAAATGCCTTATCACAAGTAACACTCTCCAAAAATATAATTTAACAGTCCAATATATAATTATCTGTCGCAACGACCTATACATATGATACAGTATATATTAACAACCCTGAGAGTCCTTCTAGTTCCTCCCCCCCCCCCCCCCCCCCACCCCCCCCCCCCCCCACCACCACCACCAATCCTGGGCTGCTGCTGCTGCCCTCTTTTTTCCATTCCATCTATCTTTCTGCGAGGTATTCGACGAACGGTTGCCACCGCCTGGTGAACCCTTGAGCCGACCCCCTTAGAACGAACTTAATCCGCTCTAGCTTTATAAACCCTGCCATGTCATTTATCCAGGTCTCCACCCCCGGGGGCTTGGCTTCTTTCCACATTAGCAATATCCTGCGCCGGGCTACTAGGGACGCAAAGGCCAAAACATCGGCCTCTCTCGCCTCCTGCACTCCCGGCTCTTGTGCAACCACAAATATAGCCAACCCCCAGCTTGGTTCGACCCGGACCCCCACTACTTTTGAAAGCACCTTTGTCACCCCCATCCAAAACCCCTGTAGTGCCGGGCATGACCAAAACATATGGGTATGATTTGCTGGGCTTCTCGAGCACCTCGCACACCTATCCTCCACCCCAAAAAATTTACTGAGCCGTGCTCCAGTCATATGCGCCCTGTGTAATACCTTAAACTGAATCAGGCTTAGCCTGGCACACGAGGACGACAAGTTTACCCTGCTTAGGGCATCTGCCCACAGCCCCTCCTCGATCTCCTCCCCCAGCTCTTCTTCCCATTTCCCTTTTAGTTCGTCTACCATAGTCTCCCCTTCGTCCCTCATTTCCCTATATATATCTGACACCTTACCATCCCCCACCCATGTCTTTGAGATCACTCTGTCCTGCACCTCTTGTGTCGGGAGCTGCGGGAATTCCCTCACCTGTTGCCTCGCAAAAGCCCTCAGTTGCATATACCTGAATGCATTCCCTTGGGGCAACCCATATTTCTCGGTCAGCGCTCCCAGACTCGCGAACTTCCCATCCACAAACAGATCTTTCAGTTGCGTTATTCCTGCTCTTTGCCACATTCCATATCCCCCATCCATTCCCCCCGGGGCAAACCTATGGTTGTTTCTTATCGGGGACCCCCCCCAAGGCTCCAGTCTTTCCCCTATGCCGTCTCCACTGTCCCCAAATCTTCAGTGTAGCCACCACCACCGGGCTTGTGGTGTAGTTCCTCGGTGAGAACGGCAATGGGGCTGTCACCATAGCCTGTAGGCTAGTCCCCCTACAGGACGCCCTCTCTAATCTCTTCCACGCCGCTCCCTCCTCCTCTCCCATCCACTTACTCACCATTGAAATATTAGCGGCCCAATAATACTCACTTAGGCTCGGTAGTGTCAGCCCCCCCCCATCCCTGCTACGCTGTAAGAATCCCTTCCTTACTCTCGGGGTCTTCCCGGCCCACACAAAACCCATGATGCTCTTTTCAATCCTTTTTTAAAAAGCCTTCGTGATCACCACCGGGAGGCACTGAAACACAAAGAGGAATCTCGGGAGGACCACCATCTTAACCGCCTGCACCCTCCCTGCCAGTGACAGGGATACCATATCCCATCTCTTAAAATCCTCCTCCATTTGTTCCACCAACCGCGTTAAATTTAACCTATGCAATGTGCCCCAATTCTTGGCTATCTGGATCCCCAGGTAACGAAAGTCCCCTGTTACCTTCCTCAACGGTAGGTCCTCTATTTCTCTACTCTGCTCCCCTGGATGCACCACAAACAACTCACTTTTCCCCATGTTCAATTTATACCCTGAAAAATCCCCAAACTCCCCAAGTATCCGCATTATTTCTGGCATCCCCTCCGCCGGGTCTGCCACGTATAGTAGCAAATCGTCCGCATACAAAGATACCCGGTGTTCTTCTCCTCCTCTAAGTACTCCCCTCCACTTCTTGGAACCCCTCAACACTATCGCCAGGGGCTCAATCGCCAGTGCAAACAATAATGGGGACAGAGGGCATCCCTGCCTTGTCCCTCTATGGAGCCGAAAATATGCAGATCCCCGTCCATTCGTGACCACGCTCGCCATCGGGGCCCTATACAACAGCTGCACCCATCGAACATACCCCTCTCCAAAACCAAATCTCCTGAACACCTCCCACAAATAATCCCACTCTACTCTATCAAATGCTTTCTCGGCATCCATCGCCACTACTATCTCCGTTTCCCCCTCTGGTGGGGCCATCATCATTACCCCTAACAGCCTCCGTATATTCGTGTTCAGCTGTCTCCCCTTCACAAACCCAGTTTGGTCCTCGTGGACCACCCCCGGGACACATTCCTCTATTCTCATTGCCATTACCTTGGCCAGGATCTTGGCATCTACATTTAGGAGGGAAATAGGTCTATAGGACCCGCATTGTAGCGGGTCCTTTTCCTTCTTTAAGAGAAGCGATATCGTTGCTTCAGACATAGTCGGGGGCAGTTGTCCCCTTTCCTTTGCCTCATTAAAGGTCCTCGTCAATACCGGGGCGAGCAAGTCCACATATTTTCTATAGAATTCGACTGGGAATCCATCCGGTCCCGGGGCCTTTCCCGCCTGCATGCTCCTAATTCCTTTCACCACTTCTTCTACCTTGATCTGTGCTCCCAGTCCCACCCTTTCCTGCTCTTCCACCTTGGGAAATTCCAGCCGATCCAAGAAGCCCATCATTCTCTCCCTCCCATCCGGGGGTTGAGCTTCATATAATTTTTTATAAAATGTCTTGAACACTCCATTCACTCTCTCCGCTCCCCGCTCCATCTCTCCTTCCTCATCCCTCACTCCCCCTATTTCCCTCGCTGCTCCCCTTTTCCTCAATTGGTGTGCCAGCAACCTGCTCGCCTTCTCCCCATATTCGTACTGTACACCCTGTGCCTTCCTCCATTGTGCCTCTGCAGTGCCCGTAGTCAGCAAGTCAAATTCTACATGTAGCCTTTGCCTTTCCCTGTACAGTCCCTCCTCCGGTGCTTCCGCATATTGTCTGTCCACCCTCAAAAGTTCTTGCAGCAACCGCTCCCGTTCCTTACTCTCCTGCTTCCCTTTACGTGCCCTTATTGATATCAGCTCCCCTCTAACCACCGCCTTCAACGCCTCCCAGACCACTCCCACCTGGACCTCCCCATTATCATTGAGTTCCAAGTACTTTTCAATGTACCCCCTCACCCTTAGACACACACCCTCATCTGCCATTAGTCCCATGTCCATTCTCCAGGGTGGGCGCTCTCCTGTTTCCTCCCCTATCTCCAAGTCTACCCAGTGTGGAGCGTGATCCGAAATGGCTATAGCCGTATACTCCGTTCCCCTCACCTTCGGGATCAACGCCCTTCCCAGCACAAAAAAGTCTATTCGCGAGTAGACTTTATGGACATAGGAGAAAAACGAGAACTCCTTACTCCTAGGTCTGCTAAATCTCCACGGGTCTACACCTCCCATCTGCTCCATAAAATCTTTAAGTACCTTGG
Source organism: Scyliorhinus torazame (assembly GCF_047496885.1). Classification (NCBI taxonomy): domain Eukaryota; kingdom Metazoa; phylum Chordata; class Chondrichthyes; order Carcharhiniformes; family Scyliorhinidae; genus Scyliorhinus; species Scyliorhinus torazame. The sequence continues at coordinate 34,154,094 of NC_092707.1, read as the reverse complement.
CTGCTGCCGGCCTCCTTCCAGTCCTGGACTTCGACCTATCCAGCCCTGGTTCCAACACCGTATTAAAATCTCCCCCCATTATCAGCTTTCCCATCTCTAGGTCCGGAATGCGTCCTAGCATCCGCCTCATAAAATTGGCATCATCCCAATTCGGGGCATATACGTTTACCAAAACCACCGTCTCCCCCTGTAGTTTGCCACTCACCATCACGTATCTGCCCCCGTTATCCGCCACTATAGTCTTTGCCTCGAACATTACCCGCTTCCCCACTAATATAGCCACCCCCCTGTTTTTCGCATCTAGCCCCGAAAGGAACACCTGCCCCACCCATCCTTTGCGTAGCCTAACCTGGTCTATCAGTTTCAGGTGCGTTTCCTGTAACATAACCACATCTGCCTTAAGTTTCTTAAGGTGTGCGAGTACCCGTGCCCTCTTTATCGGCCCGTTCAGCCCTCTCACGTTCCACCGTCAAGAGTATTGAAAGTCAAAGAGATCTAGGAGTACAGGTCCACAGATCACTGAAAGGGGCTACACAGGTGGAGAAGGTAGTCAAGAAGGCATACGGCATGCTTGCCTTCATTGGCCGGGGCATTGAGTATAAGAATTGGCAAGTCATGTTGCAGCTGTATAGAACCTTAGTTAGGCCACACTTGGAGTATAGTGTTCAATTCTGGTCGCCACACTACCAGAAGGATGTGGAGGCTTTGGAGAGGGTGCAGAAGAGATTTACCAGAATGTTGCCTGGTATGGAGGGCATAAGCTATGAGGAGCGATTGAATAAACTCGGTTTGTTCTCACTGGAACGAAGGAGGTTGAGGGGCGACCTGATAGAGGTATACAAAATTATGAGGGGCATAGACAGAGTGGATAGTCAGAGGCTTTTCCCCAGGGTAGAGGGGTCAATTACTAGGGGGCATAGGTTTAAGGTGAGAGGGGCAAAGTTTAGAGTAGATGTACGAGGCAAGTTTTTTACGCAGAGGGTAGTGGGTGCCTGGAACTCACTACCGGAGGAGGTAGTGGAAGCAGGGACGATAGGGACATTTAAGGGGCATCTTGACAAATATATGAATAGGATGGGAATAGAAGGATACGGACCCAGGAAGTGTAGAAGATTGTAGTTTAGTCGGGCAGTATGGTCGGCACGGGCTTGGAGGGCCGAAGGGCCTGTTCCTGTGCTGTACATTTCTTTGTTCTTTGTTCTTTGTTCACGTGATCAGCCGGGTTGGGGGGCTTCCTACCCCACCCCCCTTGTCGATTAGCCATCCCCTTTTTCCAGCTCCTCACCCGGTTCCCACGCAGCTGTATCTCCCCCAGGCGGTGCCCCCCCGCCCATCCCCTCCCATACCAGCTCTCCCCTCTCCCCAGCAGCAGCAACCCAGTAATTCCCCCCTCCCACCCCCCCCCCCCCGCTAGATCCCCCGCTAACGTAATTACTCCCCCCATGTTGCTCCCAGAAGTCAGCAAACTCTGGCCGACCTCGGCTTCCCCCCGTGACCTCGGCTCGCACCGTGCGACGCCCCCTCCTTCCTGCTTCTCTATTCCCGCCATGATTATCATAGCGCGGGAACCAAGCCCGCGTTTCTCCCTTGGCCCCGCCCCCAATGGCCAACGCCCCATCTCCTCCACCTCCCCTCCTCCCCCCATCACCACCTGTGGAAGAGAGAAAAGTTACCACATCGCAGGATTAGTACATAAAACTCCTCTTTCCCCCCTTTTTAACCCCCCTCTTTGTCCCCCACATTCGCCCCACCACTTTGTTCAAACGTTCTTTTTAATAACCCGCTCATTCCAGTTTTTCTTCCACAATAAAAGTCCACGCTTCATCCGCCGTCTCAAAGTAGTGGTGCCTCCCTCGATATGTGACCCACAGTCTTGCCGGTTGCAGCATTCCAAATTTTATCTTCTTTTTATGAAGCACCGCCTTGGCCCGATTAAAGCTCGCCCTCCTTCGCGCCACCTCCGCACTCCAGTCTTGATAAACGCGGATCACCGCGTTCTCCCATTTACTGCTCCGAGTTTTCTTTGCCCATCTAAGGACCATTTCTCTATCCTTAAAACGGAGGAATCTCACCACTATGGCTCTGGGAATTTCTCCTGCTCTCGGCCCTCGCGCCATCACTCGGTATGCTCCCTCCACCTCCAACGGACCCGCCGGGGCCTCCGCTCCCATTAACGAGTGCAGCATCGTGCTCACATATGCCCCGACGTCCGCTCCCTCCACACCTTCAGGAAGACCAAGAATCCTCAGGTTGTTCCTCCTTGCGTTGTTCTCCAGTGCCTCCAACCTTTCCACACATCGTTTCTGATGTGCCTCATGCGTCTCCGTCTTCACCACCAGGCCCTGTATGTCGTCCTCATTCTCGGCTGCCTTTGCCTTCACGACCCGAAGCTCCCGCTCCTGGATCTTTTGTTCCTCCTTTAGCCCTTCGATCGCCTGTAGTATCGGGGCCAACAGCTCTTTCTTCATTTCCTTTTTGAGCTCTTCTACACAGCATTTCAAGAACTCTTGTTGTTCAGGGCCCCATGTTAAACTGCCACCTTCCGACGCCATCTTGGTTTTTGCTTGCCTTCCTTGCCGCTGTTCTAAAGGATCCACTGCAATCCGGCCACTTTCTCCTCCTTTTTTCATCCGTATCCAGGGGGGATTCCCTTCTGGTTTACCGCACAGTGTTTTTAGCCGTCAAAATTGCCGTTGGGGCTCCTATCAAGAGCCCAAAAGTCCGTTTCACCGGGAGCTGCCGAAACGTGCGACTCAGCTGGTCATCGCCGCACCCGGAAACACTTTCACAGTAACTTCATTGCAGTGTTAATATAAGCTTACTTGTGACAATAATAAAGATTATTATTATTAATATGACAAGCTCTGCATTCCAGGATTCATTCTTGTGAACCTCCTCTGGACCCTTTCCGAGGTCAGCACATCCTTCCTTAGTTACAGGGCCCAAAACTGCTCACAATACTCCAAATGGTATCTGGCCAGATCCTTGTACAGCCTCAGGAGTACATTCCTGCTCTTATACTCTAGCGCTCTCGCCATGAATGCTAACATTGCATTTGCTTTCCTAATGAATTTCCTAAGCGAATTTTGAACCAGGACTCCTAAGTTCCTTTGTGCTTCTGATTTCTGAACACTTTTCCCATTTAGAAAATAGTCTATGCCTCCATTCTTCCTACCAAAGTGCATAACCTCACACTTTTCTATATTGTATACCATCTGCCACTTCTTTGCCCACTCTCCTAGCCTGTCCAACTTCTGCAACCCCCCCTGCTTCCTCAATACTACCTGTCCCTCTGCATATCTTTGTGTAATCTGTAAATTTAGCAAAAGTGCCCTCAGTTCCTTCTTCCAGATTGTTAATGAATATTGTGAAAAGTTGTGGTCCCAACACTGATCCCTGAGGCACATCACTAGTCACCGGCTGCCATCCTGAAAAAGACCCCTTAATCCCCACTCTCTGCCTTCTGCCAGTCAGCCAATCCTCTATCTGTCCTCCAGCTGGCTCTTAAGGTATTTAACAGCCTCCTATGGCACCTTGTCAAAGGCCTTCTGGAAATCTAAATAGATCACGTCCACTGGTTCTCCTTTGTTTTGTTGACTTTTTTATTTCTATGTGAACCACAAGCTGTTTCTTATATTGACCGATTGACCACAGAACAAGTATATTAGTTCAAAAGACAGTTTATTAACAAACACAAGACTGATTTCTATATGCAATGATACACGCAGCTACGCACTAAACTAGACCTAATAACTAAGATGACCTTTACTTAACTTCGGGGTGACCGGCTCTGGGCGGGAGATAAGGCCTTTATCTTTGTCCACGTGGGTCGGTTGGAAGTCGTCAGGTTCGTCTCGGCTGGACTCGTCCTTCAGGTAGCGATTGTGGGTCCTTGAATTTGGCTGGTTGATATGCTGCAATTGGTCGCACAGAGGCTGGTCTAAAAGAGGCCGATACCTAGTGCGCAGGGCTTCTTATCCTTCTTCTCTTTCGCGCCCTTCAGGGCAGTCCTAATGAGAGTTTGGCTCAAGATAGAATAGAGATCTATAGGAAAATAGAATGTCAAATAGAGCTTTGTGTAAGCTGGAATGTCAAGGCAGGCTTTGTAATCGCTTCTGCACCAGACAAATTGCAGTAACGGCCTTGGGAACGGTTCATAATTTTAAAGATAACTATAACTAAGCTGAAAGCAACAGAATGTTATAATGTAGGCCTCCTCTAAGGGGGCTGTCCTCAGAAAAGAAACAATGTCATATATTGTATATAAACTACTGTTGGATGTATTAACTTTGGCTGGCTGCACTTCCGGTTGCGGCTATGCGGAGCTCAGCCGCACGATTCGGCAGCTCCCGCTATTACGGACTTTCGGGCTCATTGGAGGAGCCCCAACGGAATTTTTTTGAAGACAACCCGTGGGGAAGGGAAGAGAGAGATCCCCCTCCAACTTTTATGGACCGGACCAGAAGTGCAACGGCCAAAAAAGCGGCATTGGAGCAGCGGGAGAAGCGAGGGAAAAAAATCAAAATGGCGGCGGCCGGGGACAAAGCGGAGTGCGGGCCGGAGCTGCAGGAGTTCATCAAGTGCTGCTTCGAGGAGCTGCGCAAGGAGATGCTGGCGCCTATGTTGTCGGCAATTGAAGGACTAGGGATAACCCAAAAGGCCCACGAGGTGAAGATCCAGGAGGTACAGAAAAGAGTCAGTGAGAACGAGGACAAGCTCTTTGGCCTGGCAGTGAGAGTGGAGCGGCACGAGGCGCTACACAAGAGGTGGGCGGGAAGACTCGAAGACCTGGAGAACAGGTCGAGGAGAAAGAATCTGCGGATCCTGGGTCTCCCAGAAGGAGTGGAGGGGGCCGATGCTGTGGCATACGCGGGCACGATGATCGGGGCGATGATGAGCGTGGAGGCCCCTTCGAGGTCACTGGAGCTGGACGGGGCACACCGAGTGCTGGCGAGGAAGCCCAAGGCAAACGAGCCGCCAAGGGCGATGGTGGTGAGATTTCACCGGGTTCACGGACAGCGAGAGGGTCCTGAAATGGGCCAAGAAGGAGCGGAGCAGCAAGTGGGACAATGCAGAGATCCGAATATACCCGGACTGGAGCACGGAGGTTGCAAAGCGGAGAGCGGGTTTCAACCGGGCCAAAGCGGTGCTGCACCGGAAAGGAGTGAAATTCGGAATGCTGCAGCCAGCGCGACTGTGGGTCACATACAAGGACCAACACTACTACTTTGAAACGCCTGAAGAGGCGTGGACCTTCATACAAACCGAAAAGTTGGACTCTAACTGAGGGTTTGTGAGGGTGGGGGGGGATGTTTTGGGGTTTGATGTGTGATGGTTGTTGTATATAGGGGGTCAATCACGTGCAGGAAATGTTACATGGGCTGGGGGAGAGAGACAAGGCCACGACAGGAGCTGCGCCAGAGGGGGCGGGGCAGGCTTTGGAAAGCGCGGGGTTTTTCCCGCGCATGGGAAGAAAGGCAGGAAGGGGAACGAAGGAACGCATATTGATTGGGAGACTCCCACACGGGGAGGTCAAAGGGACGGCGGGGAAGCCGGGGTCAGCAGGTGTCAGCTGACTTACGGGAGTGATATGGGGGAGCAAAAAAGCTAGACAGGGGTCTAGCGGGGGGGAGGGGAGGGGGGAGGGGGGAAGGGGGGGGAAAAAGGGTTGCTGCTGCACTGTCCGAAAGGGAATTGGACACAGAAGAGGGGGGGGGGGCTCCAATCCAGCTGATAACGTGGAGCGTGAGGGGCCTGAATGGGCTGGTGAAGAGGGCTCGAGTGTTCGCGCACTTGAAGGGACTGAAGGCAGACGTGGCAATGCTCCAAGTGACACACCTAAAGGTGGCGGACCAGGTCAGATTAAGAAGGGGATGGGTAGGACAGGTATTCCACTCGGGACTGGACGCAAAGAATAGAGGGGTGGCAATATTGGTGGGAAAGCATGTGTCATTTGAGGCCAAGACTATCGTAGTGGATAATGGAGGGAGATATGTGATGGTGAGTGGTAGGTTGCAAGGGACGTGGGTGGTGTTGGTAAATGTATACGCCCCGAACTGGGATGATGCTGGATTCATGAAGCGCATGTTGGGGTGCATTCCGGACCTGGAGGTAGGAGGCCTGATAATGGGAGGGGACTTCAATACAGTGCTGGACCCAGCACTGGACCGCTCCAGATCAAGGACTGGAAAGAGGCCGGCGGCGGCCAAAGTGCTTAGGGGGTTTATGGATCAGATGGGGGGAGTGGACCCATGGAGGTTTGCAAGACCGCAGGCCAGGGAATTTTCTTTCTTCTCCCACGTGCACAAAGCCTACTCCCGGATAGATTTTTTTGTCCTGGGCAGGGCGCTCATCCCGAGGGTGGAGGGGACGGAGTATTCGGCCATAGCCGTTTCGGACCATGGCCCGCACTGGGTGGAACTGGAGCTGGGAGAGGAGAGGGACCAACGCCCGCTGTGGCGGCTGGATGTGTGACTGCTGGCAGATGAGGTGGTGTGTGGGAAGGTGAGGGGGTGTATTGAAAGGTACTTGGAGGCCAACGACAACGGGGAGGTGCGAGTGGGGGTGTTATGGGAGGCGTTGAAGGTGGTGATCAGGGGAGAGCTAATCTCCATCAGGGCTCATAGGGAGAAGACAGAGGGCATGGAAAGGGAGAGGTTAGTGGGGGAGATTTTGAGAGTGGACAGGAGATACGCAGAGACCCAGGAGGAAAGATTACTTGGGGAAAGACGACGGCTCCAGACGGAGTTTGACCTGTTGACCACAGGGAAGGCGGAGGCACAGTGGAGGAAGGCGCAGGGGGCGACCTACGAGTATGGGGAAAAGGCTAGTCGGATGCTGGCACACCAGCTCCGTAAGAGGACGGCAGCGAGGGAAATAGGGGGAATCAAAGATGGAAGGGGAGCCACGGTTCGGAGTGCGACGAAAATAAACGAGGTATTCAAGGCCTTCTATGAAGAGCTGTACGGATCCCAGCCCCCAGCGGGGGAAGAGGGGATGAGACGATTCCTAGACCAACTGAGATTCCCGAGGGTGGAGGAGCAAGAGGTGGCTGGTTTGGGGGCACCAATTGGGTTGGAGGAGCTGAGCAAGGGTTTGGGGAGTATGCAGGCGGCGAAGGCCCCGGGGCCGGACGGGTTCCCGGTGGAGTTCTACAGAAAATACATAGACCTGTTGGCCCCGCTACTAGTGAGGACATTCAACGAGGCAAGAGAGGAGGGGACCCTGCCCCCGACAATGTCGGAAGCGACAATTTCTTTAATCCTAAAGCGGGACAAGGACCCACTGCAATGTGGATCGTACAGGCCGATCTCGCTCCTCAATGTGGATGCTAAGTTGTTGGCAAAAGTGCTGGCCACGAGGATTGAGGACTGTGTCCCGGGGGTGATCCATGAGGACCAGACGGGATTCGTAAAGGGCAGGCAATTAAACACTAATGTGCGGCGGCTCTTAAACGTGATAATGATGCCATCGGAGGAGGGAGAGGCAGAGATAGTGGCAGCAATGGACGCGGAAAAGGCCTTTGACCGAGTAGAGTGGGAGTACCTCTGGGAGGTGCTGCGTTTGGGTTCGGGGGAGGGTTTATCAGTTGGGTTAAGCTCCTTTACAGAGCCCCGGTGGCGAGTGTAGTGACGAACCGGCGGAGGTCGGAGTACTTTCGGCTGTACCGAGGAACAAGGCAGGGGTGCCCCCTGTCCCCCCCTGTTGTTTGCATTGGCGATCGAACCCTTGGCCATGTCATTGAGGGAGTCTAATAAATGGAGGAGGGTGGTACGAGGGGGAGAAGAGCATCAGGGGTCGCTATATGCGGATGGCCTGTTGCTGTATGTGGCGGATCCAGTGGAGGGGATGGTGGAGGTCATGCAGACTCTAAGGGAGTTTGGGGAGTTTTCAGGCTATAAGCTCAATGTAGGGAAGAGTGAGCTCTTTGTATTACAGGCAGGGGACCAAGAAAGAGGGATAGGAGACCTACCGCTGAGGAGGGCGGCAGGGAGTTTTCGGTATCTGGGGATCCAGATAGCCAGGAGTTGGAGGGCCCTACATAAACTGAATTTGACGAGGTTGGTGGACCAAATGGAGGAGGACTTCAAAAGATGGGACATGTTACCGCTCTCGCTGGCGGGTCGAGTGCAGTCGGTCAAAATGGTGGATGGCTAGTCGGGTTGTGTGGAAAACGCATTTTTCCTTGTTGTAGTCAGATTGAGGGCCCGGGCGGTCTGGAGGAACTTTTCAAGGTTCGGTCATGGTCCTGCTGATCATGGCCGCAGATGGTGACATTGTCCAAGTACGGGTAAGTAGCCTGCAGGCCGTACTGGTACCATTTGTGACGCCGAAGGGGACCCTGAGGAAGTGGAAAAGCCGGCCGGCTGCTTCGAAAGAAGTATAGAGGTGGTCCTCTGGTCGGGCAGGGAGCTGGTGGTAGGCGGATTTTAGGTCGACAGTGGAGAATACACGGTATTGAGCAATCCGATTGACCATGTCTGCTATGCGGGGAAGTGGGTACGCATCGAGCTGCGTGAAGCGGTTTATGGTCTGGCTGTAGTCCACGACCATCCGTTTCTTTTCCCCGGACCGTACTACCACCACTTGTGCTCTCCAGGGGCTGTTGCTAGCCTCGATGACCCCCTCTTTCAGTAAACGCTGGACCTCTGACTTGATAAAAGTCATATCTTGGGCACTGTACCGCCGGCTCCTGGTGGCGACAGGCTTACAGTCGGGTTCGCGAATAGTGAGGGGGTTACAACTTTCAGTGTTGCAAGGCTGCAAAACGTGAGGGGGGGGCAAGGGTCCGCCGAACTTCCGGGTCAGGCTACGGTGGCTGCACTGGAAATCCAGACCGAGCAGCAGGGGGACACAGAGGTGAGGGAGGATATAGAGCTTGAAACGAGCATATTCAGCGCCCTGGATCGCAAGATTCGCAATACAATACCCCTTGATTTGGACCAAGTGGGACCCGGAGGCGAGGGTTATGGTTTGGGAAGCGGGATAGGTGCGCAAGGAGCAGCGCCTTACCGTTTCTGGATGGACAAAACTCTCCATGCTCCCGGAGTCGAAGAGGCAGGGAGTGTCGCGCCTATTCATCTGGACCTGCATCATGGAGTTCCGCAGGTGCTTTGGCCGCGATTGGTCGAGCGTGATCACTCCGAGTTGTGGGTAGTCTGAGACCTCAGCTGAGTCGGATTCACAAAATGGTCACCGCCGTCGGTCCCACGTGTCCGGTTTAGAAGATGGCCGCCGCCAAGATGGCCGCCCCATGACTCGTACAAGGCCGATGGCGCGTCAGGAAGGGGCGTTTCCGGCCGGTGCGCAGCCGCGTTGTGGGGCCTGCGTGCCTGTGAGCTCGATGTTCGGGCCTGGTGAGCTTTTTGTTTCTGGGCCTTGGGGCCTGGCCAGGCAGACCCTTGCGAAATGCCCCTTCTTTCCGCACTCGCTGCAGATGGCGGAACGGGCTGGGCAGCGTTGACGTGGATGCTGGCCCTGCCCACAGAAATAGCACGGTGTGCCCCCGGTCTGGGCGGGTCGCCGTGCGGCGCTGGCCCGTAGCGTGACCGAGTCTGGGGAAGTCCGAGGCGGGCTCGCAGAGTCCACGGGGTACGTGCCTAGGTTGTGGAGGGCCACTTCCAGTGAGGTGGCAAGCGTTACCGTGTCCTGAAGGTCTTTAGCTCCATTTTCGAGGAGTCGCTGCCTGATATAGTTCGAACGGATGCCGGACACGAAGGCGTCTCGGATGTGCAGGTTCATGTAGACTTCCCCCGTCACATCCTGATGGTTGTAGTTCCTGGTGAGCGCGGTGAGCTTTTCCACGTACTCGTCCAGCGTTTCCCCTGAGCGCTGCCGGCAGGTAGAGAGCAGGTGCCGTGCATGTACCTCATTTATGGGTTTGACGAAACGCTTTCGCAGGATCTCGATCGCCTCGTCGTAAGTGGTCGCCTTCTCAATCATGGCGGAGATTCTATGGCTCACCCGGGCGTGGAGTAGGCGCAGCTTGCGAGGCCCTTCGACGGGAGCTGCCAAGGATCCTACGTAGACCTCGAAGCAGCGGAGCCAGTACTTAAAAATTTCTTTGGCCTCTGGTGTCCTTGCTTCCAGGTTGAGCTTTTCTGGCTTGAGACCGGCGTCCATCCTAACGTACTCTGCTTATTAAATTGTAGTACCCTCAATAACCACACGAGAGTGTGGAATGGTAAATGAAGGCTTTAATAAGCAGAGAACTAGCCAGCTACAGAGATGAGTGCTCACTGAGTGCCGCCTACAGGGCGTCGTCACCTTACATATGGCTCCCTGGTGGGCAGAGCTGGAGGCGGAGTTCCCCAGGGTTCCAAACCCGGTCTTAAAGGGGCATCACCTACATGATGTTAAGGGTACAGTAACCATTCATCACAAGTACCTTTTCCCTCAATATCTATGCCTTTTTGAAAATGAAATGAAATGAAATGAAAATCGCTTATTGTCACAAGTAGGCTTCAATGAAGTTACTGTGAAAAGCCCCTAGTCGCCACATTCCGGCGCCTGTCCGGGGAGGCTGGTACGGGAATTGAACCGTGCTGCTGGTTTGCTTGGTCTGCTTTCAAAGCCAGCGATTTAGCCCAGTGTGCTAAACCAGCCCCTGGGGGTTTTTGGGGTTTACCTTACATCCGATGGACTGGAGCAGGGTTAGTAATTCGGCTAACAGAGCCACATGCTCTTCCTTGGTATCGGTTTGCAGGAACAGGTCGTCTACATACTGAACAAGGCATTCGGGGCGGGAGAATTTGGAGAGACCAGCGGCTAGCTGTCTGTGGAAAATGGAGGGGGAGTTATGGAATCCTTGGGGGAGACATGACTATGTGTACTGTTGGCCTTGAAAGGTGAACGCAAATTTATATTGGCAAGCTTGGTCTAGGGGAATGGACCAGAAACCATTGCTAATATTAAACACAGTGAAATACTTAGCTCGCACTCCCTGTTTAAGCATGGTCGCAGGACCCGTGACAACAGTGAGGGCTGTTAAAGGGGTAACTTTATTTAGTTTGCGATAGTCAATTGTGAGTCGCCATGAACTGTCTGGTTTCTTTATGGGGAAAATCGGGGCATTATTAGTGGAAGCTACGGGTCGATTCACTCCTTGTTTTAACAGACTGTTAATGACTTTTAAAATTTCACTCTCTGCCTGCTGTGGGAATCCGTACTGTTTCTGCTGTTTGGGGTCGGGACCTGAAATCATAACTGTGCCTGGAATCTGCCCACAATCGTGCTTGTGCTGGGCAAAAGCACCTTTGTGTGTGGCTAGTACCTATTTAATGGTCGCGTCTGTGTTAATTGCTGAAGGGTTAAACCAATAGTCCCCCACTGAGCAAATCCTGTTTTCGTAATCGCCTACTGAGAGCGTAGCGGGGGCTCTAGCTGTCTTGGACATCTGCCAGACACACTTGTTTACGGGGTCGAAGGAGAGGTTATGAGAGTTCATGAAATCTATACCTAGGATGTGTTCTGCGGTTGGGGGTAGGTTGACTAAAACAACAGGGTGTTTAGTGGCTACATTTCCTATTTGGACAGGTCTGGGTGCTGTAATGTATCCCTCTTGCATGTGCCCTGTGGTTGGCCAGAGTGTTTTTTGGAACAGGTGTGAGGAGTTTAGTGTGGTTCGGGACCCTCCTGTGTTCCAGAGAAAATCAACTGCATGTCCCCAGACTATGCCTCTGACTACTCGTCTTCCTACATTATCCCAGCGCGTGTCACAGACCCATTTTGGAGACTCCGGACACCGTCAATCTAAGGAATTATAAGCAAGGTTGTCTAAGCGGGCGTTTACGGCATGCATGGGGCGAATATTGCCTTCTAGCTGTCATGGCTGGCGATCGTGGTCAAGCCTACTGTTTCTGGGTGAGGGGTTGAGCTGTTGGGGTTGTTGATTGTGTGGGAGGTTTTGTCTGCAATCGCGGGCAAAAGTCCTACTTGTCCAGAATTGTAACATGAACCTCGTGGTGGGTGGGTTGGGCTTTGTGCTCTGGGGTGCTGTTCTCGGGGGTAGTGTTCCTCTCTTTTGTCCTCATTTGTCTATGCAGGTTCCTGGCTAGTTCTAACGGGGTACATCGTGGCTTGTAATCCGTTCATCCACCTGATCCTGTAGTGACTGTTCCCATGCCCTAGATAGACATCTGAGTACCCCAATCTCATTGTGTGTGGTATCTGCCGGGTCATAATTTGCGCAAGCCCTTTCACCTGCTTCAGTGGCATGCAAAACTAAAGTACGGGACCATTTAGTGGTTTCTTCGTCATCTAGGTAAGCGCGGTTTAAGTTTCCATATACTGCCTTGAAATGTATCCAGAGGCGACCGGCAAAGGCTGTCGGGTGTTCCGCTTTCTTCTGTCTGCATTTGTTTAAACCCTCTACCAGATCCTCCTTGTATCCGATAGCGCCTAATATTGCAACCTTCATTTCCTCTAGGGTTCCTGTTCCTACGTTTTGGGGTTCTGGCAAAGCTGATCGTACCGACTGGCTGAGGCTCATTACAATCAATTTTACCTCCTCCCTCTCATCTAATCCGTACATAATTTTTTGTTGGCGCACCTCCTCAAAGAAGCTATGCGGGTCTGCGGTGGGCTGAAATGAAGTAATTTTACTGCAAGCGTCCCTTAACTGGCTTATCGAAAGTGCGGTGATGTAGGCGATATCTGGACCTGCCTGATCCCTTATCCTTCTATCTGTAGTGACCGGATTCATGGGCAGTTGTGGGGGTTGGTGCGACCTGTGCAGCCGGTGCTGCTGGTGCCTTTCTTTTTGGGATGCGTGGCGATTGCTTTTGACTCTCCGTTCTCTTTACATACATGTGCACGCATTCATTTAACTCTTCCCAATCTGCCGTCTCTTCTTCATCTGTCTCGCCTGTCCCGAAGGTACCATTCTGAAAGGAAAGTAACGACTGGAGCTTATCTATCTTTCGCTGGCATTTAGCGTGGTCAATGGTGCTCTGTCTTTGTTCTTTAGTGGACTGGTGGAGTGCTCTTAAAGCTGCCTGTAAATCGGCACACCTTTTTGTTAACTGAGTGACCTGGTGTGCAGTCTCCTCTCTTACCAAGACTGCGCGCTTTGTGTCTTGATAGGCCTTGTCGTACTGGGTTTGGAAGCTGCTAAGGTGTACTATGCAAGACTGGTGGGCACGTTTAACATCGGCGATTTCGCGGCTAACTTCTCTCGGAGTTCCTCAATAATTTTCTCGCTTTCCTTACTGTTTCCCTCATTCTCCTCTTCCTTCTCTACTAACTGCTTGCGGAGTGTCTCGACGACCTCTTCGGTGCCTCGCAACTGTGCCAAGCAGCACACTATTGCCATTGGCTTTCTGAACTTATTATAGACTTTTCTTATTGATGTCACATTAATTCTCCCACCAAGTTTGCCCTATCTTTCCTGGATCTGACTCAGTATTTGCACAAAAATTCAACCAAAGTGGACAACCTTTCCCCTTTAAATATTTCCTCAATACATCCGCCCATATGGGACACTGCTCTGACTTGTCGACTACTGCGACCTCGGGTTGCTCCTGTGGATTCATCATCTTCTCTAACATTTGCGCTGCCATCTCTTTTCTACTTATAATTTGGAACGGGGGAATAAGGAGTCGATCGAACAACGGGTACGGCTTAAGGCTATATTCTGTTTCACAATCCTCTAGATTTGCATGCAAGTCTGACAAGTTTACCTTGCGCTTCCCTGTTAGTTACGCATGCGGTTTGTGCGCACTTCCAAAATTTGGTTATTTGGTCGATATGAAACTTACTCTCGTGGTTCGTTTTCCTTTCTCCCATTTAATTCAAAGCTGTGGTTTCTCTCGCGGAGTAATAAAGTCACTTTTAATCGCGCCCTCGTTAGAGTCGCCAATAAATATTGACTTCTTCTTCCCTATGTGAACCATAAGCGGTTTCTTATATTGATCGAATGGCCACAGAACAAGTATATTAGTTCAAAAGACAGTTTATTAACAAACACAAGACTGATTTCTATATGCAATGATACACGCAGCTACGCACTAAACTAGACCTAATAACTAAGATGACCTTTACTTAACTTCGGGTGACCGGCTCTGTGCGGGAGATAAGGCCTTTATCTGTGTCCACGTGGGTTGGTTGGAAGTCGTCAGGTTCGTCTTGGCTGGGCTCGTCCTTCAGGTAGCGATCGCGGGTCCTTGAACTTGGCTGGTTGATATGCTGCAATTGGTCGCACAGAGGCCGGTCAAAAGAGGCCAATCCCTAGTGCGTAGGGCTTCTTATCCTTCTTCTCTTTTGCACCCTTTTGGGCGGTCCTAACTCCAGATCCAAGGGATCGATAGGGTTTCGATCACCCTCATTGATTCTGACCAATTAGGGGCGGATACCTAGTGGCTGGGCGGGTCCTAGCTATCAGTGTCCCAGGCACGTAGGCCGTTCCAAATAAGGGGAAGTGGCGCTGGTTTGTCTGCTATTGTTGCCGTTCCTTGATTTGAGTTCTATTGTCCTGGGGGAAATGGTGATTGACCTTTAATGGGTGTAAGTTTCTGTCAGACCTGGCTTCTTTGCACAATACACAGAGGCTGTGTACTTGTCTGTGTCCAAGCTGACCACAATTCCCATGGTCCTTTGAAGGTGGCCATTTTAGATGGCTACAGCCTAACTTCCTTGTTACTTCCTCAAAGAACTCTAACAGATTTACCAGACATAACCGCCCCTTGACGAAGCCGTGCTGACTCAGTCCTATTTTATCATGCATTTCCAAGTACTCCGCAATCTCATCTTTAATAATGGACTCTAAAGTCTTACCAATGACCGAAATCAGGCTAACTGGCCTATAACTTCCCATCTTCTGCCTCCCTCCCTTCTTAAACAGCAGTGTTACATTAACCATTTCCCAGGCCTCTGGGACCTCCCTGCCTCCAGTGATTCCTGAAAGATCACCACCAATGCCTCTACAATTTCCTCAGCTATCTCCTTTAGAACCCTGAGGTGCAGTCCCATCGGTCCAGGTGATTTATCCACCTGAGACCTTTCAATTTCCCCAGAACCTACATTCACCTCTGCCCCCGATTCTCCTGAAGTTCTAGTATCCCACTGGTGTCGTCCACCGTGAAGATTAATGCAAAGTAACTATCCAGTTCCTCTGCCATTTCTTTCTTTCCTCTTATTATTTCACCAGCCTCATTTTCCAGGGTCCAATGTCTATTCTTGCCTCTCTCTTACCTTTTATATATTGAAAAAATCTCTTGCTATCTTCTTTTATAATCCTAATATGGGGCAGTGGGAGGAAACCAGAGGAAGCCCATGCAGACACAGGGAGAATGTGCAAACTCCACACAGTCATCGAAGGTCGAATCGAACCGGACCCCTGGCGCTGTGAGGCAGCAGTGCTAACCACTGTACCACCGTGCCGTCCTATAAGGGATTCTGTGCTGCGACACTTTAGTCAAAACGGCGCCAAAACACGACGCTGAGATGGTTAGAAATCAGACATCCTGTTGGTTTCATGTCAGAATAGAGCTAGTAGACTTCCGGTGGCGGCCATGGTATAAGTGTTCACACATTTGGTGGCTCCAGCTCGTGGTGGACATTTTGGATCGCGCAAGCAGAATGCAAGGGCCTGCTGGAGGGCAGCGAGGGTGCGGACACTGGTGTAGATGTGGCGCGGATATTCGAGAAGCTGCTGGGTGAAGGGGCATGTAATAATAAGAATAATCACTTATTGTCACAAGTAGGCTTCAATGAAGTTACTGTGAAAAGCCCCTAGTGGCCACATTCCGGCGCCTGTTCGGGGAGGCTGGTGCGGGAATTGAACTGCGCTGCTGGCATTGTTCTGCATTACAAGCCTGCTATTTAGCCCATTGTGCTAAACCAGCCCCTGCACGGCCCCTGGAGGTGGACAGGGCGCACAGAGCGCTGATGAGGTAGCCGCAAGGGAATGAGCCGCCGAGGGCGGTGCACCTGCACCGGTTCTTGGATAAGGAGCGGATTTTGAGGTGGGCCAGGCAGACAAGGCGCCGCACCTGGGAAGGTAATGAGTTGCGCGTTTATCAGGACCTGGGTGCGGAGCTTTCCAAAAGGAGAGCGAGCTTCAACAAAGTGAAGATGACCCTCTTTAAGAAGGGGATGTAGGGCAGCATGGTGGCGCAGTGGGTAGCACCACAGCTTCACGGCGTCGAGGTCCCAGGTTCGATCCCGGCTTTGGATTACTGTCCGCGTGGAGCTTGCACCTTCTCCCCGTGTTTGCGTCGGTTTCGCGCCCACAACCCAAAAGATGTGCAGGGTAGGTAGATTGGCCACACTAAATTGCCCCTTAATTGGAAAAATGAATTGGGTACTCTAAATTTAAAAAAAAGGAGAGGGTGAAGTTCGGCATGCTACACGCAGCGCGCTTGTGGGTAACATATAAGGCCAGGAAACTTTACTTTGGGTCGCCAGAGGAGGCGATGGAATTTGTTTGAGACAATGGACTGGCAGGAGAAGGAGAACATTGAACTCTGGAGGAGATGTTCCTGTTTTGTATTTTTATGGTTTGTCGGAATCACTTTTGCACTTGGTTGATTTGTTCTGGGTTTGTTTTGTTCTTGATGGGGGATGGTGGGTTGCTCTTTTTTGTGTGTTTGGTGGGGATTGTAAAGTTTGCACTGGGAGGATGGTTGAGCGTTGGGGGCGGGGGGGGGCTGTTAGGATGCCCCTCGACCAGGCTGATGATATGGAATGCGAAGAGTTGAATGAGCCTGTCAAGAGGGCCCATGTGTTCGCACATTTGAAAAGCTTAAAGGCGGACGTGGCAATGATACAGGAGACGCAGCTGAGGGTGATAGTTCTGAGTAGGCTGAGGATCGGGTGGATAGGACAGGTATTCCATTCGAGGCTATATTCCAAAAGCGGGGGGGGGGGGCGATTTTGATTAGCAAGCGGATAGTGTTTGACGTGGAAAGTAGTGTGGTGGACTCGGGGTGGGGTGGGGGGTAGATAAGTGATGGTGTGCGGGAAGTTGGAGGGGATGCCGGTAGTTCTGGTGAACATTTATGCTCCGAACTGGGATGATAGAGTTCACGAGGTGGGTATTGGGGAAGATCCCTGATCTGTACTCGCATCGGCTGGTTATGGGAGGGAGGGGGGGATTTTAATACAGTTATAGATCCAAAGCTGGATCGGTCAAGCTTGAGGACAGGGAGGGTGTCGGCGGAAGCGAAGGAGCTAAGGGGGTTTATGGAATACATGAGGGGGTGGATCCGTGGAGGTTTGGGCAGCCGAGAGTGAAAGAGTACTTGTTATTTTCCCATGTACACAAAGTATACTCCCGTATTGGCTTTATTGTTATGGTTAGGACGTTGCTGGCGGGGGTGGTGGATGTTGAGTACTCAGCAATTGTGGTGTAAGATCATGCCCCGCACTGGGTGGATTTACGGGTGAGCAAGAAGGGGGGCCAGTGCCCGCCCGCACTGGAGAGTAGATGAAGGGCTGTTAGCAGAGGAAGAGATGTGTGTGCGGGTGAGGGGAGGCCAACCAGAGGTGCGTAGAGATAAACGATACAGGGTAGGTCTCGGCAGCTACGGTATGGGAGGCATTGAAGGCAGTGGTGAGAGGGGAGTTTATATCGATTTGGGCGCACAGGGAGAAGGCGGAGTGGGCGGAGATGGATAGGTTAGTGGAGGAGATTCTCCAGGTAGACAGGAAGTACTCGGAAGCCACGGAGGCAGGGATGTTGAAGGAGAGGCAGAAGCTGCAGATGGAGTTTGGGTTGCTATCTACAGGGAAGGCGGTAGGGCAGTTGAGAAAGGCAAGAGGGGCGGTGTACGAATCTGGGGAGAAAGCTAGTAGGATGCTAGCACACCAGCTGAGGAAGCGGGAGACGGCGAGGGAGATTGGGAAAGTAAAGGACCGGGGGTGGGGGTGGAACGCGATCTTGGACCTGGCGGGGTGATCGGGGTGTTTGGGAACTTCTTTTTTTTAAAAATATATTTTATTAAACTTTTTCGATCAAACAGAAATTTCCCATTTTACAACTTTGTAATAATATATACATTGATCGTTTTTTAAATAAATAATATGCTAACTAACGGCAACTGCCAACAACAAAATAAGAAACAACAGAAATAGTAACTAAAATAGTAACTTCGTAAAGTGTTTAGGAACTTTTACTGCAGGTTATACGAGTCGGAGCCCCCGGCTGGGGGAGGGGATGAGGAGGTTTTTGGAGGGATTGGCGTTTTCGAAGATGGAAGAGGAGCAGGTGGAGGACCTAGGGGCCCCAATTGGACTGGTTGAAGTTGTGGAGGGGCTGGAGGCGATGCAGTCAGACAAGGCCCCGGGTCCGGACGGACACTCAGTGGAGTTCTATAAAACGTTTTCAGGAGTGCTTGGGCCCTTGCTGATAAGGGTGTTTAATGAGGCTAGGGAGCGGGTTTAGCTCCCCCATACGATGTCATAGGTCTCGATTTCTCTCATCCTGAAGTGGGAAAAGGACCCGGAGCAATGCGGGTCGTACAGGCCAATCTCCTTACTAAATGTAGATGCCAAGCTACTGGCCAAGATCTTGGCCTCGAGAATAGAGGATTGTGTACCAGGGGCGATAGGGGAGGACCAGATCAGGTTTATGAAGGGGAGACATTTGGCGGCGAATATCAGAAGGCTGTTGAATGTGATAATGATACCCTCCGAGGGAAGAGAGGTGGAGGTGGTGGTCGCCATGGATGCAGAAAAGGTCTTTGATCGGGTGGAGTGGAGTGGGAGGTTCTTGGATGGTTTGGGTTTGGATAGTGTTTTGCGGACTGGGTCCGGTTGCTGCACCAGGCACTGGTGGCGAGTGTGCGGAAGAACCGAGTGAGCTCGGGTTATTTCAGGCTGCACCGGGGGATGATTGGATTGGAGTGGATTGGATTGGATTGGATTTGTTTATTGTCACGTGTACCGAGGTACAGTGAAAAGTATTTTTCTGTGAGCAGCTCAACAGATCATTAAATACATGGGAAGAAAAGGGAATAAAAGAAAATACATAATAGGGCAACACAAGGTATACAATGTAACTACATAAGCACTGGCACGGATGAAGCATACAGGGTGTAGTGTTAATGAGGTCAGTCCATAAGAGGGTCATTTAGGAGTCTGGTGACAGTGGGGAAGAAGCTATTTTTGAGGCAGGGATGTCCACTCTCCCCACTGTTGTTTGCCTTGGCAATAGTCGCTGGCGATGTCGCTGACAGCATCGAAGGACTGGCAGGGGACAGTATGGGGGGTGGGGGGGGGGTGGAGCAGAGGGTCTCGCTATACGAGGACGACCTGCTTTTGTATATTTCTGACCTGCTGGTGGGGATTATGGGGATCCAAGAGGAATTTGGCCGGTTTTCAGGGTACAGATTGAATATGGGTAAAAGCGAGGTCTTTGCAATTCAGGCAAGGGGACAGGATAGTAGATTGGGGGAAATACCGTTCAAGGTGGTGGGAGGGAGTTTTCGGTATTTGGGTATCCAGATGGCGGGGGAGTGGGAGCAGCTGCACAAGCTGAATCTGGCTCGGTTGGTGGAGCAGATGAAGGGGGACTTTAGAAGGTGGGATATGCTCCCACTGTCGCTGGCGGGGAGGGTGCAGACGGTAAAGATGACGGTTCTCCCGAGGTTTTTGTTTGTATTTCAGTGCCTGCCCATTTTTATCCCCAAGGCTTTCTTTCGGTGGGTTGGCCCTACCGAATTTCAGGAATTACTTCTGGGCTACGAACATAGCAATTGTCAGGTAGTGGGGGAGGGGTCGGTGTGGGAGCAGGTGGGGGCAGCCTCATGTAGGGACACAAGTTTAGGGGCACTGTTAATGGCACCTCTTCCGTTCTCGCCGGCTCGGTACTCCACAAGCCCGGTAGTAGTGGCTGCTCTGAGGGTGTGGGGACAGTGGCGGAAGCATATGGGACTGGAGGGGGCGTTGATATGGGCATCAATCTGCGGCAAGCACCGGTTTGCACTGGAGGGGGCTGGATGGGGGGTTTCGGAGGTGTCAGTGTGCTGGGATGGAGCGGTTTGGGGACCTGTTTATATTCGGCAGTTTTCCATGTTTGGAGGATTTGGAGGAGCAATTTGAGCTGCCCGGTGGGGATGGGTTGCGCTACCTGCAGGCAAAGGACTATGTCAGGTTTTGGCCTTTCGGCACTTACCGCCCCAGGGGATACAGGACAAGTTAGTGTTGAAAACAGGCGTGGGGGAGGGAAAGGTCTTAGATATTTATAAAGAGCTCCTGGAAGGAGAGGGAGCTCCGATAGGGGAGGTGAAGTGAAAGTGGAGGAAGAACTGGACAGGGAATTAGAGGGGGGATTGTGGGAGGAGGCCCTGAGTAGAGTCAACTCGTCCTCATCGTGTGCCCAGCTCAGCCTGATATAATTCAAGGTGGCCACGGGGCGCATATGACTGTGGCCCGGATGAGCAGGTTCTTTGAAAGGGTGGAGGATAGGTGTGGGCGCTGTGCGGGTGGGCCTGCAAACCATGCCCATATGTTTTGGGCATGTCCGAGGCTTAGGGGATTTTGGCAGGGATTTGCTGATGTCATGTCAAAGGTATTGAAATTACGGGTGGTTCCGAGTCCGGAGATGGCGATTGTTGGTGTGTTGGAAGACCCGGGGGTCCAGGGGGCGAGAGGGGCAGATGATCTGGCCTTTGCCTCTCTGGTTGCCCGGAGACGGATCTTATTGGCGTGAAGGGATTCGGAGCCCCCAAAATCGGGGGTATGGGTTAGTGACATGGCCGGCTTTCTCAGGCCTGAGAAGATCAAGTTCGCCCTGAGGGGATCAATGCTCGGATCGCCCGGAGGTGACAGCCGTTTATCGATTTCTTTGGGGAAAATTAAGCTGTCAGCAGAGGGGGGGGGGGGGGGGGTAAAAGGAAAGAGGGAGGCATGGGGGGTTTGTTGAGGTGGGAAATAGTTAGTAGGAAAGGGGATTTGGGGAATTGTGTGTGTAAGCCCTGTTGGCTCGGTTTGGTTGTTGGTTGGGTGGATGTTATTTACTTTGTATTTTCTCTTGAAAATTGTTAAAATTATATATACCTTAATAAAAATATTTTTAAAGAAAGAATAGAGATGGTGCCAGTAGGGGGATCAAACCCACGACATTGGTGTTTTTAGCACCATGCTCTAACCATCTGAGCCAACAACCGGCCAGGTCATCAACCTGAAATGTTAACTTTGTTTATCTATCCACAGATGCTGTCTGACCTGCTGAATTACCAAAAGAGCAAAGTCATAAATTTTGTCACAAAATCCTCATATCATTTCTGCCTCTTCATTAATGCCAGAGAGATCACTGAGTCTCTCTCTCTCTCTTTCAGCCTCTCTAACACATTCTCAAGCTCTGGGTGCTGGCAGACTTTCGAATAGAGAATCACCGAGATGCACGCGCATAGACGGACTCAGGCTGTAGGCTGGGAGAGAGACAAAAGTCAAGTCAGGGAAATGCTTCGGCTGTGAGCCTGAAAAGTGTTGTTCTCCCTGGTGGTTCGGTGCGATGTTACCCTGCCTGTTGATGCTGGTGCTGGATCGGAGCTACTGCTCTCTGCAGAGCTGGGAAAGCCCCGGGGACCTGAAGGGAGCAGCTGCCCAGTCGAAGCTGCAGCTGGCTGGATCAGAGCCCTGGAGCAATGAAAATAAAAATAACAGACTTTTGTGAGGGCCACGAAGAATCCAGCACGAGTTTTAAGGATACAAAGTAATAACATTTATTTACAATAACATATATATATAACAGCAGCAGCAACGTCCCTTGCTGCACACTCCTTCCTGCTGGTTCCAAACTGGCCAGCTTTATTTATACATGGAGTTTACTAATGGTTTCTCCGCCCCCCTCATTGGGGAAGCTCATACTCCCACAGGATTGTGGGATTGTCATTAGTCCCCAGCCAATGGTAAGCAGGCAGGTTATAACATCCCTCCCCCCCAAAGTCCAAGGAATCCACTGAAGACCCTGGCGAAGGAGGGCGTCGGACTCGTTTTGCCGCAGGCCGGACACCATTTGCACGCGGCGCTGGATCAGGAGGCGTGTAACGAGACGGAGACCGGCGCTTCCGTGATGAACGGCATAACGGTTGTACATCCACGGCCCGTGGGCCCGAGGAATCCCCCTCTGATGCGTCCTGTGTCTCCATCTCGGAGTCAGAGTCTGCTGCCTCTGTCATCTCGGCGTCTCTATCTCCGCGCGGTTCTGTAACGACCTGCGCAGACTTTGAGTGAGGCACCAGAGGAAGATTGTGAGGACTACCTTCCATTGTCTCTGGTCTCTGTGGCTGCAGCAATGAGCTCCGGGGGCGGGGAATCTTTGGAAGGGATAGTCTTCTGGACCGAACGTGGTCTACATGTTTGCGCTGGAGACGACCCTGGGCTTGCACCTGGTAAGATATAGGGCCCGTTTGGCGAAAGATTATGCCAGGAACCCACTGGGCACCGCCAGCAAAATTCCGAACGAACACTGGGTCACCGGGCACAAACTGCCGAATCGGCTGATGCCGAGAAAACCCCTGTCCCTGCCGTTCTTGAGTGCGGCGTACTTTTGCGCCAATGTCCGGGAAAACCATACTAAGGCGGGTGCGAAGTCTCCGGCCCATTAGGAGTTCTGCGGGAGCTACCCCAGTCACCGCATGGGGGGTGGTCCTATACGAAAACAAAAAGCGAGCCAGTCTCGTGTCCATTGATCCAGAAGACTGCTTCTTTAGGCCTCGTTTGAATGTCTGCACTGCGTGGTCTGCCAACCCATTTGAAGCCGGGTGGTAAGGGGCAGTGCGGATATGGCGTATGCCGTTCACCTTCATGAACCTCGCAAACTCCTCACTCGTGAATGGAGTGCCGTTATCCGTGACCAGCACCTCGGGGAGGCCATGCGTACTAAAAGACAAACGTATCTTCTCAATTGTTGCACAGGACGTTGTCCCCTGCATCTTATGCATCTCTGGCCATTTAGACTGGGCGTCGATTAATAGAAGGAACATGGATCCCTGAAAAGGGCCGGCAAAATCCGCATGCAAGCGCGCCCAAGGCCGCCCTGGCCATTCCCAGTGATGCAGGGGCACGGCCGGCGGAAGCTTCTGATGCTCCTGGCAAATGGAGCAGTTTTGGGCCACCTTCTCAATGTCGGTGTCGAGGCCTGGCCACCAGACATAACTCCGGGCCAACATTTTCATTTTGGTCACACCTGGATGCCCATTGTGCAAGTCACTTAGTATCAGCTCCTGTCCTTTTTCCAGGACAATCACATCACTCCTCCTCGATCTGCGCGTACTTTTTCTCCGCTGCAGTCAATGTGCGGGAGGCGAAAGCTATCGGCCGCTCAGCCCCGTACTCCATCTTGTGGGACAGGACGGCCCCAATACCATACGGGGATGCATCACATGTGACGAGCAAAGAATTTCCAGGATCATAGTGGGTTAGTAACCCAGACGACGACAATTGTTGCTTTACCCGCTGGAAAGCGGTTTCTTGCGGCTGACCCCAAACCCAGGTGTGATTTTTCTTTCGCAGAAGGTGCAACGGGCCAGCGTAGTTGCCAGATTGGGGAGGAACTTCCCATAATAGTTTACGAGACCGAGAAAAGAACGAAGATGCGAAGTGTCAATCGGGGCGGGGGCCTGTTGAATCGCGCGCACCTTCTCTGCGACGGGGTGCAGACCTTCGCGGTCCACCCGATAACCTAGGTAGACTACTTCCTTTGCCTGAAATACGCACTTGTGCGACGTAAATGGACTCCAGCCTCCGAAAAGCGTCGAAGGACAGCCTCCAGATTTTCCAAATGTTCCTGCTCCGACGTCCGTGTAATCAAAACGTCATCTAAGTAGACAGCAACACGTGGTAATCCCCTCAAAATGCCCTCCATAACACGTTGAAAAATAGCGCAGGCAGAGGATACTCCAAAGGGCAACCGTGTATATTCATACAGGCCCCGGTGTGTATTAATCATTACATATGGTCGGGAGGCAGGGTCCAGCTCCAACTGTAGGTAGGCGTGACTCATATCTAATTTTGTGAGCGAGAGTCCGCCTGCAAGCTTCGCGTAGAGATCCTCTATGCGAGGCATTGGATATCGGTCGAGTCGGGAAGCCGAATTCACTGTAAGTTTATAGTCGCCACACAAGCGAACTGTGGCATGTGGCTTCATTACAGGTACAATTGGTGCTGCCCAGTCAGCGAAACGGAGGGGCCTGATAATACCCAAGGACTCCAAACGAGTGAGCTCCCCTTCTATCTTCTTGAGCAAGGCGTAAGGCACCGGGCGCACCCGGAAATAGCACGGCGTGGCTCCTATTTCGACTTGGATACGGGCTACGGCCCCGTTTATTTTCCCCAAACCGGGCTGGAACACATCTGGGTATCGTCCTAGTACCTCCGTCAGCCCTTCAGAACCTGTTTGGAGGATGTGTTGCCACTGCAGCTGCAAATGATGCAACCAGTCCTGACCCAACAGGCTGGGCCCGTGGCCGCGGACCGCGATAAGTGGGAAACGCCCCTCCTGGTGTCCATAAACAACAGGGGTCATCGTAGTTCCTGCAATGACTAATGGTTCCCCTCCCTGTGCAGGTGGTCAACCTGGCCTGTGTGTCGGTTAATGTAAAGGTCTATATACACTGCTTGATGCGGTCAAATGTCCTCTGGGCGATCATGGAGACCGCTGCGCCAGTGTCCAACTCCATCTCAAGTGGGTGACCATTGATCCGTACTGTCACCTTAATGGGGGCCACACGGGGAGCTGCCACACAATGCAGCTGCAGGCAGTCGTCCTCCGTCTCCACGTCCTCAGGAGTAGTTGCCGCAGGTTCATCCACATGGAAGGTACTGGGCTGGTCCCAGTTTCGGTCGGAACGACGGCGCCTCTGGCGCCCCCAGGACCGGCGTCCTCGATG
Organism: Scyliorhinus torazame; assembly: GCF_047496885.1. Lineage (NCBI taxonomy): Eukaryota > Metazoa > Chordata > Chondrichthyes > Carcharhiniformes > Scyliorhinidae > Scyliorhinus > Scyliorhinus torazame. Next base: position 34,129,261 of record NC_092707.1, on the reverse strand, counting down.
GGGTCGGCGCCTACAAGTCTGACACGGATATGGCTCCTCATCCATTGGTTCTGGAGAAGGCTCCCTTCGGGGAGGAATGTCCGACGGCCACTGGCGTCGATCCGGACGTCGCCTCGTCCAAGGTACCGCAGGAGTGCGGGGGGATGTTTCCGGAAGTAAGGGGATATGCCCCAAGGCATGCACCTCCATTCCCTGTAGCTCCTGCACTCCTCGTTCTGCGCTCTCTCGGGACAATACTATTTGAATGGCCTGTTGAAAAGTCAATGTTGGCTCAGCTAACAACGTTCTCTGGGTGGCCGCATTGTTAATACCGCAAACCAAACGGTCGCATAACATTTCTGACAAGGTCTCACCATAGTCACAGTACTCCGCAATCCTGCGTAGCCTGGATAGAAAGTCGGCAAGGGATTCTCCTGGGGTCCTCTCAGCAGTATTAAACCGGTAACGCTGGACTATCGTGGACGGGGTTGGGTTAAAATGTTGCCCCACTAAATTCACAAGTTCATCAAACGTTTTGGTGTCCGGCGCAGCTGGGTACGTAAGGCTCCTAATCACCCCAAACGTATGCGGGCCGCAGGCGGTGAGCAATATGACCACCTGGCGCTCGTTTTCAGTGATATTGTTTGCCCGGAAATAGTAACGCATCCGTTGTGCGTACTGGTTCCAGCTTTCCAGCGCAGCATCAAAAACATCCAAACGTCCGTACAGAGGCATGGTATAATAGAAAACAACTTCCAACCTGTATCCAACAAAAATCCAGGGAGGTGGCTTCAGCAGTGTAGACAGCTATCCACTTTAACCCTCGTCACCAGTTTTGTGAGGGCCACGAAGAATCCAGCACGAGTTTTAAGGATACAAAGTAATAACATTTATTTACAATAAGAAGTTTTACAACACCAGGTTAAAGTCCAACAGGTTTGTTTCGATGTCACTAGCTTTCGGAGCGGAGATTCAAAGATGCCAGACAATGCTTGGAATGTGAGCATTAGCAGGTGATTAAATCTTTACAGATTGGGCTGCAGGAAAGGATATCCCGAAGCGTGGTACATTGGCGAAACCATGCAGACGCTGCGACAACGAATGAACGGACATTGTGCGACAATCACCAGGCAGGAATGTTCCCTTCCAGTTGGGGAACACTTCAGCAGTCAAGGGCATTCAGCCTCTGATCTCCGGGTAAGCGTTCTCTAAGGCGGCCTTCAGGACGCGCGACAACGCAGAATCGCCGAGCAGAAGCTTATAGCCACATGAGTGCGGCCTCATCCGGGACCTGGGATTCATGTCGCATTACATTCATCCCCCAACATCTGGCCTGCAAAATCCTACAAACTGTCCTGGCTTGACACAATTCACACCTCTTTAACCTGGGGTTACCCCATCTCTGGATCTGTAAAGATTTAATCACCTGCTAATGCTCGCATTCCAAGCATTGTCTGCCATCTTTGAATCTGTCTATATATATGTTTCTGGAACATACCTCTTCATTCACCTGAGGAAGGAGCAGCGCTCCGAAAGCTAGTGACATCGAAACAAACCTGTTGGACTTTAACCTGGTGTTGTAAAACTTCTTTCTGTGCTCACCCCAGTCCAACGCTGGCATCTCCACATCATTTATTTACAATAACATATATATATAACAGCGGCAGCAACTTCCCTTGCTGTACACTCCTTCCTGCTGGTTCTAAACTGGCCAGCTTTATTTATACATGGAGTTTACTAATGGTTTCTCCGCCCCCCCTCATTGGGGAAGCTCATACTCTGTTATTGAAAATATGGAAAGATGTGTCATTTGAAACATGGAAGTCTGGCAATATCTGGTCTGAGGGAAACATGAGAGGATACAGGGAAAGATCCCACAAATGGTTAACAGCAGCTGCCAGGAGCAGGATTGTAAAATGCAGATAGCCTTGGTCAAGCAGGCTTAGCAAACAAGACAAACAGGATTTTGAATGAAGCCAAAAACAATGGCTTACACCTTCATTGAAAGTAACTTTCTTAGTAAGCAGCTGGAAAAGCATGGATGAGGTTCAGTTGAATTTTGTGAGAATTCTAGGTGTGAAAATTTGCTAATACCAGGTAAATTAAAGAAAACTGGGGCTATCAGTCCACGAGAAACATAATATCAAGCCAAAATCAAAGTCAAAATTGAGCTGAGGACACAATTGGAAAATAAAACTATAGAAATGACAGGAATTAAAAGTAACACCTCTTGAAGTCAAAGCATTTTGAACATCACAAAGGAAACAATGTAATCAGAGACCTGAGAGGTGAGGTCATGTCAAAATGAATACTTCGTTGGATTAGACTGTTTTAGATCAAAGATACTTTTTACAATCAAAGTTAATCAAGAGTTACTTTACAATAACGTCATAAAAACTTAATTGTTAGAAAGCGAATATAAACCAAGAGAACCAGAACGACAACCAGAACTCAGAGGGAGAGAGGGGAGAAGCAGAGACAGATTACAGTCAGCTCGGTCATGGGAAAGAGACAGGGCAAAGCAGCCGAGCTAAAATAGCTGATACATCTAAGGAAGACTAGAATTTAAGAAGTAGGCAGAGTCAGTTCAGAGATAGCTCTCATAGCTCTGTACATGGGAAAGAGACAGGGCAGAGCAGCTGAGCTAAAATAGCTAATACATCTAAAGAAGACCAGGGGCGTCATTCTCCGACCCCCCAGCGGGTCGGAGAATGGCCGTTGGCCGCCGTGAATCCCGCCCCCGCCGGTTGCCGAAGTCTCCGAAGGGAGAAAAGTCGGCGGGCCGTTAATGTCGCCGCTGCCGTCGGAGAATGGCACGGGTCTGCGCAAGGCAGCCGATTTTCGGCCTGCCGATATTCTCCCTTCCGGATGGGCCGAAGTCCCGTCGACATGATGACCATTCACGTCGACGTAAATCAAACCTCCTTTTCATCAGCGTGAACCTGTGCTCCAGGTTCACGCTGACCAGCGTGGAGGTGAGTGACGGCCTGGGGGGTTGGCCGCTGGGCAGGCGATGGTGTGGCTGCAGTCTGAATGTGTGGGGAGAGGTGTGTCTCGGGTTGTGTGTGTGTGTGTGTGTGTGCGGCGGGGGTGGGTGGTTAGAGTGTGCTGGGCTCCGGGGGAGTGCCGGGGAGGAGGATGGGGGGGTCCGTGCTGGGGAGGAGGTTGGGGTCCGTGCCGGGGAGGAGGTTGGGGGGGTCCGTGCCGGGGAGGGGGATGGGGGGTCCGTGCTGGGGAGGAGGTTGGGGTCCGTGCCGGGGAGGAGGTTGGGGGGGTCCGTGCCGGGGAGGGGGATGGGGGGGGTCCGTGCCGGGGAGGGGAATGGGGGGTCCGTGCTGGGGAGGAGGTTGGGGTCCATGCCGGGGAGGGGGATGGGGGGTCCGTGCCGGGGAGGAGGTTGTGGTCTGTGCCGGGGAGGGGGATGGGGGGTCCGTGCCGGGGAGGAGGTTGGGGTCCGTGCCGGGGAGGAGGTCCGTGCCGGGGAGGTGGATGGGGGGGTCCGTGCCGGGGAGGGGGATGGGGGGGGTCCGTGCCGGGGAGGGGAATGGGGGGTCCGTGCCGGGGAGGAGGTTGGGGTCCGTGCTTGGGAGGGGGATGCGTGCCGGGGAGGGGGATGGGGGGGGGTCCGTGCCGGGGAGGGGGGTCCGTGCCGGGGAGGGGGATGGGGGGGTCCGGGCCGGGGAGGGGGATGGGGGGGTCCGTGCCGGGGAGGGGAATGGGGGGTCCGTGCCGGGGAGGAGGTTGGGGTCTGTGCCGGGGAGGGTGATGGGGGGTCCGTGCCGGGGAGGAGGGGTCCGTGTCGGGGAGGGGGATGGGGGGGGGTCCGTGCCGGGGAGGGGGATGGGGGGTGTCCGTGCCGGGGAGGGGGATGGGGGGTGTCCGTGCCGGGGAGGGGGATGGGGGTGTCCGTGTCGGGGAGGGGGATGGGGGGTGTCCGTGCCGGGGAGGGGGATGGGGGGTGTCCGTGCCGGGGAGGGGGATGGGGGGGGGTCCGTGCCGGGGAGGGGAATGGGGGTCCGTGCCGGGGAGGAGGTTAGGGTTCCTGCCGGGGAGGGGGATGGGGGGTCTGGGCCGGGGAGGGGGATGGGGGGTCCGTGCCGGGGAAGGGGATGGGGGGGGGGGTCCGTGCCGGTGAGGGGGGGTGCGAGGGCAAGTAAGTTGGTCCACCTGGTCAGGTGCCAGCCTCCAACAGTTGGACCCATGCGGTCCATGCCACCTGGCTGGGGGGAAGGAGGGGATATGGGCAATGATGACATGTCGTCGTCCCCCCCCCCCTCTCCCCACCAGGCCGTCATGTTTTCAGATCATCCAGCGATGTTGGCCGCCGTGGCGGCAGCCGCTAATGTCCATGTTGCCCTGGATGAGGAGGAGGAGGAGCGTGCCAGAGAGGCGGCGCAGGCTGCCGCAGAGGGGCAGGCGGTAGCCGCCCAGGCTGGAGGGACACCTGACCGACAGGACGAGGAGGGGGAGGAGGACGTCGCGGCCCCACGGCAACGGAGGCACCCGAGGGCGTCCCGTGTGTACCGGCCCCAGGACCTCATGGACCGGGAATGCAGGAGGAGACTCCGGATGAGGCGGGAAACCGTGGCACACCTGTCACCGCGTGGCACTGGCGGGGGACACCCTCTCCCTGTGTCCGTCAAGGTTACGGTGGCCCTGAACTTTTATGCAACGGGGTCATTCCAGGCACCGAGTGGGGACCTGTCCGGCATATCGCAGACATCGGTGCATCCGGGCAGTGACAGATGCCCTATATGCCATGGCGCACTGCTACATCCGCTTCCCTGTGGACCGGGCCAGCCAAGATGCCCGGGCCATGGGCTTCTCTGCCGTGGCCGGGTTCCCCATGGTCCAGGGCGCGATTGATGGGATGCACGTCGCCGTGCGGCCACCTGCAGATAACAGGGCCGTGTTCACCAATAGGAAGGGGACCTATTCGATGAACATACAGGTGGTCTGCGACCACCGCATGATGATCCTGCAAGTCTGCGCCCGTTACCCAGGCAGTGTACACGACTCATAGGTGTTGTCGCGGTCATCCATCCCCAGCATGTACGAGGGACGCCATCCCCGGCCGAGGGGCTGGTTGCTGGGCGACAGGGGCTACCCATTGCGATCGTGGCTGATGACGCCTATATGGAGGCCACGCAATGAGGCGGAGAATCGCTACAATGATGCCCATGTAGCGACAAGGGGAGTGATAGAGAGGTGCTTTGGCGTGCTGAAGATGCGTTTCAGGTGCCTGGACCTCTCTGGGGGCGCCCTCCAGTATCGGTCAGATGGGGTCGGCCGCATCATTGTGGTGTGCTGCGTCCTGCACAACATAGCTCAGCAGAGGGGCGATGTGCCGCAGGCAGAGGAGGGCGGAGTGGAGGAGCAGCAGGAAGAGGCGCAGTCCTCCCCAGATGAGGGGGATGGGGGTAATGGTCAGGGCAGACGGGGTAGACACAGGCGGGTGGCTGTCCACCGTTACCGGCTGGCCCAGCGGGCACGGGACTGACTGATAGCCGCCTGCTTCACTGACTAGATGGGCGTGGGAATCGGGTAGTATGGCCACAGACCGCACACCATGGCAACAGCCGACCACCCACACCCCACACCCATCCACCCACCCAGCACCCTCACCCCCCTCCCCAACCCCACCCACCCCACCCGCATGCACACCCCCCCCTTGCCAATCCACCTGCGGCACAACGGGCCGGGCTCACACAGTTGCGGGTGGACGCGTGTCTATTGCAGGCCATGGAGGATGATGACAACCCGCCCTGCGGTGAGCTCCTGGCTCCACATCGTTGGACTATGTCTGACCCATGGCCACAGTACCACCATCCACCCGGACCATCCCAGCATGCGGCTGTGACACTGCAGCGCACGGTCCCGTCCTCTGCCCGGGGGGGATGTTGATGGCGGCCCAGGGGGAACGGGGCAGACTCACCTGGGGCTGAGGTAAGACCACCCCTCACACACACTCTTGCGCTCAACGGACATGACACCCCCGCACGCTTTGGACAGAGCACAAAGGCAGCTTCTGTCGGTGTAACATTGACTTTAATAACCAAACGAGTTCATGCACGTGCCCTAGCCCCTAAAACTCATCTGTGCCCTGCACCCGTGCCAACTTACTCAGTGTCTAATTGTTTGGCCTTACGGGCCCTTTGACTACGTCTACGTGGTTCCCCAGACGGTACAGCAGAACTGGAGGTGGACTCCTGTGATTCCTGCCCCCTGCCCTTTGGCGGCCGTTTCCTGGGGCGTCCTGGCCTAGATGGGCCAGGCTGCGGCCCGGGCGACTGGGATGGCGAGCTGCCAGCCTGTCCTGCCCGTTGCCCACCCGATGCACCTGGGACGGAAGGGGGGGAGTCCGAGGTGTTGCGGTGTTCCCGGACCTCCCCTACAGGGGGAGCCGTGACGGACCACACCACCTCCTCCTCCCTCGGGGTGCCCGATGGCCCCCAGGCCTCTACATGGGTGGGGGATGCGAACGGACTGGCCATCCGATGCCCCCCCGACATCTGGCGCTGCCAGTCCTAGAGGCCCGTGCTGGTATCGACAGGGGTCTGCAGGTTTGCAGCCATGGAGCCCAGGGGGTTGGCAAACCCTGTCTGTGACAGTGCGACGCCGGCTCGCACATGGCCACTGGCGCCGATGCCCTCAGCGATGGCCTGCAGAGACTGGGCTATGGTGTTGAGCGCCTCTGCCATCTGGCGCTGGCACTGGCTCATGGCCTCCTGTGAGAGGGCAGCCATGTCCTGGGCCACAGACGCCGCCTGCACGGAAAGCCCCAGGCCTCGCAAACCGTTCCCCATGTCTGACACCGTCGCACCCATTGCCTCCACCGCGGACGCCACCCGTGCGGTGTCGGCCTGGGTGGCACGTATGACCGGCACCACTTCCAGCTCCTGGACGCGGGTGGACTCCTCCACCTGCGACTGCAGCCGCCGCAAGCCGGCCGTCACCCTCTTCGCTCGTCTCCGGGTCGGTGGTTGCATCGGATCTATGTGTGGGTGTGGAAACTCCAGGAACCCGGGATCCATCTGGGCGGCAGATGTTCGCTTGGGCTGGGCTGCCCTCCGACCGCCCGGCCCCTCTGCTGCTCCTACCTCCACCTGCTGTACCGGGACGGCTGTGTTGTGCGCACCAGTGAGTGTACCAGACGCCTCATCACTAAAGTGCCCAACCGAGGTGAGTGTTTCTGCGATGGTGGAGGGTGTTGGTGACAGCAGTGGCGTTGTGTCGTGCTCTTCGTCCCACTCTGAGTCCATGGCACTTTGGGGTGGGGGTTCGTCTCCACCCATCCACTCTGAGTCACTGTCCGGTATTTCGTCTTCCTGGGTAGTGCTGTCCCAGGTAGGGGTGTCCTGGGCAGTGCTGTCCCGGGTAGTGGTGTCCCGGGTAGTGGTGTCCCGGGTAGTGGTGTCCCGGGTAGTGGTGTCCTGGGTAGTGGTGTCCTGGGTAGTGATGTCCTGGCTCGAATGTGACGGGGGCCTGTGGCTGCCCCCCTCGTCGCTGGGTGGTCGCTCCCGCACGTGACGGGGGTGTCGTCTCCCTGTTGCTCCAGGTCTCTCCGTCTCCCGTGGTGTGCAAGGGGCATCCTGCGGGCGTCGCATGCTGGAGGGTCCGGGTCTCTCTGTCTCCCGTGGCCTCCGAGGGGCATCCTGCGGGCGGTCTGCATCTACGGGAATGGGTGCCTGGACGTTTGGTCCTGCGATACACAATGAAGCATGCATGGTTAGACACGCAGGCAGTGATCAGGTGATATGGGGGAGGGGGATATAGGGGAGGGGGGATATGGGGACGGGCTGTCGGTGGCTCACTTGCTAGTACGCCCCCGACCTCTGCATCAGCAACCTCCCGGTCCTCAGGTCCGCCAGCCAGTTCCAGGGCCCTTTCCTCGTGTTCGGTCAGTGGCCTCTCATCAGCGGGGCCTCCTCCAGTCCTCACATGCTCCCTATTGTTGTGTGCGCGCTTCTCCTGTGGGGGGGGGGGGTAGGTGGGTGGGGGTGGTGGCAGGGGTAAAAGGCAACACTGTTAGGCAGGTATATGAATGCACGCCATCGGTTGCGCGTGCATTGCAGAGGTTAAGGTTAGGGCTGGATTCACTTGGGGATATGGGGAGGGGAGATATGGGGGAGGGGGGATATGGGGGAGGGGGGATATGGGGGAGGGGGGAGGGGGGATATGGGGGAGGGGGGATATGGGGGAGGGGGATATGGGGGAGGGGGGATATGGGGGAGGGGGGATATGGGGGAGGGGGGATATGGGGGAGGGGGGATATGGGGGAGGGGGGGATATGGGGGAGGGGGGGATATGGGGGAGGGGGGATATGGGGGAGGGGGGATATGGGGGAGGGGGGATATGGGGGAGGGGGGATATGGGGGAGGGGGGATATGGGGGAAGGGGGATATAGGGGAGGGGGGGATATGGGGGATATGGGGGAGGGGGATATGGGGATATGGGGGAGGGGGGATATGGGGAGGGGGGGGATATGGGGAGGGGGGGATATGGGGAGGCTCACCCTGCCTGCTCTGACGAGGTTGTTCACCTTCTTGTGGCACTGGGTGCCTGTCCGTGGTGTCAGGGCCACAGCGGTGACGGCCTCTGCCACTTCCCTCCACAGACGCCGGCTGTGGTGTGGGGCAACTCTGCGGCCGTGCCCGGGATACAGGGTGTCCCTCCTCTGCTCCACCGCGTCCAGGAGCGCCTCCACATCGCGTGACTCAAACCTCGGGGCTGAGCGGCGGCCAGCCATCCAGTCGGGTGTTGCGGTCGGGTGTTCCGGTCGGGTGGGGGGGAGCAGCGCGGCCTTATGAGCCGTCACGCCGTGCGGCGCGTATGATGCTGCACGGTGTGAACCACGTGCGCAAGCGCGGATCCCGTTACGTCGCTGCTAGCCCATTTCGGGCCGGAGACTTTCGACCCATTTTTCCGACGTGACGCAAGTCGGATTTGCGCCGTTTTTTGCGCCGATCGGCGGATTTTGCGCCGATAACGGAGAATTTCGCCCCTGATTTTAAAAAGAAGATTGATTGTCAAGTTGGGCCTGAAGGACCCTTCAACCAACCAGAAGGGTCCAGAAGCAAGATTTTTTTCCTTTCTGTAAAGACAGTGATTGCATCTTTTTAAAAGAGAAAAAAAAAATTATAATAAAATAACTTAAAAGTTTTAACTTGAAACAGTGATTATTAGACTACTTTACTTACTTAACAATGCAGGACCCAGGATCGATGCTACTAAGTGGTAGGTAGATGAAGTCTTCGGTGAAGGTATGGGTTATACCGGGGGATAACTTGAAAATATAGTTTGACCTGAATAGCACCCCCTGAAGCATCGGAGTTGGGGAGTGAGAATCCCTGATCACCATTTAGAATGTCGGCCCTTTTTGGTTTAGGGGGACTTCTAAGAATAGTGGTGAGTTTTCAAAAACAACTCCCACAGCATTGTGGGATTGTCATTAGTCCCCAGCCAATGGTAAGCAGGCAGGTTATCACACAGACATAAAGGGATCAGGTACCAGACAAACAGGACTGTATGGTCTGAATGGCCAACTTACTTTCCAATAGTTATTGCCCTCAGGATACATGTGGTTTGTCATTTTCCTGAGCAAATTGTCACCTGCTGCACAGTTTCTTGTACCCGAATAATCTACCTCTTTGCTGGTTTTCTATTTTTTTTTTTAAATAATATTTTATTGAAAATTTTTGGTCAACCAACACAGTACATTGTGCATCCTTTACACAACATTGTAACAATACAGATAATAATGACCTTTTTAAGTTTAAACAAAAACAACAACAAATAAATAAATATTAAATAACAAAAAAATAAAAACTAGCCCTAATTGGCAACTGCCTTGTCTCAGGCCACACCCCCCCCCCCCATCACCCCCCATCCCTCCCCCCCCCCCAAGTCCTGGGCCGCTGCTGCTGCCTTCTTTGTTCTCCCCTATCTATCTTTCCGCAAGATATTCGACGAACGGTTGCCACCGCCTAGTAAACCCTTGAGCCGACCCCCTTAGGACGAACTTAATCCGCTCTAACTTTATGAACCCCGCCATATCATTTATCCAGGTCTCCACCCCCGGGGGCTTGGCTTCTTTCCACATTAGCAATATTCTGCGCCGGGCTACTAGGGACGCAAAGGCCAAAACATCGGCCTCTTTCGCCTCCTGCACTCCCGGCTCGTGTGCAACCCCAAATATAGCCAACCCCCAGCTTGGTTCGACCCGGACTCCTACTACTTTCGAAAGCACCTTTGTCACCCCCATCCAAAACCCCTGTAGTGCCGGGCATGACCAAAACATATGGGTATGATTCGCTGGGCTTCTCGAGCACCTCGCACACCTATCCTCCACCCCAAAAAATTTACTGAGCCGTGTTCCAGTCATATGTGCCCTGTGTAATACCTTAAACTGAATCAGGCTTAGCCTGGCGCACGAGGACGACGAGTTTACCCTGTTTAGGGCATCTGCCCACATCCCCTCCTCAATCTCCTCCCCTAGCTCTTCTTCCCATTTCCCTTTTAGTTCGTCCATCATAGTCTCCCCTTCGTCTCTCATTTCCCTATATATATCCGACACCTTACCGTCCCCCACCCATTTCTTTGAGATGACTCTGTCCTGCACCTCTTGTGTCGGGAGCTGCGGGAATTCCCTCACCTGTTGCCTCGCAAAAGCCCTCAATTGCGTGTACCTGAATGCATTCCCTTGGGGCAACCCATATTTCTCGGTCAGCGCTCCCAGACTCGCAAACTTCCCATCCACAAATAGATCTTTCAATTGCGTTATACCTGCTCTTTGCCACATTCCATATCCCCCATCCATTCCCCCCGGGGCAAACCTATGGTTGTTTCTTATCGGGGACCCCCCCAGTGCTCCGGTCTTTCCCCTATGTCGTCTCCACTGTCCCCAAATCTTCAGTGTAGCTACCACCACCAGACTCGTGGTATAGTTCCTTGGTGAGAACGGCAATGGGGCTGTCACCATAGCCTGCAGGCTGGTCCCCCTACAGGACGCCCTCTCTAATCTCTTCCACGCCGCTCCTTCCTCCTCTCCTATCCACTTACTCACCATTGAAATATTAGCGGCCCAATAATACTCACTTAGGCTCGGTAGTGCCAGCCCCCCCCTATCCCTACTACGCTGTAAGAATCCCTTCCTCACTCTCGGAGTCTTCCCGGCCCAAACAAAACCCATGATACTCTTTTCTATCCTTTTGAAAAAAGCCTTCGTGATCACCACCGGGAGACACTGAAACACAAAGAGGAATCTCGGGAGGACCACCATCTTAACCGCCTGCACCCTCCCTGCCATTGACAATGCTACCATATCCCATCTCTTGAAATCTTCCTCCATCTGTTCCACCAACCGCGTCAAATTTAGCCTGTGCAATGTGCCCCAATTCTTAGCTATCTGGATCCCCAGGTAACGAAAGTCTCTTGTTACCTTCCTCAACGGTAGGTCTTCTATTTCTCTACTCTGCTCCCCTGGATGCACCACAAACAGCTCACTCTTCCCCATGTTCAATTTATACCCTGAAAAATCCCCAAACTCCCCAAGTATCCGCATTATTTCTGGCATCCCCTCCGCTGGATCCGCCACATATAGTAGCAGATCATCCGCATATAAAGATACCCGGTGTTCTTCTCCTCCCCTAAGTATTCCCCTCCATCCCTTGGAACCTCTCAGCGCTATCGCCAGGGGCTCAATCGCCAGTGCAAACAGTAATGGGGACAGAGGACATCCCTGCCTTGTCCCTCTATGGAGCCGAAAATATGCCGATCCCCGTCCATTCGTGACCACACTCGCCACTGGGGCCCTATACAACAGCTGCACCCATCTAACATACCCCTCTCCGAACCCAAATCTCCTCAACACCTCCCACAGATAATCCCACTCCACTCTATCAAATGCTTTCTCGGCATCCATCGCCACTACTATCTCCGTTTCACCCTCTGGTGGGGCCATCATCATTACCCCTAACAACCTCCGTATGTTCGTGTTCAGCTGTCTCCCCTTCACAAACCCAGTTTGGTCCTCATGAACCACCCCCGGGACACATTCCTCTATTCTCATTGCCATTACCTTGGCCAAGACCTTGGCATCTACATTGAGGAGGGAGATTGGTCTGTAGGACCTGCATTGTAGCGGATCCTTTTCCTTCTTTAAAAGAAGCGATATCGTTGCTTCTGACATAGTCGGGGGCAGTTGTCCCCTTTCCTTTGCCTCGTTAAAGGTCCTCGTCAGTAGCGGGGCGAGCAAGTCCAAATATTTTCTGTAAAATTCAACTGGGAATCCGTCCGGTCCCGGGGCCTTTCCCGTCTGCATGTTCCTAATTCCTTTCACCACTTCTTCTACCGTGATCTGTGCTCCCAATCCCATCCTTTCCTGCTCTTCCACCTTGGGAATTTCCAGCCGATCCAAAAACTCCATCATTCTCTCCCTCCCATCCGGGGGTTGAGCTTCATACAATTTTTTATAAAATGTCTTAAACACTTCATTCACTCTCTCCGCTCCACGCTCCGTCTCTCCATCTTCGTCTCTCACCCCCCCCTATTTCCCTCGCTGCTCCCCTTTTCCTCAATTGGTGTGCCAGCAATCTGCTCGCCTTCTCTCCATATTCATACTGTACACCCTGCGCCTTCCTCCATTGTGCCTCTGCAGTGCCTGTGGTCAGCAAGTCAAATTCCACATGCAGCCTTTGCCTTTCCCGATACAGTCCCTCCTCCGGTGCTTCCGCATACTGTCTGTCCACCCTCAAAAGTTCTTGCAACAACCGCTCCCGTTCCTTACTCTCCTGCTTCCCTTTATGTGTCCTTATTGATATCAGCTCCCCCCTAACCACCGCCTTCAACGCCTCCCAGACCACTCCCACCTGAACCTCCCCATTGTCATTGAGTTGCAAGTACTTTTCAATGCATCCCCTCACCCTTAAGCACACCCCCTCACCCGTCATTAGTCCCATGTCCATTCTCCAGGGTGGACGCCCTCTTGTTTCCTCCCCTATCTCCAAGTCTACCCAGTGTGGGGCATGATCCGAAATGGCTATAGCCGTATATTCCGTTCCCCTCACCCTCGGGATCAATGCCCTACCCAACACAAAAAAGTCTATGCGTGAATAGACTTTATGGACATAGGAGAAAAACGAGAACTCCTTACTCCTAGGTCTACTGAATCTCCACGGGTCCACCCCTCCCATCTGCTCCATAAAATCCTTAAGCACCTTGGCTGCTGCCGGCCTCCTACCAGTCCTGGACTTCGACCTATCCAGCCTTGGTTCCAACACCGTGTTAAAGTCTCCCCCCCATTATCAGCTTTCCGGTCTCTAGGTCTGGGATGCGTCATAGCATTCGCCTCATAAAATTGGCATCGTCCCAATTCGGGGCATACACGTTTACCAACACCACCATCTCTCCCTGTAATTTGCCACTCACCATCACGTATCTGCCCCCGTTATCCGCCACTATAGTCTTTGCCTCGAACATTACCCGCTTCCCCACTAATATAGCCACCCCCCTGTTTTTCGCATCCAGCCCCGAATGGAACACCTGCCCTACCCATCCTTTGCGCAACCTAACCTGATCTATCAGTTTCAGGTGTGTTTCCTGTAACATGACCACATCTGCTTTAAGTTTCTTAAGGTGTGCGAGTACTCGTGCCCTCTTTATCGGCCCGTTAAGCCCCCTCACGTTCCACGTGATCAGCCAAGTTGGGGGGCTTCCCACCCCCCCCCCTTGCCGGTTAGCCATCATCTTTTTCCAGCTTCTCGCCCAGTTCCCACGCAGCTGTATTTCTCCCAGACGGTGCCCCCCCGCCCATCCTTTCCCGTACCCACTCCCCCCTTTCCCCAGCAGCAGCAACCCAGTAATTCCCCCCCCCCCGCTAGACCCACCGCTAGCGTAATTACTCCCCCCATGTTGCTCCCAGAAGTCAGCAAACTCTGGCTGACCTCGGCTTCCCCCCGTGATCACGGCTCGCACCGTGCGGCGCCCCCTCCTTCCTGCTTCTCTATTCCCGCCATAATTATCATAGCCCGGGAACCAAGCCCGCGCCTCTCCCTCGGCCCCGCCTCCCATGGCCAACGCCCCATCTCCTCTCCCTCCCCACCTCCCCCCATCACCACCTGTGGGAGAAAGAAAAGTTACCATACCGCAGGATTAATCATACAATCCCTCTTCACCCCCCCCCCCACTCGTCCCACCACTTTGTCCAAACGTTCATTTTCGTAGTCCAATCATTCCAATTTTTCTTCTACAATAAAAGTCCACGCTTCATCCGCCGTCTCAAAGTAGTGGTGCCTCCCTTGATATGTGACCCATAGTCTTGCCGGTTGCAGCATTCCAAACTTTATCTTTTTTTTGTGAAGTACCGCTTTGGCCCGATTAAAGCTCGCCCTCCTTCTCGCCACCTCCGCACTCCAATCTTGATAGACGCGGATCACCGCGTTCTCCCATTTACTACACCGAGTTTTCTTCGCCCATCTAAGGACCATTTCTCTATCCTTAAAACGGAGGAATCTCACCACTATGGCTCTGGGAGCTTCTCCTGCTCTCGATCCTCGCACCATAACTCGGTATGCTCCCTCCACCTCCAACGGACCCGTCGGGGCCTCCACTCCCATTAACGAGTGCAGCATCGTGCTCACATATGCCCCGACGTCCGCCCCCTCCACACCTTCAGGAAGGCCAAGAATCCTCAAGTTGTTCCTCCTTGCGTTATTTTCCAGTGCCTCCAACCTCTCCACAGATCGTTTCTGGTGTGCCTCCTGTATCTCCGACTTCACCACCAGGCCCTGTATATCGTTTTCATTCTCTGCTGCTTTCGCCTTCACGACCCGAAGCTCCTGCTCCTGGGTCTTTTGTTCCTCCTTTAGCCCTTCGATCGCCTGTAGTATCGGGGCCAACAACTCTTTCTTCATTTCCTTTTTTATCTCCTCCACGCAGCGTTTCAAAAACTCTTGTTGTTCAGGGCCCCATATGAAACTGCCACCTTCCGACGCCATCTTGGTTTCTGCTTGCCTTCCTGGCCGCTGCTCCAAAGGATCCGCTGCAATCCGGCCACTTTCCTCTCCTTTTTCCATCCGTGTCCAGGGGGAATTCCCTTCTGGTTTACCGCACGGTGTTTTCAGCCGTTAAAATTGCCGTTGGGGCTCCTATCAAGAGCCCAAAAGTCCGTTTCACAGGGAGCTGCCGAAACGTGCGACTCAGCTGGTCATCGCCGCACCCGGAAGTCGGTTTTCTATTTTTAACTGTGGGCCTGGGTCACTGTCCGTGTGGAGTTTTCACTTTCTTCGCGTGTCTGAGTGGGTCTCACCCCCACAACCCAAAGATGTGTCGGGCAGGTGGATTGGCCACGCTAAATTCCCCCTTAATTGGGAAACAAAAAAAGAATTGGGTACTCTAAATTGAAAATAAAACATTTCCCGATGTGGAAAAGTATACGGGAGTACTAAACTGGTCATTTTAATCGTGGTGATATGCCTATGGGCTTTTTCATAGGTGGATGGTGTGTGACCTCCAACCAACAGGTGGTGGTGCAGACACACCATGCAGTCTCAAGACCACAGTACCAGTGACACATCCGGCCATCATCAGAGAGAATATTGAGAGGGTAATAAATCATACAAGTGAATGGTTGATGCTAGGTGCAGTTCCAGAGGAATAACAAGCAGACTCCATGATAACGTTCTCTGTAACAGATTGCTATCTTACCACACGAGACGCGATAAAGATCCTGATTTGGACAAGTCTAGGTGTGTGGTGGATTCCTTTGTCAGGTATAGAAGACCAAACACAACCTTAATATCCTGTGGTGACCCACAGAGTCAAGCATTATCCATTCAAATTTGATCCTTTTTCACTTTTATTTGCCTGTATAAGCTCCTGGCCCTCCCAATGTATTATTTGTAAGTACAGAGGCAATATGCCTTTATACTTATCATATAGTAGATCGTTTCTTTTTATTCTTTAGTGGTTACACACCTTCTTTGGGACCTCATTTTACTTCTACTGTCTGACACCAGTCATTCAGCTGCTCCTGGCTTTGCATGTGATAGTTGGGTACAATTGAAGGCATTTCCTCAGCGGCTTTTGCTGAACTGCGCGTTTAAGTTTCAAAATGCCTCCCTGACAAATGCTTGCAAACTGTCTTTGATTGACCTCTTTGCATGGGTTGTTGATTGGTGGTTTAATCAACAGTAAGCTCTATTTGAGATAACTCACATGAATTAGGAGCAGGAATAGGCCATTCGGCTCCTCAAGCCTACCCCACCATTCATTAAGATAAAGGTTGATTTGATTGTGGCCTCAGCTCCAATTTCCTGTCTGTCCCCAACCCTCCCCATTAACCTTGACTCCCGTGTCAATCAACAATCTAATGACCCAGCTTCCAATACTCCCTGGGGGGGAGACTGCCACATACTCAGGATCCTCTGAGAGACAAGGGGCGGGATTCTCCGATATTGGCGCGATGTCCGCCGACCGGCGCCAAAAACGGCGCGAATCACACCTGCATCGCGCCGCCTCGCTAATTCTCCGGCTCGGAATGGGCTAGCAGCGGCGTGACGCTATTCGCGCTAGCTCACGTAGTTCACGCCGTGTGGCGTCATTCACGCCATTCGGCGTGACGGCTCAAAGACGCGCTGCTCCCCCCACCCGACCAGAAGACCCGACCGGATGGCCGCCCGCCGCTCAGCCCCGAGGTTCCAGTCCCGCGACATCGAGGCACTCCTGGACGCAGTGGAGCAGAAGAGGGAGGCCCTGTATCCTGGACACGGCCGCAGAGTCGCCCCACGCCACAGCCGGATTCTGTGGAGGGAGGTGACAGAGGCCGTCAGGGCTGTGGCTCTGACACCACGGACAGGCACCCAGTGCCACAAGAAGGTGAACGACCTCGTCAGGGCAGCCAGGGTGAGCCCCCCCCTCCCTGCCCGATATCCATATCCCCCATATCCCCTCCCCCATATCCCCCTCCCCCATATAACCCCTCCCCCATATACACCATATCCCCCATATACACCATATCCCCCCTCCTCCATATCCCCCCTCCATATCCCCCGCCCCCATATCCCCCCTCCCTCATATCCCCCCTCCCCATATCCCCCATATCACCCCTCCCCCATATCCCCCTCCCTCATTATCCCCCCTCACCCATATCCCCCCTCACCCATATCCCCCTCACCCATATCCCCCCTCACCCATATCCCCCTTCACCCATATCCCCCCTCACCCATATCTCCCCTCCCCCATATCCCCCTCCCCCAAATCCCCCTCCCCCAAATCCCACATATTCCCCTCCCCATATCCCCCCTCCCCCACATCCCCTCCCCCATATCCCCCCTCCCCCATATCCTCCCTCCCCCATATCCCCATATCCCCAAATGAATCCAGCCCTAACCCTAACCTCTGCAAAATACATGCAACCGATGGCGTGCATTCATATACCTGTCTAACACTGTTGCCTTTTACCCCTGCCACGCCCCACCCCCCACCCCCCCACAAGAGAAGCGCGCACTCAACACTAGGGAGCATGTGAGGACTGGAGGAGGCCCAGCTGATGAGAGGCCACTGACTGAACATGAGGAAAGGGCCCTGGAACTGGCTGGCGGACCTGAGGACCGGGCGGTTGCCGATGCAGAGGTCGGGGGCCCACCAGCAAGTGAGCCACCGACAGCCTGTCCCCATATTCCCCCTCCCCCATATCATCTGATCACCGCCTGCGTGTCTAACCATGCATGCTTCATTGTGTACCGCAGGAGCAAACGTCGAGGCACCCAGCCCCGCAGATGCAGACCGCCCGCATGATGCCCCTCGGAGACCACGGGAGACGGAGAGACCCGGACCCTCTGGCACGCGACGCCCGCAGGATGCCCTGCGGAGACCACGGGAGACAGAGAGACCCGGACCCTCTGGCACGCGACGCCCGCATGATGCCCCGCGGAGACCACGGGAGACGGAGAAACCCGGACCCTCTGGCACGCGACGCCCGCAGGATGCCCCTCAGAGACCATGAGAGACGGAGAGACCTGGAGCAACAGGGAGACGACGCGCCCATCTTGTGCGGGTGCGGTGACGCAGGCGTGTGCCACCCAGCGACGAGAGGGGCAGCCGCAGGCCCCCGTCGCAGCCGAGCCACGAAACCACAACCCAGGACACCACAACCCAGGACACCCCTACCCAGGACACCCCTACCCAGGACACCCCTACCCAGGAGACCACAACCCAGGACACCCCTACCCAGGACACCCCTACCCAGGAGACCACTACCCAGCACACCCCTACCCAGGAAACTGAAATACAGGACAGTGACACAGATTGGATGGGTGGAGACAAACTGCCACCCCAAAGTGCCATGGACTCAGAGTGGGATGAAGAGCACGACACAACGCCACTGCTGTCACCAACACCCTCCACCATCGCAGAGACGCTCACCTCGGTTGGGCACTTTAGTGATGAGGCGTCTGGTACACTCACTGGTGCGCACAACACAGCCGTCCCGGTACAGGAGGTGGAGGTAGGAGCAGCAGAGGGGCCGGGCGGTCGGAGGGCAGCCCAGCCCAAGCGAACATCTGCCGCCCAGATGGATCCCGGGTTCCTGGAGTTACCAAACCCACACATAGGTCCGATGCAACCAACGAACCTGGGACGAGCAAAAAGGGCGACGGCCAGCTTGCGGCGTCTGTAGTCGCAGGTGGAGGAGTCCACCTGCGTCCAGGAGCTGGCAGTGGTGCCGGTCATGCGTGCCACCCAGGCTGACACTGCACGGGTGGCGTCCGCGGTGGAGACAATGGGTGCGATGGTGTCAGACATTGGGAGCGGTTTGCGAGGCCTGGGGCTTTCTGTGCAGGCGGCGTCTGTGGCCCAGGACATGGCTGCCCTCTCACAGGAGGCCATGAGCCAGCGGCAGCGGCAGATGGCAGAGGCGCTCAACTCCGTGGCCCAGTCTCAGCAGGCAATGGTCCAATCCCTGCAGGCCATCACTGAGGGCATCGGCGCCATTGCCCATGTGCTAGCCAGCGTCGCACAGTCACAGACAGGGATTGCCAACTCCCTGAGCTCCATGGCTGCAAACCTGCAGACCCCTGTCGATACCAGCACGGGCCTCCAGGACTGGCAGCGCCAGATGTCGGGGCGGCGTCGGATGGCCAGTCCGTTTGCATCCCCCACCCATGTAGAGGCCCTGGGGCCATCGGGCACCCCGAGGGAGGAGGTGCTGGGGCCCGTTCCAGGTCCCATTGTAGGGGAGGTCCCGGAACACCTCAACACCTCGGGCTCCCCCACTTCCGTCCGTGGGCAATGGGCAGGACAGGCTGGCAGCTCGCCATCCAAGTCGCCCGGGCCGCAGCCTGGCCCATCTAGGCCAGGACGCCCCAGGAAACGGCCGCTAAAGGGATCCCGTGTCAGAGGGCAGGAATCACAGGAGTCCACCTACAGTTCTGCTGTACCATCTGGGGAAACACCTAGGCGTAGCCAAAGGGCCCGTAAGGCCAAACAATTAGACACTGAGTAAGTTGGCACGGGTGCAGGGCACAGATGAGTTTTAGGGGCTAGGGCACGTGCATGAACTGCTTTCGTTATCAAAGTCAATGTTACACCTACAGAAGCTGCCTTTGTGCTCTGTCCAAAGCATGCGGGGGTGTCATGTACGTTGAGCGCAAATGTGTGTGTGAGGGGTGGTCTTACCTCAGCCCCAGGTGAGTCTGCCCCCTTCCCCCTGGGCCGCCCTCAACATCCCCCGGGCAGAGGACGGGACCGTGTGCTGCAGTGTCACAGCCGCATGCAGGGATGGTCCGGGTGGATGGTGGTACTGTGGCCATGGGTCAGACATCGTCCAACGATGTGGAGCCAGGAGCTCATCGCAGAGCGGGTTGTCATTATCCTCCATGGCCTGCAATAGACACGCGTCCACCGGCAACTGTGTGAGCCCGGCCGTTATGCCGCAGGTGGCTCAGCAATGGGGGGGGGTGGTGTGCATGCGGGTGGGGTGGGTGGGGTTGGGGAGGGGGGCGAGTGTGCTGGGTGGGTGGGTGGATGGGTGGGGGGGTGAGGGTGGTCGGGTGTTGCCATGGTGTGCGGTCTGTGGCCATACTACCCGATTCCCACGCCCATCTAGTCAGTGAAGCGGGCATCTATCAGCCTGTCCCGTTCCCGCTGGCCCAGCCGGTAAAGGTGGACAGCCACCCGCCCATGTCTAGCCCGTCTGCCCTGACCATTGCCCCCATCCCCCTCATCTGGGGAGGACTGCGCTCTCCCTGCTGCTCCTCCACTCCGCTGTCCTCTGCCTGCGGCACATCGCCCCTCTGCTGGGCTATATTGTGCAGGACGCAGCACACTACAATGATGCGGCCGACCCTATCTGACCGATACTGGAGGGCGCCCCCTGAGAGGTCCAGGCACCTGAAATGCTTTTTGAGCATGCCAAAGCACCTCTCTATCACTCCCCTTGTCGCTACATAGGCATCATTGTAGCGGTTCTCTGCCTCATTGCATGGCCTCCGTATAGGCGTCATCAGCCACGATCGCAATGGGTAGCCCCCGTCACCCAGCAACCAGCCCCTCAGCCGGGGATGGCGTCCCTCGTACATGCCGGGGATGTATGACCGCGACAACACGTATGAGTCATGCACACTGCCCGGGTAACGGGCGCAGACGTGCAGGATCATCATGCGGTGGTCGCAGACCACCTGTATGTTCATCGAATAGGTCCCCTTCCTATTGGTGAACACGGCCCTGTTATCTGCAGGTGGCCTCACGGCGACGTGCATCCTATCAATCGTGCCCTGGACCACGGGGAAACCGGCCACGGCAGAGAAGCCCACGGCCCGGGCATCTTGGCTGGCCTGGTCCACAGGGAAGCGGATGTAGTGGTGCGCAATGGCATATAGGGCGTCTGTCACTGCCCGGATGCACCGGTGCACCGATGTCTGTGATATGCCGGACAGGTCCCCACTCGGTGCCTGGAATGAGCCCGTGGCATAAAAGTTCAGGGCCACCGTAACCTTGACGGACATGGGGAGAGGGTGTCCCCTGCCAGTGCCACGTGGTGACAGGTGTGCCAGCAGGTGGCAGATGTGTGCCACGGTTTCCCGGCTGATCCGGAGTCTCCTCCTGCATTCCCAGTCCGTTAGGTCCTGGTACGACAGCCAGGGCCGGTACACACGGGGCGTCCTCGAGTGCCTCCGTTGCCGTGGCGCTGCGACGTCCTCCTCCCCCTCCTCGTCCTGTCGGGCGGGTATCCCTCCAGCCTGGTCGGCTGCCGCCTGCCCCTCTGCGGCAGCCTGCGCCGCCTCTCTGGCACGCTCCTCCTCCTCCTCCTCATCCAGGGCAACATGGACATTAGGGGCTGCCGCCACGGCAGCCAACATCGCTGGCTGACCGAAAAACATGACGGCCAGTGGGGGGGGGGAGGGGAGAGAGAACAACGACATGTCATCATTGCGATTGACGCCCCGCCGACTTTTCTCCCTTCGGAGAATTCGGCGGGCGGCCTGGGCGCGAATCACGACGGCCCACGGCGATTCTCCGACCCAGTGGGGGGTCGGAGAATCGCGCCCAAGATTTCTTCTCATCTCAGTCTTAAATGGGAGACCCCTAATCATCAATTCTTTCCAGTGCCTCATGGACAAATTCAAAGCACTTCTTCACAATTTCAATGTGTTCAAGCAGTGTATTTTAGAATGTGGGAAGTTTACAACATGAACACCAGGCATGAGCTGCCAGTATGGTGGCTTCTAACCTTCATCTACTGGTTTATAGTCAAACTCCTATCTCTTCTTCTGCACTGGGCTGCACCACAGCCAGCATTTCCTCCCTGTAAATGCCAAAATGCTAGTTTCTGAGTTGGCATTTAGTATGAGGGAGAATGGTGATATTATATGGTCCAATTTACTGTGTTGTTCTTGTTCACACTGGGCATCATTGTTTCCTTTAAAATGATCTGCACAAAGGACAGAAGAAATATTTCAGTCTTTCAGCATAATTCTCTATTTCACTTTCTCCATTGGAAGGAATCATTGGCAATTGAGTTGTGCGAGACCCCTTGAGGATGAGTGACCATAATATGATAACATTTTTCATCAAGGTGGAGAGTGACGTAATTGATTCTCAGATTAGGAGAGTGACGTAATTGATTCTCAGATTAGGGTCCTGAATCTTAACAAAGGAGACTATGATAATATGAAATGAAATGAAATGAAATGAAAATCGCTTATTGTCACAAGTAGGCTTCAAAGGCGCGAGTTGACTCTGGTGGATTGGAAAACGTGACTTAAAGGGATGACGGGAGATAGGCAATGGCAAACATTCAAGGGGCACAAATAACATGCATGCAATGTTGGAGAATACAGGGGTTTAGTGAGAGGGAGGAACTAAAGGCGATCAGTATTGGTAGAGAAATGGTATTGGGGAAATTGATGGGATTGAAGGCCGATAAAACCCCAGGGCCTGATAATCTACAACTCAGACGAGTTAAGGAAGTGGCTCTAGAAATAGAACATAGAACATTACAGTGCAGTGCAGGCTCTTCGGCCCTCGAAGTTGCGCCGACCTGTGAAACCACTCTAAAGCCCATCTACAAAATTCCCTTATCGTCCATATGTCTATCCATTGACCATTTGAATGCCCTTAGAGTTGGCGAGTCCACTACTGTTGCAGGCAGGGCATTCCACGCCCTTACTACTCTCTGAGTAAAGAACTACTTCTGACATCTGTCATATATCTATCTCCCCTCAATTTAAAGCTATGTCCCCTAGTGCTAGACATCACCATCTGAGGAAAAAGGCTCTCACTATCCTCCCTATCCAATCCTCTGATCATCTTGTATGCCTCAATTAAGTCACCTCTTAACCTTCTTCTCTCTAACGAAAACAGCCTCAAGTCCCTCAGCCTTTCCTCATAAGATCTTCCCTCCATACCAGGCAACATTCTGGTAAATCTCCTCTGCACCCTTTCCAATGCTTCCACATCCTTCCTATAATGCAGCGACCAGAATTGCACGCAATACTCCAAATGCGGCCGCACCAGAGTTTTGTACAGCTGCAACATGACCTCATGGCTCCGAAACTCAATCACTCTACCAATAAAAACTAACACACCGTACGCCTTCTTAACAACCCTCTCAACCTGGGTGACAACTTTCAGGGATCTATGTACATGGACACCGAGATCTCTCTGCTCATCCACACTGCCAAGAATCTTACCATTAGCCCAGTACTCTTGTCTTCCTGTTATTCCTTCCAAAATGAATCACCTCACACTTTTCTGCATTAAACTCCATTTGCCACCTCTCAGCCCAGCGCTGCAGCTTATCTATGTTCCTCTGTAACTTGTAACATCCTTCCGCACTGTCCACAACTCCACCGACTTTAGTATCATCTGCAAATTTACTCACCCATCCTTCTACGCCCTCCTCCAGGTCATTTATAAAAATGACAAACAGCAGTGGCCCCAAAACAGATCCTTGTGGTACACCACTTGTAACTGGACTCCAGTCTGAACAAATAGTGGATGCATTGCTGGTCATCTTCCAAGACTCTATAGACTCTTGATCAGTTCCTACAGATTGGAGGATGACTATTGTAACCCAATCAATTAAAAAGGGAGGTAGAGAGAAAACAGAGAATTATAGACCAGTCAGCCTGATGTTGGTAGTGGGAAAATTCTAGAATTCATTATCAAGGATTTTATAGCAGAGCACTTGAAATGAAAATCGCTTATTGTCACAAGTAGGCTTCAAATGAAGTTACTGTGAAAAGCCCCTAGTCGCCACATTCCGGCACCTGTTCGGGGAGCCTGGTACAGGAATTGAACCGTGCTGCTGGCCTGCCTTGGTCTGCTTTCAAAGCCAGCATTTTAGCCCTGTGCTAAACCAGCCCTGGAAAACAGTGGGAGGATTGTGCATCAATTACATATACATAGAATAACATAGCAATATGTATATTTTAAGAATACAAAGGGTTAATAATCTGATGTTAATACTACCCGAACAGGCACCGAAATGTGGCAACTAGGGGCTTTTCACAGTAATTTCATTGCAGTGTTAATGTAAGCCTACTTGTGACAATAAAGATTATTTATTTATGTATTTATTATTTATTCTCTCCATC
Organism: Scyliorhinus torazame; assembly: GCF_047496885.1. Taxonomy (NCBI): domain Eukaryota; kingdom Metazoa; phylum Chordata; class Chondrichthyes; order Carcharhiniformes; family Scyliorhinidae; genus Scyliorhinus; species Scyliorhinus torazame. The sequence goes on along the minus strand of NC_092707.1, from coordinate 34,105,187 downwards.
AGATGGAGATAAGGAGCAGTCATATAAATATCATGTGACTCCTGGGATTCTGGGAGAAGGTGTTTAAGCGTGAGAGAGATTAGTTGCATAGTTGTGAGATCTGTAGTTAGAGATATGGTATAGTTTAATTTCATAACTTTTACCTTGGAACTTGGTCGAATCTTATTTAAGTAGTGTAAATAAATCAGCTTTGTTAATTTACTTAGCTTGATGTTCTTTGTTCAACACTATGTACTCAAGACATCCTGATTGACAAAACAGAGAACATCACAGATTGGACAGTCAGCATGGATTTATGAAAGGGAAATCATGCTTGACAAATCTACTGGAATTCTTTGGGGATGTAACTAGTAGAGTTAATGAAGGGAAGCCAGTGGATGTGGTTTATTTGGACTTTCAGAAGGCTTTCAACAAAGTCCCACATAAGAGATTAGCGTGTAAAATTAAAGTGCAAGTGATTAGGGGTGGTGTATTGAGATGGATAGAAAACTGGTTGCAGACAGGAAACAAAGAGGAATAAATGTGTTGTTTTCCGAACGGCAGGTAGACTCTAGTGGGGTACCCAATGGATTAGTGCGAGGACCCCAGCTATTCACAATGTATATTAATGATCTAGATGATTATGAAATGTAATATCTCCAAATTTGTAGATGACACAGAGCTGGGTGGGAGGGTGAGCTGTGAGGAGGATGCAGAGATACTTCAGTGTGATTTGGACAAATTGCGAGAGTGGGCAAATGAATGGCAGATACAGTATAATTTGGATGAATATGAGGTTATCCACTTTGGTAGCAAAAATGGGAAGACAGATCTGAATGGCCACAAATTAGGAGGGGGAAATGTGCAACACAGACCTGGGTGTCTTCATACACCAGTCCCTGAAGGTAAGCATGCAGGTGCAGCAGGCGGTAAAGAAGGTAAATGGTATGTTAGAACATAGAACATAGAACAATACAGCGCAGTACAGGCCCTTTGGCCCACGATGTTGCACCGAAACAAAAGCCATCTAACCTACACTATGCCATTATCATCCATATGTTTATCCAATAAACTTTTAAATGCCCTCAATGTTGGCGAGTTCACTACTGTAGCAGGTAGGGCATTCCACGGCCTCACTACTCTTTGCGTAAAGAACCTACCTCTGACCTCTGTCGTATATCTATTACCCCTCAGTTTAAAGTTATGTCCCCTCGTGCCAGCCATATCCATCCGCGGGAGAAGGCTCTCACTGTCCACCCTATCCAACCCCCTGATCATTTTGTATGCCTCTATTAAGTCTCCTCTTAACCTTCTTCTCTCCAACGAAAACAACCTCAAGTCCATCAGCCTTTCCTCATAAGATTTTCCCTCCATACCAGGCAACATCCTGGTAAATCTCCTCTGCACCCGCTCCAAAGCCTCCACGTCCTTCCTATAATGCGGTGACCAGAACTGTACGCAATACTCCAAATGCAGCCGTACCAGAGTTCTGTACAGCTGCAACATGACCACCCGACTACCAATAAAGGCCAACACTCCATAGGCCTTCTTCACAACCCTATCAACCTGGGTGGCAACTTTCAGGGATCTATGTACATGGACACCTAGATCCCTCTGCTCATCCACACTTTCAAGAACTTTACCATTAGCCAAATATTCCGCATTCCTGTTATTCCTTCCAAAGTGAATCACCTCACACTTCTCTACATTAAACTCCATTTGCCACCTCTCAGCCCAGCTCTGCAGCTTATCTATATCCCTCTGTAACCTGCTACATCCTTCCACACTATCGACAACACCACCGACTTTAGTATCGTCTGCAAATTTACTCACCCACCCTTCTGCGCCTTCCTCTAGGTCATTGATAAAAATGACAAACAGCAACGGCCCCAGAACAGATCCTTGTGGTACTCCACTTGTGACTGTACTCCATTCTGAACATTTCCCATCAACCACCACCCTCTGTCTTCTTTCAGCTAGCCAATTTCTGATCCACATCTCTAAATCACCCTCAATCCCCAGCCTCCGTATTTTTTGCAATAGCCTACCGTGGGGAACCTTATCAAACGCTTTGCTGAAATCCATATACACCACATCAACTGCTCTACCCTCGTCTACCTGTTCAATCACCTTCTCAAAGAACTCAATAAGGTTTGTGAGGCATGACCTACCCTTCACAAAGCCATGCTAACTATCCCTGATCATATTATTCCAATCTAGATGATTATAAATCTTGTCTCTTATAATCCCCTCCAAGACTTTACCCACTACAGACGTGAGGCTCACCGGTCTATAGTTGCCGGGGTTGTCTCTGCTCCCCTTTTTGAACAAAGGGACCACATTTGCTGTCCTCCAGTCCTCTGGCACTATTCCTGTAGCCAATGATGACATAAAAATCAAAGCCAAAGGTCCAGCAATCTCTTCCCTGACCTCCCAGAGAATCCTAGGATAAATCCCATCAGGACCCGGGGACTTATCTATTTTCAGCCTGTCCAGAATTGCCAACACCTCTTCCCTACGTACCTCAATGCCATCTATTCTATTAGCCTGGGGTTCAGCATTCTCCTCCACAACATTATCTTTTTCCTGAGTGAATACTGACGAAAAATATTCATTTAGTATCTCGCCTATCTCTTCAGACTCCACACACAATTTCCCATCCCTGTCCTTGACTGGTCCTACTCTTTCCCTAGTCATTCGCTTATTCCTGACATACCTATAGAAAGCTTTTGGGTTTTCCTTGATCCTTCCTGCCAAATACTTCTCATGTCCCCTCCTTGCTCGTCTTAGCTTTCTCTTTAGATCCTTCCTCGCTACCTTGTAACTATCCATCGCCCCAACTGAAACTTCACACTTCATCTTCATATAGGCCTCCTTCTTCCTCTTAACAAGAGATTCCACTTCCTTGGTAAACCACGGTTCCCTCGCTCGACGCCTTCCTCCCTGTCTGACCGGTACATACTTATCAAGAACACGCAGTAGCTGATCCTTGAACAAGCCCCACTTATCCAGTGTGCCCAACACTTGCAGCCTACTTCTCCACCTTATCCCCCCCAAGTCACGTCTAATGGCATCATAATTGCCCTTCCCCCAGCTATAACTCGTGCCCTGCGGTGTATACTTATCCCTTTCCATCATTAACGTAAACGTCACCGAATTGTGGTCACTGTCCCCAAAGTGCTCTCCTACCTCCAAATCCAACACCTGGCCTGGTTCATTACCCAAAACCAAATCCAACGTGGCCTCGCCCCTTGTTGGCCTGTCAACATATTGTTTCAGGAAACCCTCCTGCACACACTGTACAAAAAACGACCCATCTATTGTACTCGAACTATATCTTTTCCAGTCAATATTTGGAAAGTTAAAGTCTCCCATAATAACTACCCTGTTACTTTCGCTCATATCCAGAATCATCTTCGCCATTCTTTCCTCTACATCCCTAGAACTATTAGGAGGCCTATAAAAAACTCCCAACAGGGTGACCTCTCCTTTCCTGTTTCTAACTTCAGCCCATACTACCTCGGAAGAAGAGTCCCCATCTAGCATCCTCTCCGCCACCGTAATACTGCTCTTGACTAGCAGCGCCACACCTCCCCCTCTTTTGCCTCCTTCTCGGAGCTTACTAAAACACCTAAACCCTGGAACCTGCAACATCCATTCCTGTCCCTGCTCTATCCATGTCTCCGAAATGGCCACAACATCGAAGTCCCAGGTACCAACCCATGCTGCCAGTTCCCCTACCTTGTTTCGTATACTCCTGGCATTGAAGTAGACACACTTCAAACCACCTACCTGAACACTGGCCCCCTCCTGCGACGTCAAATCTGTGCTCCTGACCTCTATACTCTCATTCTCCCTTACCCTAAAACTACAATCCAGGTTCCCATGCCCCTGCTGCATTAGTTTAAACCCCCCCAAAGAGCACTAACAAATCTCCCCCCCAGGATATTTGTGCCCCTCAGGTTCAGATGTAGACCATCCTGTCTGTAGAGGTCCCACCTTCCCCAGAAAGACCCCCAGTTATCCAGAAATCTGAATCCCTCCCGCCTGCACCATCCCTGTAGCCACGTGTTTAAATGCTCTCTCTCCCTATTCCTCATCTCACTATCACGTGGCATGGGCAACAACCCAGAGATAACAACTCTGTTTGTTCTAGTTCTGAGCTTCCATCCTAGCTCCCTGAAAGCCTGCCTGACATCCTTGTCCCCTTTCCTACCTATGTCGTTAGTGCCAATGTGGACCACGACTTGGGGCTGCTCCCCCTCCCCCCTAAGGACCCGGAAAACACGATCCGAGACATCACGTACCCTTGCACCTGGGAGGCAACATACCAAACGTGAGTCTCTCACGCTCCCACAAAATCTCCTATCTGTGCCCCTGACTATAGAGTCCCCAATTACTAATGCTCTGGTCCTCTCCCCCCTTCCCTTCTGAGCAACAGGGACAGACTCCGTGCCAGAGGCCCGTACCCCATGGCTTACCCCTGGTAAGTCGTCCCCCCCACAAGTATCCAAAGCGGTATACTTGTTTCTCAGGGGAACGACCGCAGGGGATCCCTGCACTGACTGCTTTTTCCCAGTCCCTCTTACAGTTACCCACCTAGCTCCAATCTTTGGTGTAACTAATTCCCTGAAGCTGCTATCTATGACCCCTTCTGCCTCCCGAATGATCCGAAGTTCTTCCAACTCCAGCTCCAGTTCCCGAACTCGGTCTTGGAGGAGCTGGAGATGGCAGCACTTCCTGCAGGTAAAATCAGCAGGGACACTAACTGCATCCCTCACCTCAAACATCCTACAGGAGGAACATTGCACTCCCTTCCCTGCCATTCCTCTAACTTTCTACCAAGATCTGGCTAACAACTAAATTAAATTTTTATACAAGATAATAATAATATAATAAAATATGGTACTTACCTCAGACCAATGGGTTTTATTATTAGGTTAGATGAGGAGGGCGGGTGGGAGACACTACACGTGTAGTGTCTCGGGTTTCCTCTTCACCAGAATTTATTGGTGAGGGTCTTCCCAGACGTCCGCGGGTCGACTTCCTGTTCCCGCCTAAAAAACTAATTAAAAAAAAAAAAAAAAATTCTCAGCTCCTGCTGAAATTGACTAACCAGCCAGCTCCACTCCCACCGAATCGACTGGCCTGCCCCTGCAAAGACAAGTGCTTTTGAAGGACAGACTTACCTCCCAGCAACCACTTCCGCAATGCTCCCGCTGAAACTGACTCACCAGCTGTTCTCCCGCCGAAATCGACTGGCCTGCCCCTGCAAAGACAAGTGCTTTTAAAGGTTGACTTACCTCCCAGCAGCCACTTCCGCAATGCTCCCGCTGAAACTGACTCACCAGCTGTTCTCACGCCGAAATCGACTGGCCTGCCCCTGCAAAGACAAGTGCCTTTAAAGGACAGACTTACCTCCCAGCAGCCACTTCCGCAATGCTCCCGCTGAAACTGACTCACCAGCTGTTCTCCCGCCGAAATCGACTGGCCTGCCCCTGCAAAGACAAGTGCTTTTAAAGGTTGACTTACCTCCCAGCAGCCACTTCCGCAATGCTCCCGCTGAAACTGACTCACCAGCTGTTCTCACGGCGAAATCGACTGGCCTGCCCCTGCAAAGACAAGTGCTTTTAAAGGTTGACTTACCTCCCAGCAACCTCCTTCCGCAATGCTCCCGCTGAAACTGACTCACCAGCTGTTCTCACGCCGCCGAAATCGACTGGCCTGCCCCTGCAAAGACAAGTGCTTTTAAAGGACAGACTTACCTCCCAGCAACCACTTCCGCAATGCTCCCGCTGAAAATGACTCACCAGCTGTTCTCACGCCGAAATCGACTGGCCTGCCCCTGCAAAGACAAGTGCTTTTAAAGGACAGACTTACCTCCCAGCAACCACTTCCGCAATGCTCCCGCTGAAACTGACTCACCAGCTGTTCTCCCGCCGAAATCGACTGGCCTGCCCCTGCAAAGACAAGTGCTTTTAAAGGTTGACTTACCTCCCAGCAGCCACTTCCGCAATGCTCCCGCTGAAACTGACTCACCAGCTGTTCTCACGCCAAAATCGACTGGCCTGCCCCTGCAAAGACAAGTGCTTTTAAAGGTTGACTTACCTCCCAGCAGCCACTTCCGCACTGCTCCCGCTGAAACTGACTCACCAGCTGTTCTCACGCCGAAATCGACTGGCCTGCCCCTGCAAAGACAAGTGCTTTTAAAGGTTGACTTACCTCCCAGCAGCCACTTCCGCAATGCTCCCGCTGAAACTGACTCACCAGCTGTTCTCACGCCGAAATCGACTGGCCTGCCCCTGCAAAGACAAGTGCTTTTAAAGGACAGACTTACCTCCCAGCAACCACTTCCGCAATGCTCCCGCTGAAACTGACTCACCAGCTGTTCTCACGCCGAAATCGACTGGCCTGCCCCTGCAAAGACAAGTGCTTTTAAAGGACAGACTTACCTCCCAGCAACCACTTCCGCAATGCTCCCGCTGAAACTGACTCACCAGCTGTTCTCACGCCGAAATCGACTGCATGTTGGCCTTCATAGCTGGAGGATTTGAGTACAACAGCAGGGATGTCTTGCTGCAATTATACAGGGCCTTGGTGAGGCTACACCTGAATATTGTGTGCAGTTTTGGTCTCCTTATCTGAGGAAGGATAATCCTGCTTTAGAAGGAGAGCGGATAAGGTTTGCAAGACTGATTCCTGGAATGGAAGGACTTTAAAAAAAAATGTTAAGTGCCCAATTCTTTTTTTTTTTACCAATAAGGGGCAATTTAGCGTGCCCAATCCACCGACCCTGCAAATCTTTGGATTGTGGTGGTGAAATCCACGCAGTCATGGGAGAACTGGGATGGAAGGACTGATGTATGAGGAGGGTTTTTTGCTATGGAGTGTTTATCAGATTGATTCCTGGGCTGGCGGGACTGACGTAGGAGAAGATATTGAGTCCGTTAGGATTGTACTCGCTGGAGTTCAGAAGAGTGAGATGTTATCTCATAGAAATCTATAAACTTTTAGCAGGACTAGACAGGGTAGATGCAAGAAGGATGTTCCTGATGATGTTCCAAGGATCACAGTCTGAGGATACAGGGTAGACCATTTTGGACTGCAATGAGGAGAAATCTCTTCACCCAGAGAGTGGTCGGCCTGTGGAATTCACGACGACAGAAAGCAGTGAGGTCAAAACATTGCGGGCGATTCTCCGTTGGCTGTTGCCGGAATCGGGAAATACGATTGGGCGGAGAATCGGTTCTGACGTCGAAATCGTGGCGGGCCCCGGTTTCAGCCAAATCGCAATTCTTCGGTGCCTCGTCAGTGGATTCAATGCGTTCCACTCCACAAGTATAGTAAACGCCGTTGGCATATCATTAGTGGGACATACCCGGTATTCTCCGGGGGCCTCCCCGATTCCCCAACTCCACTGGGAGGAATTCCCGACGGCGAAGTTTGCTTGTGCTTTTAAAATTCACAAACAGGCGCTGGGCCCGAGGGAGAGAGGGGATGTAGGACACGAGGAGGCGCAACCGTGGGCTGCCGGTCCTGACACTGGCTGTGGAGGTGGGCCCTCCCAGGTCGGGGGGAGGGCGAGATGGGGGACGGGTGTCGGGCCGAGTTACCCCCCCAAGGGACTGAGTAATCCAGGCACGGACCACCATTGCCGCGGCCCGCAGGGCAGCCATCTTGCTGCGCATCCCACTGACCACCCACCTGGTTCTACAGAATTATATTGGCTGTATGGGTGCCCCCACACCAATACCCCCACACCTCAGCCTCCAGTCCCCCACCCCCCGCCATACCAACCCCCCAACCGGCCGCCACCTGCACGCGGCACGCACAAGGGCAAAGCTCACAGGAGCCCCTACACAGGATGCCAGATGGGGCCACGAAGAGTACCGCTGGCATGGTCAGTGCCAGCTGACAATATCCCTGGCAGCAGGGCCAGAGTTCCCCATGGTGCCGGGCACCGATGAGCAGTATACACACACCTTAATCCTGGCACACATGATGATTCCTGGCATCTTCGAATCACAACCCCGGTCGTGGCTACGGTTGTGGCTGACGGCACTTATTCGGAGGCCACAGACCTACACAGAGACCTGCTGCAACGACGCCCATGCGGCGACCAGCGATGTGATCGAGCGATGCTTCGGCATCCTGGAGATGCGGTTGAGGTGCCTGGACCACTCTAGAGGGGCTCTCCAGTATGGTGCTGTGATGGTCGCCTGCATCATGGCGACCTGCTGCATCCTCCTCAACATTGCGCAGGAGAGGGGCGACGTGCTGGAGGAGGATGCAGGTGAGGGCAAGGATAGATGGGGTTGGGGCGCCGGAGGGTGAGCACTGACTGAACTGCGGTCCCTGAGCCAAGCCCACCACCAACGTCCGCCCATTCACACCCACCACCCGCGCCCCTCTCCAGCCAGTCCAGACCAGCCCACCCCTCACACTCATCCGACAAAGCACCGAGGCAGATTGTAACATTGTGCACAGGGGTGTAATGTGAAAATATACATACAGATGCGTGCCCTAGCCCCTATCACTAAACTGTGACTTGCACCCATGCGACCTAAACTGGTGTCTACTTTTCTGGCCTTACGGACCTTAACGCTACGTCTAGGATGATCCCCCGATGGTACATCAGGAGTGGAGCTGGCCTGCTGCAATTTCCGCCCGACAACCTGGGTCCCCTTTAATGGGCGTCGCCTGGGGCGACCGGGCCTGGATAGGCCCGGCTGCTGCTCGGGTGTCCCAGGAGTGGTGCCTCCCTGTTCTGCCTGCTGCCCACCAGATCGCCAGGGACAGGAGAGGGGGGAGCCCGAGGTGCTGCGGTGTTCCGGCACCTCCCCTGCAGGAGTCACCGACACAGGCCCCATCACCACCTCCTCCCTTGGGGTGCCTGATGGCCCCCGGTCTACTCCATGGGATGGGGGTGCAAGCGGAACCATCCCCTGAGGCCCCCCACCACCTGGCACTGCCAGTCCTGGAGGCCCGCTGCCATCTCGACCAGGGTCTGCATGCTCACGGCCATGGAGCGCAGGGAGTGGACCATCTCAATCAGGGACTGCACCACATCAAGTTGCGACTGTGCCACCACCTTCTGGGTGTGTGCCACATTAGCCAGTGACTGCGCCATCTCCCTTTGGGACTGGTACACCTCCCTCTGTGTCTGCATCACGTCTGCCAGCGCCTGGGCAATGCCGCCGATGTTCTCAGCCATGGCCTGCTGTGACTGGGTCACGCTCAGGAGCCCCGCTGCAATGGAGAGGTGGCTCTGGCTCATGGCTGTGAGACGGCAGTACTGTCCTGGGCCTTGGCCACCGCCTGCATAGATTGCCCCAGGCCTTGGACATGCTGATCCATAGCTGAAACCCTCGGTACCAAGGCCTCCTCCGCAGACGCCACCAGTGCGGTGTTGGCCTGGGTGGCACACATGGTCTGCACCACCTCCTGCTCCTGCATGCGGTTGGACTCCTCCACCTGCACCTGCTCGTGCTGTCCCTGGCTCTGCAACTAAATCTCCACTGTCCGTTCCAGAAGCCCAAAACTCATCTGGACAGCAGCTTGTCCCTGGGGTTGGCCTGTCCTCCGACAGTCTTCCCTCTTGGGAGATCCTACCTCCACTTGCTTTACCAGAGCACCAGCAGCTCCTGCACGGCACAAGGTGCATGAATAGACCGCAGGGCAGGGAGGAGTGAACAAAGAATAAAGAACAAAGAAAAGTACACAGGAACAGGCCCTTCGGCCTCCAAGCCTGCGCCGACCATGCTGCCCGTTTACACGAAAATTTTCTACACTTCCGGGGTCCGTATCCCTCTATTCATGTATTTGTCAAGATGCCCCTTAAATGTCACTATCGTCCCTGCTTCCACCACCTCCTCCGGTAGCGAGTTCCAGGCACCCACTACCCTCTGTGTAAAAAACCTGCCTCGTACATCTCCTCTAAACCTTGCCCCTCGCACCTTACACCTATGCCCCAGAGTAATTGACCCCGCTACCCTGGGGAAAAGTCTCTGACTATCTACTCTGTCTATGCCCCTCATAATTTGTAGACCTCTATCAGGTTGCCCCTCAACCTCCTTCGTTCCAGTGAGAACAAACCGAGTTTATTCAACCTCTCCTCATAGCTAAATGGGGGGGGAATGGAGCAGGGGTGTGGGGGTGGTAGGCAGTGAGGGTGGTGTGGGCTTGAGAGTGGTGTGGGGATGAGGGTGGTGTGGGAATGAGGGTGGTGTGAGGGGATGAGGGTGGTGTGAGGGAATGAGGGTGGTGTGAGGGAATGAGGGTGGTGTGAGGGTGGTGTGGGGATGAGGGTGGTGTGAGGGGATGAGGGTTGTGTGAGGGGGTGGGGATGAGGGTGGTGTGGGGGGGGGTGGGGATGAAGGTGGTGTGGGGGGGGGGTGAGGGTGGTGTGAGGGGGGGTGGGGATGAGGGTGGTGTGGTGTGGGGTTGAGGGTGGTGTGAGGGGGGTGGGGATGAGAGTGGTATGAGGGGGGTGGGGATGAGGGTGGTGTGAGGATGAGGGTGGTGTGGTGTGGGGTTGAGGGTGGTATGAGGGGGGTGGGGATGAGGGTGGTGTGAGGGTGGTGTGGGGACGAGGGTGGTGTGGGGACCAGGGTGGTGTGAGGGGGGTGTGGGAATGAGGGTGGTGTGAGGGTGGTGTGGGAATGAGGGTGGTGTGAGGGGGGTGTGGGAATGAGGGTGGTGTGAGGGGCGTGTGGGGATGAGGGTGGTGTGAGGGGGGTGTGGGGATGAGGGTGGTGTGAGGGGGGTGTGGGGATGAGGGTGGTGTGAGGGGGGTGTGGGGATGAGGGTGGTGTGAGGGGGGTGTGGGGATGAGGGTGGTATGAGGAGTTGTGGGGATGAGGGTGGTGTGAAGGTGGTGTGGGGACGAGGGTGGTGTGAGGGGGGTGTGGGAATGAGGGTGGTGTGAGGGGGGTGTGGGGATGAGGGTGGTGTGAGGGGGGTGTGGGGATGAGGGTGGTGTGAGGAGTTGTGGGGATGAGGGTGGTGTGAAGGTGGTGTGAGGGGGAGTGGGGATGAGGGTGGTGTGAGGGGGTGTGGGGATCAGGGTGGTGTGCGGGTGGTGTGAGGGGGTGTGGGGATGAGGGTGGTGTGCGGGTGGTGTGAGGGGGTGTGGGGATGAGGGTGGTGTGAGGGGGGTGTGGGGGTGAGGGTGGTGTGAGGGGTGTGTGGGGATGAGGGTGGTGTGAGGGGGTGTGGGGATCAGGGTGGTGTGCGGGTGGTGTGAGGGGGTGTGGGGATGAGGGTGGTGTGAGGGGTGTGTGGGGATGAGGGTGGTGTGAGGGGGTGTGGGGATCAGGGTGGTGTGCGGGTGGTGTGAGGGGGTGTGGGGATCAGGGTGGTGTGAGGGGTGTGTGGGGATGAGGGTGGTGTGAGGGGGTGTGGGGATCAGGGTGGTGTGCGGGTGTGTGAGGGGGTGTGGGGATGAGGGTGGTGTGAGGGGGCTGTGGTGATGAGGGTGGTGTGCGGGTGGTGTGAGGGGGTGTGGGGATGAGGGTGGTGTGAGGGGGGTGTGGGGGTGAGGGTGGTGTGAGGGGATGAGGGTGGTGTGAGGGGGTGTGCGGATCAGGGTGGTGTGCGGGTGGTGTGAGGGGGTGTGGGGATGAGGGTGGTGTGAGGGGGGTGTGGGGGTGAGGGTGGTGTGAGGGGTGTGTGGGGATGAGGGTGGTGTGAGGGGGTGTGGGGATGAGGGTGGTGTGAGGGTGAGGGTGGTGTGAGGGGGGTGTGGGGGTGAGGGTGGTGTGAGGGGATGAGGGTGGTGTGAGGGGGGTGTGGAGATGAGGGTTGTGTGAGGGGATGAGGGTGGTGTGAGGGGGACTTGGGGATGAGGGTGGTGTGAGGATGAGGGTGGTGTTAGGGGGATTTGGGGATGAGGGTGGTGTGAGGGGGTGAGGGGGATGAGGGTGGTGTGAGGGGGGTGTGGGGATGAGGGGGGTGTGAGGATGAGGGTGGTGTTAGGGGGATTTGGGGATGAGGGTGGTGTGAGGGGGTGAGGGGGATGAGGGTGGTGTGAGGGGGGTGTGGGGATGAGGGTGGTGTGAGGGGATGAGGGTGGTGTGAGGGGGATTTGGGGATGAGGGTGGTGTGAGTGGGTGTGGGGATGAGGGTGGTGTGAGTGGGTGTGGGGATGAGGATGGTGTGAGGGGATGAGGGTGGTGTGAGGGGGATTTGGGGATGAGGGTGGTGTGAGGGGGTGTGGGGATGAGGATGGTGTGAGTGGGTGTGGGGATGAGGGTGGTGTGAGGGGATGAGGGTGGTGTGAGGGGGATTTGGGGATGAGGGTGGTGTGAGGGGGTGTGGGGATGAGGGTGGTGTGGGGATGAGGGTGGTGTGAGGGGGATTTGGGGATGAGGGTGGTGTGAGTGGGTGTGGGGATGAGGGTGGTGTGAGGGGATGAGGGTGGTGTGAGGGGGATTTGGGGATGAGGGTGGTGTGAGTGGGTGTGGGGATGAGGGTGGTGTGAGGGGATGAGGGTGGTGTGAGGGGGATTTGGGGATGAGGGTGGTGTGAGGGGGTGTGGGGATGAGGGTGGTGTGAGTGGGTGTGGGGATGAGGATGGTGTGAGGGGGGTGTGGGGATGAGGGTGGTGTGAGTGGGTGTGGGGATGAGGGTGGTGTGAGGGGGATTTGGGGATGAGGTTGGTGTGAGGGGGTGTGGGGATGAGGATGGTGTGAGGGGATGAGGGTGGTGTGAGGGGGATTTGGGGATGAGGGTGGTGTGAGTGGGTGTGGGGATGAGGGTGGTGTGAGTGGGTGTGGGGATGAGGGTGGTGTGAGGGGGGTGTGGGGATGAGGGTGGTGTGAGGGGGATGTGGAGGTGAGGGTGGTGTGAGGGGGGTGAGGGTGGTGTGAGGGGTGTGTGGGGATGAGGGTGGTGTGAGGGTGGTGTGAGGGGGGGTGGGGATGAGGGTGGTGTGAGGGGGGTGTGGGGATGAGGGTGGTGTGAGGGGGATGTGGAGGTGAGGGTGGTGTGAGGGGGGTGAGGGTGGTGTGAGGGATGAGGGTGGTGTGAGGGTGGTGTGAGGGTGGTGTGAGGGTGGTGTGAGGGTGGTGTGAGGGTGGTGTGAGGGGGGGTGGGGATGAGGGTGGTGTGGTGTGGGGTTGAGGGTGGTGTGAGGGGGGTGGGGATGAGAGTGGTGTGAGGGTGGTGTGGGGACCAGGGTGGTGTGAGGGTGGTGTGGGGACGAGGGTGGTGTGAGGGGGTGTGGGAATGAGGGTGGTGTGGGGATGAGGGTGGTGTGAGGGGGGTGTGGGGATGAGGGTAGTGTGAGGAGTTGTGGGGATGAGGGTGGTGTGAAGGTGGTGTGAGGGGGAGTGGGGATGAGGGTGGTGTGAGGGGGTGTGGGGATCAGGGTGGTGTGCGGGTGGTGTGAGGGGGTGTGGGGATGAGGGTGGTGTGAGGGGGGTGTGGGGGTGAGGGTGGTGTGAGGGGTGTGTGGGGATGAGGGTGGTGTGAGGGGGCTGTGGTGATGAGGGTGGTGTGAGGGTGTGTGGGGATGAGGGTGGTGTGAGGGTGAGGGTGGTGTGAGGGGGGTGTGGGGGTGAGGGTGGTGTGAGGGGATGAGGGTTGTGTGAGGGGATGAGGGTGGTGTGAGGGGGACTTGGGGATGAGGGTGGTGTGAGGATGAGGGTGGTGTTAGGGGGATTTGGGGATGAGGGTGGTGTGAGGGGGTGAGGGGATGAGGGTGGTGTGAGGGGGTGTGGGGATGAGGGTGGTGTGAGGGGGATGAGGGTGGTGTGAGGGGGGTGTGGGGATGAGGGTGGTGTGAGGGGATGAGGGTGGTGTGAGGGGGATTTGGGGATGAGGGTGGTGTGAGTGGGTGTGGGGATGAGGGTGGTGTGAGTGGGTGTGGGGATGAGGATGGTGTGAGGGGATGAGGGTGGTGTGAGGGGGATTTGGGGATGAGGGTGGTGTGAGGGGGTGTGGGGATGAGGATGGTGTGAGGGGATGAGGGTGGTGTGAGGGGGATTTGGGGATGAGGGTGGTGTGAGTGGGTGTGGGGATGAGGGTGGTGTGAGTGGGTGTGGGGATGAGGGTGGTGTGAGTGGGTGTGGGGATGAGGGTGGTGTGAGGGGGGTGAGGGTGGTGTGAGGGTGGTGTGAGGGGGTGAGTGTGGTGTGAGGGGGTGTGGGGATGATGGTGTTGTGAGGGGATGTGGGTGACATCAAAACAAACCTGTTGGACTTTAACCTGGTGTTGTAAGACTTGTACTATACATATACATAACAGCAGCAGCAACTTCCTTGCTGCTCACTCCTCTCTCGCTGGTTCCAAACTGGTCAGCTTTATTTATGCAGGGAATCTGCTAATGATTTCTCCCCCCCTCCCTCATTGGGGATGCTCATACTTCCTAAGGATTGTGGGATTGTCATTAGTCCCCAGCCAATGGTAAGCGGGCAGGTTATAACATCCCTCCCCCCCAAAGTCCAAGGAATCCACCGAAGACCCTGGCAAAGGAGGGCGTCGGACTCGTTTTGCCGCAGGCTGGACACCATTTGCACGAGGTGCTGGATCGGGCAGACTGTAACGAGACGGAGACCGGTGCTTCTGTTTTTTTTAAAAAAATAATTTTTATTAAAGGTTCTCATAAAATATCAACAACAAAATGAGAAAGAAAAAAGAACCCAACAGGGTTAAGTACAAAACACAATCTAAAAAAGCAACCCCCCAAACCCCCCCCAGCCTAAATAATAAATTAACATTAACACCCCGACTTAAGACAACAGGTGTATACACCCCCTCAGACCCTTCCAGTGTAAATAACATAAACAAAAATAAAGTAAACCCCCCCACCCCCCGAGCTGCTGCTGCCATTGACCAATGTCTAGCGTTCTGCCAGAAAGTCTAAGAACGGTTGCCACCTCCTAAAGAACCCTTGTACCGACCCTCTCAAGGCGAATTTCACCCTCTCCAATTTAATGAACCCTGCCATATTGCTGATCCAGGATTCCACGCTTGGGGGCCTCGTATCTTTCCACTGAAGGAGAATCCTTCGCCGGGCTTCCAGGAACGCAAAGGCCAGAATTCCGGCCTCTTTCGCCTCCTGCACTCCCGGCTCCTCTGCCACCCCAAATATTGCGAGCCCCCAGCCCGCTTTGACCCTGGATCCTACCACCCTCGACACCGTCCTCGCTACGCCCTTCCAAAATTCCTCCAGCGCTGGGCATGCCCAGAACATATGGGTGTGATTTGCTGGGCTCCCTGAGCACCTAACACACCTGTCCTCACCCCCAAAGAACCTGCTCATCCTTGTCCCGGTCATGTGTGCCCTGAGCAGCACCTTAAACTGTATGAGGCTGAGCCTCGCGCATGAAGAGGAAGAGTTCACCCTCCCTAGGGCATCTGCCCACGTCCCCTCTTCGATCTCCTCTCCCAACTCCTCCTCCCACTTACCTTTCAACTCCACCATCGAGGCCTCCTCCTCCTCCTGCATCACCTGGTAAGTTTCCGAGATCTTCCCCACTCCCACCCACCCCCCCGAGAGCACCCTGTCCTGTACTGTGTGTGGCAGTAGCCGTGGGAATTCCACCACCTGCCGTCTGGCAAACGCCCTTACCTGTAAGTACCTGAAGGTGTTCCCCGGGGGGAGCCCGTACTTCTCCTCCAGCTCACCCAAGCTCGCGAACTTCCCGTCCACAAACAGGTCCCCCAACTTTCGTATGCCTGCCCCGTGCCACCCCGAAAACCCTCCACCTGTTCTTCCTGGGGCGAACCGGTGGTTCCCCCGTAATGGGGTCCATGCCGAGGCCCTAACTTCCCCCCTATGCCGCCTCCACTGCCCCCAAATTTTGAGGGCCGCCACCACCACCGGGCTCGTGGTATACCTCCTTGGAGGGAGCGGCAGCGGTGCCGTTGCCAGCGCCCCCAGACTCGTACCCACACAGGACGCCGTCTCCAGCCTCTTCCATGCAGCCCCCTCCCCCTCCATCACCCACTTGTGCACCATTGTCGCATTGGCAGCCCAGTAGTACCCACAGAGGTTGGGCAGCGCCAGCCCCCCCCATCTCTACTCCGCTCCAGGAACACCCTTCTCACCCTCGGAGTCCTTCGCGCCCACACAAACCCCATTATACTCCTGTTAACCCGCCTGAAAAAAGCCTTCGGGATAAACACGGGGCGGCACCGGAACAGGAACAAAAACCTTGGGAGCACCGTCATTTTGATTGACTGCACCCTACCCTCCGGGGACAGCGGCAACGTGTCCCACCTCTTGAACTCCTCCTCCATTTGCTCCACCAGCCTTGTAAAGTTAAGCCTATGCAGGGCCCCCCAGCTCCTGGCCACCTGGACCCCCAAATATCTGAAACTCCTCTCCCCCCTTTTTAGTGGGAGCTCGCCAATCCCCCTCTCCTGGTCCCCTAGCTGAACTACGAACAACTCGCTCTTCCCCATATTGAGCTTGTACCCCAAAAAGTCCCTGAATTCCCTAAGCATCCTCATTACCTCCGGCATTGCTCCCACCGGGTCCGCCACATACAGCAGCAGGTCGTCCGCATAAAGCGACACCCTATGCTCCTCCCCACCCTGCACCAACCCCCTCCAGTTCCTCGACTCTCTCAGTGCCTTAGCCAGGGGCTCAATCGCCAGTGCGAGGAGCAGGGGGGACAGGGGACACCCTTGTCTCGTCCCTCAGTGCAACCGAAAGTACTCGGACCTCCTCCTATTTGTGGCCACACTCGCCATCAGGACCTCATACAACAGCCTAACCCACCTGACAAACCCCTCCCCAAACCCGAACCTCTTCCGCACCTCCCACAGGTACCCCCACTCTACCCTATCGAAGGCTTTCTCAGCGTCCATCGCCACCACTATCTCCGCCTCCCCCTCCCTCGCCGGCATCATGATAACGTTCAAAAGCCTCCGCACATTCGCGTTCAACTGTCTCCCCTTCACAAACCCCGTCTGGTCTTCATGGATGATCTGCGGCACACAATCCTCAATCCTCGTGGCTAAGACCTTCGCCAGCACCTTGGCATCTACATTTAGCAAGGAAATCGGTCTGTAAGACCCACATTGCAGGGGATCCTTATCCCGCTTCAGGATCAAGGAGATCAGTGCCCGGGACATCGTCGGGGGTAAAGCCCCCCCCTCCCTTGCCTCATTAAAGGTCCTAACTAACAGCGGGCCCAACTGGTCCATATATTTAGAACGGCACTTCCGTGATGACCGGCGTAACGGTTGTACATCCAAGGCCCGTGGGCCCAAGGACTCCCCCTCTGAGGCGTCCTGTGTCTCCATCTCGGAGTCGGAGTCCACTGCCTCCGTCACCTCGGCGTCTCTATCTCCACGCGGTTCTGCAATGACCTGCGCAGGCTTTGAGTGCGGCACCAGAGGAAGATTGTGAGGAATACTCTCCACTGTGTCTGGTCTCTGTGGCTGTAGAAATGAGCTCTGGGGGCGGGGAATCTTTGGAAGAAATGGCCTTCTGGACCGAACATGGTCTACATGCTTGCGCTGGAGACGACCCTGGGCTTGCACCTGGTAAGAGATAGGGCCCGTTTGGCGAAAGATAATGCCAGGGACCCACTGGGCACCACCAGCAAAAAACAAACTTTCGAACGAAAACTGGGTCACTGGGCCCAAACTGCCAAATCTGCCGATGCCAAGAAAATCCCTGTCCCTGCCGTTCTTGAGTGCGGCATACTTTTGCGCCAATGTCCCAGAAAACCATGCTAAGGCAGGTGCGAAGTCTCCGGCCCATTAGGAGTTCGGCGGGAGCTACCCCAGTCACCGCATGTGGAGTGGTCCTGTATGAAAACAAAAAACGAGCCAGTCTCGTGTCCATAGACCCGGATGACTGCTTCTTTAGGCCTTGTTTGAATGCCTGCACTGCGCGCTCCGCCAACCCATTGGAAGCCAGGTGGTAATGAAGAGGTGCAGATATGGCATATGCCGTTCATCTTCATGAACCTCGCAAACTCCTCACTTGTGAATGGAGTGCCATTGTCCGTGACCAGCACCTCGGGGAGGCCATGCGTACTGAAAGACAAATGCATCTTCTCGATTGTTGCGCAGGACGTTGTCCCCTGCATCTTATGCACCTCTAACCATTTAGACTGGACATCGATTAATAGAAGGAACATGGATCCTTGGAAAGGGCTGGCGAAATCCACATGCAAGCGTGCCCAAGGCTGCCCTGGCCATTCCCAGTGATGTAGGGGCACGGCCGGCGGAAGCTTCTGATGCTCCTGGCAAATGGTGCAATTTTGGGCCAACTTCTCAAAGTCGTTGTCGAGGCCTGGCCACCAGACATAACTCCGGGCCAACATTTTCATTTTGGTCACACCAGGATGGCCATTGTGGAAGTCCCCTTAGTATCAGCTCCTGTCCTTTTTCCGGGACAATCACACGCGTCCCCCACAAGAGGATACCATCTTCCACGCTAAATTCTGGCAGCTTGGAGGAAAATGCCCGCAACTCGCCTGGGAGCTGTCTATGCTGCCCACCATACAGGAACCTTTGACAGGACTGGCTCCGTCTGGGTCCACTCACGGATCTGTGATGCCATGCCAGGCAAGGAGTCCATAGAATTTAGGGTTGCAACCACCTCAATGGTCGTGAGGGTCGACATGGGGCCGGTCGATAAAGGCAATCGGCTTAGTGCGTCGGCATTCGCTATCTGCGTTCCTGGTTTGTGCTCCAGAGAATACTCGTATGCAGCGAGCAACAAAGCCCAGTGCTGGATCCGTGCGGAAGCAATGGGCGGTATTGGCTTATCATCTCGGAAAAGTCCCAGCAGAGGCTTATGATCAGTCACGATAGTGAAGTGGCGGCCATACACAGGCCCTCCTTCTCGATCTGCACGTACTTCCTTTCCGCTGCAGTCAATGTGCGGGAGGCGAAAGCTATCGGCCGCTCGGCCCCGTTCTCCATCTTGTGGGACAGGACAGCCCCAATACCATACAGGGATGTATCACATGTGATGAGCAAAAGCTTTCCAGGATCATAGTGGGTTAGTAACCCAGACAAAGACAATTGTTGCTTTACCCGCCGGAAAGCGGTTTCTTGTGGCTGACCCCAAACCCAGGTGTGATTCTTCTTCAGCAGAAGGTGCAACGGGGCCAGTGTAGTTGCCAGATTGGGGAGGAACTTCCCGTAATAGTTTACGAGGCCGAGAAAAGAACGAAGAGCGAAGTGTCAGTCGGGGCTGGGGCCTGTTGAATTGCACGCACCTTCTCTGCGAGGGGGTGTAAACCTTTGCGGTGCGCCCGATAACCCAGGTAGACTACTTCCTTCGCCTGACACACTTTGTACGACGTAAACGGACTCCAGCCTCTGAAAAACGTCTAAGGACAGCCTTCAAATTTTGCAAATGTTCCTGCTCCGACGTCCCTGTAATCAAAACATTGTCTAAGTAGACAGCGACACGCAGTAAACCTCTCAAGATGCCCTCCATGATGCGTTGAAAAATAGCGCAGGCAGAGGATATCCCAAAGGGCAACCATGTATATTCATACAGGCCCCGGTGTGTATTAATCGTTACATATGGCCGGGAGGAACGGTCCAGCTCCAATTGTAGGTAGGCGTGACTCATATCTAATTTCGTGAACGAGAGTCCGCCTACAAACTTTGCGTAGAGATCCTCTATGCGAGGCATTGGATATCGGTCGAGCCGGGAAGCCGTATTCACTGTAAGTTTATAGTCGCCGCACAAGCAAACTGTGGCATCTGGCTTCATTACAGGTACAATTAGTGCTGCCCAGTCAGCGAAACGGAGGGGCGTGATAATACCCAAGGACTCCAAACGAGTGAGCTCCCCTTTTATCTTATCGAGCAAGGCGTAAGGCACCGGGTGCACCCGGAAATAGCACGGCGTGGCTCCTATTTCGACCTGGATACGGGCTACGGCCCCTTTTATTTTCCCCAAACCAGGCTGGAACACATCTGGGTATCGTCCTAGTACCTCCGTCAGCCCTTCAGAACCTGTTTGGAGGATGTGCTGCCTATGCAGCCGCAAATGATGCAACCAGTCCTGACCCAACAGGCTGGGCCCATAGCCGCGCACCACGATAAGTGGGAAACGCCCCTCCTGGCGTCCATAAACAACAGGGGTCATCGTAGTTCCTGCAATGACCAATGGTTCCACTGCTTGATGCGGTCAAATGTCCTCTGGGCTATCATGGAGACCGCTGCGCCAGTGTCCAACTCCATCTCACGGGGGTGACCATTGACTCGTACTGTCACTTTAATGGGGGCACACGGGGAGCTGCCATTCAATGCAGCTGCAGACAGTCGTCCTCCGTCTCCACGTCCTCGGGAGCAGTCGCCGCAGGTTCATCCAAAAGGAAGGTATGGCCCCTGGGCTGGCCCCAGTTTCTGTTGGAACGATGGCGCCTCTGGCGCCCCCAGGACTGGTGTCCATGACGGGGTCGGCGCCCACAAGTCTGACACGGACATGGCTCCTCATCCATTGGTTCTGGAGAGGGCTCCCTTCGGGGAGGAATGCCCGACGGCCACTGGCGTCGATCCAGACGTCGCCTCACCCAAGGTACCGCAGGGGTGCGGGGAGATGCTTTTGGATGGAAGGGGTTGCGCCCCAAGGCATGCACTTCCATTCCCTGCAGCTCCTGCACTCCCCGTTCTGCTCTCTCTCGGGACAATACTATTTGAATGGCCTGTTGAAAAGTCAATGTTGGCTCAGCTAACAACTTTCTCTGGGTTGCTGCATTGTTAATACCGCAAACCAAACGGTCGCATAACATTTCTGACAAGGTCTCACCATAGTCACAGTACTCCGCAATCCTGCGTAGCCTGGATAGAAAATCGGCAAGGGATTCTCCTGGGGTCCTCTCAGCGGTATTAAACCGGTAACGCTGGACTATCGTGGACGGGGTTGGGTTAAAATGTTGCTCCACTAAGTTCAGAAGTTCATCAAATGCTAACCTTTGATTAGCACAGTGGGCTAAACAGCTGGCCTGTAATGCAAAACAAGGCCAGCAGCGCGGGTTCAATTCCCGTACTGGCCTCCCCGAACAGACACCGGAATGTGGCGACTAGGGGCTTTTCACAGTAACTTCATTGAAGCCTACTTGTGACAATAAGCGATTATTATATTATGTGGGCAGCACGGTAGCATTGTGGATAGCACAATTGCTTCACAGCTCCAGGGTCCCAGGTTCGATTCCGGCTTGGGTCACTGTCTGTGCGGAGTCTGCACATCCTCCCCGTGTGTGCGTGGGTTTCCTCCGGGTGCTCCGGTTTCCTCCCACAGCCCAAAGATGTGCAGGTTAGGTGGATTGGCCATGATAAAATTGCCCTTAGTGTCCAAAAATTGCCCTTGGGTTGGGTTACTGGGTTATGGGGATAGGGTGGAAGTGTTGACCTTGGGTAGGGTGCTCTTTCGAAGAGCCGGTGCAGACTCGATGGGCTGAATGGCCTCCTCCTGCACTGTAAATTCTATGAAAACGCCTTGGTGTCCAGCGCAGCTGGCTCCTAATCACCCCAACCTTTTGCAGGCCGCAGTCGGTGAGCAAAATGACCACCTGGCGCTCATTTTAGGGGATGTTGTTTGCCCAGAAATAGTAACGCATCCGTTGTGCGTACTGGTTCCAGCTTTCCAGCGCAGCATCAAAAACATCCAAACGTCCGTACAGAGGCATGGTATAATAGAAAACAACTTCCAACCTGTATTCAACAAAAATCCAAGGAGGTGGCTTCAGCAGCGTAGACAGCTATTCACTTTAACCCTCGTCGCCAGTTTTGTGAGGGCCACGAAGAATCCAGCACGAGTTGAAGGATAGAAAGCAATAACATTTATTTACAATAACATATGTATACAAAAGCAGCAGCAACTTCCTTGCTGCTCACTCCTCTCTAGCTGGTTCCAAACTGGCCAGCTTTATTTATGCAGGGAATCTGCTAATGATTTCTCCCCCCCTCCCTCATTGGGGAAGCTCATATTCCCTAAGGATTGTGGGATTACCATTAGTCCCCAGCCAGTGGTAAGCAGGCAGGTTATAATGGTATCCTAATTTCTTCATTGCACAGTTCTATTTATAACTTAATTGGGAGCAAGTTATTAAATCACTAATTTGCTGCTCAAGGAGCATGATAGTTATCATCAGTGCATGTACGTATTGAATGGTTTGTATGTCAATCTCTACCTGTCAGAATGTTGACGTTGTATAGTATGAATCCACTAGATGAAACTTAAGTGCATATGTAGCAAGATGGATAATTACAAGGTGTGTATTTTAACAGTTATATCTAAATGAGGGAAATATACTTACAGATGTCCTCCTGGGATGTCTCTGTCAAGATTTATTAAATAAAAAACATAGATAAAAAGTGTTTACAAGCAAGCGGCACAGTCACACATGTGGGCTGGGATTCTCTCTTCCGGGGACTAAGTACCCACGCTGGTGGGAAAACTGGCGCCAATGACTTTATGTCAACGGGCCTCCAAGATGAGGGATTCTGACCTGTCTCGGGGGCTAGGTGGACACAGGAGGGGTTGGCGCCGCTCCAGCAGGCGCCAAAGGGACTGCGCGAGTTTGCGCATGTGCGGAACGGCCGTCGTGATCTCGCGCATGCGTGGAACTGCCGGCATGATTCCGCGCATGCGCAGACTGACTGTGGTATTGTGGCGCATGCACGGGGGGTTCTCTTCTCTGCCTCGGCCATGGCGGAGCCCTACAGGGGCCAGCGCGGAGCGAAGAAGTGCCCCCACAGAACAGGCCCGCCCGCAGATCGGTGGGTCCCAATCGCAGGCCAAGGCCACCGTCGGGGGGCCCCTCCCCCGAGGTCGGATCCCCCTGCACCCCCCCCCCCCCCCCCCCCCGAGGACTGCTCACGGTGAATTACCTGCCAGGTCCCGCCGTGCGGGACTAGCCAAAAATGGATGGCCGCTCGGCCCATCGGGGCCCGGAGAATCGGCGAGGCTGCCAACGGTCCCCGACCGGAGTGGCATGAGTCCCGCCCTGCCCGAAAACGACGCCATAGAATATGGCAGCCGCTGTTGAGGCGGAGGGTCGGGATTCCACGCCGTCCCCCCGAGGATTCTCCGACCCGGCGGGGGGTCGGAGAATCCCACCCGTGGTGTTCTTTGTGCTGCTATTACTCAGGATGGATTTCATAGTGTACACAAAGCCCACAAAACCTAAGTCTAATAAACAAAGCTAAATTTATTACACTACTTATTATACTGTTCGATCGCTATTCTTAAAACAAGCAATATTATAACTTAACTACAATCTACACTATACTAACACCTGTCCCATGCACTCTATCTTAAAGTGTTCTCTGCTTTGTTCCTATTCACTCTAGCTCTCTCCACTCTCCTCACACACTCTCCCAGAAGCCTGAGAGGCATTCCTTTTATATGTCTGCTCCCCAGCTACATATAGTGGTCGGTTAGAGTATTACATTTACCCGTAATGTGTTAGACATTATACATAATGTCACAGCATAGTGGTTAGCACTGTTGCTTATCGGCGCCAGGGATCCGGGTTGGATTCCTGGCTTGGGTCAGTGTCTATGCGGAATCTGCACGTTCTCCCCGTGTCTGCATGGGTTTTCTCTGGGTGCTCCGGTTTTCTCCCACAAATCCCGAAAGAAGTGCTTGTTAGGTGAATTGCACATTCTGAATTTTCCTTGTGTACCCGAACAGGCACCGTAGCGTGATGACTAGGGGATTTCACAGTAACTTCATTGCAGTGTTAATGTAAGCCTACTTGTGACACCAATAAAGATTATTATTTGTCATTGAAGATATCATAGCATTTCAATAGAATCGTTCTTCTGATTCTGGACTATATTATGGACACAGAACTTGTTGAATATGTTAAACAATTTGTTGTTGAATATGTTAAATGTGTAACAGAGATACCCTGGTATATCAACAGATATTCCTTCATTTATCCATATCTTTGTTGCAAATCAGCAGGAGTAATTGTATAAGATCACGCAAGAGTCTATTCCGCAGTTTTAAGAGCATTGTTTGATGTACAGTCTTAGGTGGCAGCACTGCAGTGAGTGCCTCAGTGGATACTGAAACTGCCCGAAGCCTTGAATTTGTCTTTGTCGGTTTTGAATACGCACAAAGGACTTTGACAGCAGAGGGAAAATTGCTCCCTGGAAACTGGGCTTGAGTGGAACATGTGAACACACAGGCTGGCCAGTGTGGCACTGAGCAATGAATTGGAAGTGCCAGATCTTCTCATGTACTGAAGTTGATGTCTGTCATCCCTCTGCCAAGCTCTGAAAAATCTGCACCAGCAGGAACAAAGCCAGTGAACACAGCTATTTATACACAGCACTGACATTTCATGCAATCTGCTTATATAAATAAACACAATCAATTAATCAAGTTGGGTCTGTTAGATTGTTTTTTATTGTCGAAATTGAGTATTTTATATTCCCCCCCCCCCTTTTCAAATCTTGCTGCTCATTCTTCAGCTGTTGTGCAGCTTGCTGCCATTGCAAACGTAAGGGTTGCATTCATAGTGCGTAGCGCAAGAGTGGCATGTTGCCTTATAATTCTTCCTCATTCTATTCTTGTGTAAACATCTGGCTTCAACGCTCCTCTCCCATTATGGTTCCCTTCTCTGTTGGCAGACTAAGGTGAAACGCTCCTTCTCTGTAAAGTTTCAGATCCTTACAAGGCCAAAGAAAATTGGGGCGAAGCCAGGGATGGGAGTTCCTATCATATTATTGGCTTAATATGTTGCAGTGGTGGTGGCTCATTGGCTTGTGTGCTTAAACATAAACACCTTTGTTGGTAGGCTTCAACTAATTACAATTCCAAGTATGACCTTGCATGGTTTGTGACCTATTGGAACTGGTGAGGTGTATGGGTTTCCGATTGGGCACAGCCGGATCCCAAGGATAAGGCACAGATCAACCTGGAGCTTTGAAAAAAAAATTAGTTTGTTTTATAATCTGAAGACAGTTTGGAAGCTAACAATGGAAGCTCAGGAAGCCAGCTTTGGGGTTGGTGGGAAAAGTAAGAGGCTACTCAAACTGAATCCTCTCCTCCACCCCTCAATAGACACAGGGTGGGATGCCCTGATCCTGAGGCTAAGTGTTGACACTGTTATAACCTGCCTACTTACCATTGGCTGGGGACTAATGACTATCCCACAATCCTGTGGGAGTATGAGCTTCCCCAATGAGGGGGGCGGAGAAACCACTAGTAAACTCCTAGTATAAATAAGCTGGCCAGTTCAGGAACCAGGAGGGAGTATGTAGCAAGGGAAGTTACTGCTACTGTTATGTATATATGTTATAGTAAATAAATGTTATTACTTTGTATCCTTAAAACTCGTGCTGGATTCTTCGTGGCCCTTACAAAACTGGCGACGAGGATGGGATTCAAACCCATGTGTGCAAGCACAGGGTCGTCTCCAGCGAAAACATGTAGACCACGTTCGGTCCAGAAGATCATCCCCTCAAAAGATTCCCCGCCCCCGGAGCTCATTTCAACAGCCGCAGAGACCAGAGACAAGGGAAGGTAGTCCTCACAATCTTCCACTGGTGCCTCACTCGAAGCCTGCGCAGGTCGTTACGGGACCAAATGGAGATAGAGACGCTGACATGACGGAGGCAGCAGACTCTGACTCCGAGATGGAGACACAGGATGCATCAGAGGGGGAATCCTCGGGTCCACGGGCCGTGGATGTACAACCGCGCCGTTCATCACGGAAGCGCCGGTCTCCGTCTCGTTACACGCCGCCTGATCCAGCGCTGCGTGCAAATGGCGTCCGGCCTGCGGCCAAACGAGTCCGACGCCCTCCTTCG
This sequence comes from Scyliorhinus torazame, assembly GCF_047496885.1. Classification (NCBI taxonomy): domain Eukaryota; kingdom Metazoa; phylum Chordata; class Chondrichthyes; order Carcharhiniformes; family Scyliorhinidae; genus Scyliorhinus; species Scyliorhinus torazame. Next base: position 34,079,453 of record NC_092707.1, on the reverse strand, counting down.
CCAGGGTCTTCGGTGGATTCCTTGGACTTTGGAGGGGAGGGATGTTATAACCTGCCTACTTACCATTGGCTGGGGACTAATGACTATCCCACAATCCTGTGGGAGTATGAGCTTCCCCAATGAGGGGGGCGGAGAAACCACTAGTAAACTCCTAGTATAAATAAGCTGGCCAGTTCAGGAACCAGCAGGAAGGAGTGTGCAGCAAGGGAAGTTACTGCTACTGTTATATATATATGTTACAGTAAATAAATGTTATTACTTTGTATCCTTAAAACTCGTGCTGGATTCTTCGTGGCCCTTACAAAATAAACGCCGTCGTTAACAGGCCACCAGGGTCAGCGATACTGAGCCGTACTGGGGTCAGCATGGCACTGGAGCGACTCATGCAGCTCCAGCTGCCGATACCGGCATCAAATGGGCGCTGCGGGTCTGCACATGCACGCTGCGGCCGGCGCGAACTCGCGCATGCGCGGTAACTTCCTTTTCCTCGCGGCCCCGATGCAACATGGCGTAGAGCTACAGTGGCCAGTGCAGAGTAAAAGAGGCTCCCACCAGGAGAGGCCGGCCCGCCATCGGTAGGCCCCAATCACAGGCCAGGCTAAGGTGGAGCCCCCCCCCCCCCCTCCCCACCCCCGCAGGATGGACGGCGAGGCCCCGCTGGGTAAGACCACATGTGAACGGCGGCGGCGGGACTCGGGCTATCTTGGCGGCCACTTGGCCCATTGCACGCGGAGAATCGCCGGGGGTGGGGGGGGGGGGGCGGGGGGGTCGCGCCGACGCCGATTCTCCGGTGACCGGAGATCGGCGTTGGGGCGGCGTCGCGTGAATCGCGCCTGGCCCGGCGATTCTCCGACCCGGTCCCGGGGTCAGAGAATCCCACCCACGATTCCTGCCCCAATAATTTTTTTCCAATAAGGGCCAATTTAGTATGGCCAATCCACCTACCCTGCACATCTTTGGGTTGTGGGGGTGAGACCCACGCAGACACGGGGAGAATATGCGAACTCCACGTAGACAGTGATCCAGGGCCGGGATCGAGCTTGGGTCCTCGCTGCCGTGAGGCAACAGTGCTAACTGTTGTGCCACCATGCTGCCCTTTAATAAATGATTTACTTTAGCATAAAATAATCACAATTGGTCTGAGAAGTTACGTCCTGATTTCAGAAAATCTCCTCATAATACAGAAATTGTAAAACCATTCTGGCAGCAGTTTTAAGTTTCACTTGCCATCTACCATGCATAACTAAATTCATGTTGGCTATGACATCAAAATAACTCCTTTGTTTTTCTTCAAGATAGTTCCATATCCACCTGATAGGGCGGATGAGACCTTGGTTTAATCTGAAAAATGGCACCTTTAAGAATGCAACACAGAGGCAGACACTTTTGACAATGAAGAGCTCTGAAGTTGAAAGGAGAAGAACAGGAAGGTGTGAATTGACTTGTTTTTTTTAGAACATACAGTGCAGGAGGCCATTCGGCCCATCAAGTCTGCACTGACCCATTTTTAAGCCCTCACTTCCACCCTATCCCGTAACCCAATAATCCCTCCTAACCTTTTATGGACACTCAGGGCAATTTATCATGGCCAATCCACCTAACCTGCACGTCTTTGGACTGTGGGAGGAAACCCACGCAGACACGGGGAGAACGAGCAGACTCCGGACAGACAGTGACCCAGCGGGGTATCGAACCTGGGACCCTGGCGCTGTGAAGCCAGAGTGCTATCCACTTGTGCTACTGTGCTGCCCATGTTATGTTAACATTTATTACTGATTGTAAATTATGTGTCTAATGTCACTTAATAGTTTAATTTTTGGTGAATCATGGAGCTCATCATGTATCAGGTATACAGTGGCTTATATATTCATTTAAAAAATTTTATAAATCAATTTTTAATCACAGGCAAAGACAAAAATATATGGAGGGTGAATGCATTAAACAAAGGGGAGAATGCATTACATAAATCATAACATATAATTGGAACATGGTCCACAATGTGTTATAGAGGGCAATATACAATCTTGACTATACAGTGTTCAAAATAATGTACAATCCACAGTACTCTCACATATATGAGAATTTCAATCAGATTCACATTATGTTAAAATCTGCTCGCACCTATTACCCTGTGTCAGAGTATGCATTGTGTCTCCTACTGTAGGGCAACATGTGTGCACCTAGATTTTGTAGGCCTGAAGTCTGCAATCTTTCCAATTTTTGAATATTTTATTTTTGCATTTCTCTTGATTTTAAGATCACTGCATTAAGCCTGTATTGAATGTTAAAAGTTATTTTGGAGGCCTTGATTTTGCAACATTTGTTTTGTCTAAACTATTGTTTTTCCTACTTTGTTAGATTTACTATAATAAAAGCTGTTTTCTATAACTTAACATAAATTAATTATTACTGCAGTTGAAGACCCTTGGACTACAAACTGAGACAATGGATAATCTAGCACATGGGGTGGTCAACGCTGGTGTGGAATCAGGAGATGGAGTTTCGTTGAATCTGATTGATGGCAGATGAGAGACACCATCAAAAGGATGCGTAAACAGCCTGCGTACGGTGGAGCCCTGCAAACCTCACAGTGCCTGTGAGAAGTCTTTGATAAGGGCTCATAGCTGTCAGACTTTTGTTTTGAGAAAGTCTGTATGGAGGCCTCAGCCGGCTGGAATTAAGCCAGGCATCAGACTTAAAGGGCCACAACATCCTGCGTTCAGAGCTGCGGCCGGAATGGATTAGTCAACCACCGAAGATTATGGAGGAAGGGGCATTGGTGGAGTGGAGAGTCCATCCCCGTGCAAGGGTATTTGGCGACTTGTTATGACCTTGGAAAATTTTAGGGAACTTCCTTGACCTGGTAAATTAGATACAGAACTGGTCCGGTCATAGAAAACAGTGGGTAGCAGTGGAAGGATGCTTTTCTGAATGGAGGGCTGTGACTAGTGGTGTTCCGCAGGGATCAGTGCTGGGACCTTTACTGTTTGTAGTAGAAATAAATGATTTGGAGGAAAATGTAACTGGTTTGATTAGTAAGTTTGCGGACGACACAAAGGTTGGAGGAATTGCGGATAGTGATGAGGACCGTCAGAGGATACAGCAGGATACAGTTGGAGACTTGGACGGAGTGATGGCGGATGGAGTTTGGTCCGGACAAATGTGAGGTAATGCATTTTGGAAGGTCTAATACAGGTGGAAAATATACAGTAAATGGCAGAACCCTTAAGAGTATTGACAGGCAGAGGGATCTGGGTGTAGAGGTCCACATGTCACTGAAAGTGGCAACACAGGTGGAGAAGGTACTCAAGAAGGCATACGGCGTGCTTGCCTTCATTGGCCGGGGCATTAATGCAAATATTGATAAGTCATGCTGCAGCTGCATAGAATCTTAGTTAGGCCACACTTGGAGTATAGTGTTCAATTCTGGTCGCCACACTACCAGAAGGATGTGGAGGCTTTGAAGGGGGTACAGAAGGTTTGTTCTCACTGGAACGACGAAGGTTGAGGAGCAACCTGATAAAAGTCTACAAAATTATGAGTGGCATGGACGGAGTGGATAGTCAGAAGCTTGTTCCCAGGGTGGAAGAGTAAATTACTAGAGGACATAGATTTAAGAAGCGAGGGGCAAAGATTAGAGGAGATGTGTGAGGGAAGTTTTTTACACAGAACGTAGTGCCAGAGGAGGTAGAAGCAGGTACCATAGTGACATTTAAGGGGCATCTTGACAAATACATGAATAGGGTGGGAGCAGAGTGAGACGGACCCCGGAAGTGTAGAAGAGTTTAGGTTAGACGGGCACCATGTTCGGCGTAGGCTTGGAGGAGCGAAGAGCCTGTCCCTGTGCTGTACTTCTTTTTGTTCTTTGAACAGACCAATTTGGGGTTACCTTTTGTGCTATAATAAAATTGTCTTTCTTCCTTCCTTTTCATATAAACACATATACAAAGTATTTTCGTCTTCCTTTCTTTATTTTTAATAAAGTTATCTTTCTTTCCTTTTGCTCATAATTGTTTAACTGAAATTGTTTTTTCACACATTATTTGGTATTGAGTCATCATTCCTGTTCGTCCAGAGAACGTCTCTGAGATTTGGCAAAGGATTCTCACGTGGAATAATATATGTTATAATGCAGATCTTTATATGTGACCTCATGCCTGTCTAAATTTCAACCGTTAGTGCTGTCCTCATTGGAACAAGGATAACAGTCGGTGGTTAATATTTATACCTGTACAGCGCTATTAAAGTTCCAAACAAACCAATGTTTTGACTTTTTCTCCAAATGGAAACAATTAGACCAGCGGAATCAATGCCAGTGAGGCCTCATTCCTGCTCTAGCTTTTTAAAAATTGTTTTTCTACAGGATGTGGGCTTTGCTGGCTAGGCCAGACTTTATTGCCCATCTCTAATTGCCTTTGAGAAAGTGGTGGTGGTCTGCCTTCTTTAACCGTTGCAATGCATGTGATGTAGGTACACCCACTGTGTTATTACGGAGGGAGTTCCAGGAGTTTGAGCCAGTGACAATGATAGAATGGCGACATATTTCCAAGACAGGGTGGTGAATGACTTGGAGGGGAACATCCAGGAGGTGGTGTTCCCAAGTATCTGCTGCCCTTGTCTTTCTAGATTGCTGCGGCTGTAGGTTTGGAAGGGGCTGCCTTGGTGAGATCCTGCAGTGCATCTTGTAGATGGTACACACTGCTGCTATTGTGCATCGGTGATGGAGGGAGTAAATGTTTGTGGAAGGGGTGCCAATCAAGCAGCATCCTCTAGCTGCATTGGTTACTCCCAGTCGCTCTTAGCTGAAGCGATGAAGGGATGGATGTTTGGCTCCTGCCAGTGCCAGGTTCAGTGATTGGAGGATGCTAGAGTTTTTGAAGAGGCAGGATTTGGGGATGACAGGAATAACCATCTACACATAGTGGGTAGCCAATCAGGCTTAACTAAGAGCTAAGTTGAGGCCAATTGAAATAGACCAACTGGAATTTTCCCATCAGCCTCCAAGTTCCCAAAGGCAGCGGAGACCGGTTTAGATATCTGGAGATGACCTTCCTGGTGGCAGGCTGGGAAAGCCAGTCCTCCAGACAGGCTCAAAAGCCCTCCTTGAGTGCCTGAGTAAAAGAGCAGTCACAGGCCACCTTGAAATGTGGGCCCTCCCCATTCCCCAACACAGTTGTTGCCTGATTGCAAAAGGTGGAGAGAGGGTGCTGCCATCTTGAAATCCGTTCTATGTTACATACCTTCCATTACTATCTGCTGCTTAATAGGAAAACCTCTGATTGGCACTGGTGAACCCTCTTCAGGCCAACTAAAGGGGCACTCTATTGAAAATCCCAATAAGTGACTTTTAACCCAAGGTGCAAGTTTCGGACCCAGAAATAGTCCTGACCTCAGTTTTCCATGGAGGGAAAATCCAGCCCACATTCGTTTATCAATCATACACTGCACATATCACAATTACTGTCAATCTGAAGTGTTCTACTGAGTCTTCTCCACATCAAGAAGTATATATAGTGAAAAGGTCTTTCGCGAGCAGTTATGGGCCATGTCAGTGGTTAGGATGGTGAGTAATCAAGAATAGATTAAGGTTACAGAATACAGCTACCACGTTACAAGATGATCGAGGAAGGAGACAATATTAGACCATAAAGTTCATGGCCAGTCCTGCAAGGGGAAGGTAGGATTGGAGCCAAAGTAAAGGTCAAGTTACTAAGGTCCAAATGATGAGATGGGTCCTCACAAAATGTTTGGAATTAGGCTTCTTTCAGGCTAAGTGAATCCAGCTGTTCTGTAAGAAAAGAATAAAAATCAATATAATCCTCTAGCTCCAAAAAAAAAGCAAAGAGAGAATTCTGCCTTGGTTAATTATATCACAGAATTTAGCATCCTGTTGCAATTTTTCCTCATTTTCTTCTTTTCAGCCAGGTTTATTTCTCATTATAACTCCACCTTCAATCATGTAAACACTTTCAAGAAAGAAGTGAAGACATTTGGTGTCAGAACGATCCTTACATTTCTGTGTTTCGGTCAATGTTTTGGTTTAATTGGGTCAGTGCTTATAATCCATATTATTAGCTTGTTTTGATGTCATTGTTGGCACATATTGGGTTGCTGCAGTGAACCAAAATGTGGCATTTTTGTCTCGAGAATCTGGGATTCATATTGAATCTAGAATGAAATGGTGGGAGCCTCTTTTCTCTGAAGGCAGTAACAACTCTATATAAACGTATGTTTTAAATGAAAACAGCCCAATTATTTGCAGAGAGAGCTGACAGTAAAAGACTGTCCATGACTCACAGCAGTATTTAAATGCACCTTTGTGTAAATAGCCTCCTTAAATTAATCTGAGACACGTTTACATCTAAATATTAACAGATTTAGATAGAACAGGAATAGGAAAAGCCAATGGGTAAGTACATTGGTGAAATGCTGAACTATGTGGACCTGAAGATCTGAGGTTCAGCCTCAAGCCTGAGCTGGATTAGTTGATCACAGCCAAAATGGTGTTGGAAGTCGTATGACAGGTCTCAATATTCACCGTTTGGGAGTATGGAAATCATCAAGCGTTTCTACTCCTTATCATTATTCAGCAACTCCTGTTGGAAGTGCTGATTAGATGTGAATATTAGACAGGAGGAAGTTTGCGTTCAGCTGTGATGCCCCCATTATTGAGCAGCCTGTTCACACTCATGGGCTTGGATGGTATGTATAAGAGCCACCTGACCAAAGTAGTAGAAGTCTGCTGGCACTGGGAAGTTGCTTCCCAGCATGAATCATCACTGGGTGTTCAGGTGAGGAAGGGAAAGCTAAAGAGAGCCTTTGTAGGAAAACAGAACGCAGAATATCTGAAATATCAAAATTCACAACATAATAATACCTATTCTTATCATGTCTTGCTATACCTACATTTTCTATTGCGTGAAGTGAATGCAGCCATACCTGACTGCAGGAGCGGTCCAATTTCCATCACCTTTTCATCCTGTTTGGAATCTATCCCAATCGCCCAAGTGGTTGTTCTCTTGGAATAGGAACAGTATCCATGTTCTGAACTGCTACTTTTGGCAGATTGGCTCCCCTTGGGCAGACCTATTTCATCTTTACCACAACCTGAAGGCAGCTGCCATGCCTCATTAAACATTCTGTTTGGTTCCACAAGCTGGCCGATTGCTGAATGACATTGTCCATACTTTTCAATGTCTGTGACCTTAAGGACATCAGATGTTTTGCATATTGAAGATTGTGTTACTGAGATACCAGAGGAGGGCGTGTCACCGTGCATGGCAGTCACCGTGCTGGGCTCGATCACTGGAAAATAATTCAGAGGAACAGGGACTCACAAAGAGAAATTTAAGATTAAAATGGCATCTCACATGGGAGCTATAGGTACAAAATAGGACATAATTAATTGATTGGACAGGACATCAATCTAGGTGGTGAACAAAAAGTCTCCTTGCTGAATGCTCATCCATTGAAGTGATGGGAGAATCAATCGGGACCCATGACAAGGCAGGTGAATGGATTGGCAAGTCAGCACACTGTTTTAAACATGATTTCACTGCATCAAGAAATACTCCATGAAAGGGTAACAGTGGGTTAAACATTGGCCATTTGGAAATGTTTATTGTACCATGTTTATGACGCCGTTATTATTATAATAAAAATTGCAAATACCCTAATAAAAATATATTTTAAAAAAACATTGGCCTTTCATGTCCTGGACCCAAGTGCTGGATGGAGCCATGTGAAATGAATTTGACAGACTGAAACAAGTAGCTAGTTGCCATGGACTCGGACAACACTAAGCTGGCATTAATTTGGCACCAAACTGGCAATCACATTCAGTGAATTTACTGGGAAATGAAAAATCTCACACTGTTACAGAGGGGAGGGGTTTCTTCTGAAATTGATGTGAGGCTATTGTTGGGACAGGGTATAAGAAACTCAATTCTGCCTAGAGTTCATGTGGAATTGTTACAGCTGCACCTGGGAAATTATACTGAAGGGTTGGAGAGTGGTAAATGCAACATCTTTGTTCTAAGATGGGGTAAAAAAAAAACCCAGGAATTTACAGACCAGCAAATCTTACTTTTATTGTGGACAAAACTAGAGCTCATAATGCAGAATGGAAGTAGTGAACATTTAGAAGGGACAGTAGCATGAAATAGTAAAGGACATCATGATTAAGTTAATTTAATGTTTGAGACAATACCTGAGTGCATAATTAAAAGTAATATAAATTAATTTTCAGTAAACAATTGATAAGATGTAGCATAAAATAATTATGAGAATTCATACACAGGGCAGAATTTTACAGTGGGTCTCATAAAATTCCTGGGTGGTCTTCCTACCGCCTTTCAGTCTGCCCCTGACCTGTCTTCAATTTTACTGGGGGGCAGGTGAGGCCTCGGGCAGCCACCCAACCTCAACCCAATGAAGGCCCTTAAATGACCACCCCCAGATCCTCCCTCCCTGCCTGGTCCTGTCATCATGACCATCAACTCTCTCTTCCCACCATCCTGGGCCTTCCCCTCCTCTCTTCACCGTGAGACCTGCATCCCAGGGGCTCCTGCACTTTGACTGGTAGAACTGCTTGTAGTACTGCTTAGAATGGCGCCGAAGAAACGAGGAAGCATGGTAGCACAGTGGTTAGCACTGTTGATTCATAGCACCAGGGTCCTAGGTTCCATTCCCGGCTTGGGTCACTGTGTGCGGAGACTGCACGTTCTCCCCGTGTGTGTGTGGGTTTCCTCCGGGTGCTCCGGTTTCCTCCCACTAATCCCGAAAGACGTGCTGTTAGGTAATTTGGACATTCTGAATTCTCCCTCCGTGTATCCCAACAGGTGCCGGAATGTGGCGACTAGGGGATTTTCACAGCAACATCATTGAGGTGTTAATGTAAGCCTACTTGTGACAATAATAAAGATTATTATTATTTCCAGTAGCAGAGTTCACACCCACAGTGCCCTGCAAGGCTTTGTTCCCTCCTGTCAATGATTCTGTATATGCTGCGTGAGCACTCAACTGTTACACAGAGCTCCAACAAACCAGTCTTACCATTGATTTGGACGTCCGGGTGCTGGTGTGCAAACTGGACGGTGGTTATGGAAGAAGTGCAGCCCATTGGAGGCAGGATTGGATTGATTGGGGGGGGGGGGGGGGGGCTTTTTCAGCGCAGTTTAGGGTCAACCACAGGGCAGTTTAACTCGGGCGAGTACCTCCTGGATGTTTCTGGAAATGTTTACGGTCAGCGGGCCAAATTCCAGCCGTTTCTCTCCAGTCGATCTTTAAAAAAGAAATCCTGGATTAGTTTCTCGTTGATTGGGGATCAACAAAAGCAAAGTGCTCCTTCCCAAATGTTATATAAAAACGTCTCTGGGTCATATATCAAGCTTAAGAACGTAAAAAATATATAATAATCACGCTACCCCATAATCAATGTTTCCCCAACAGCATTCCCTCCCCTTTTCTTTTAGTTCAAGGCTTCCAAAAAGGACGCAGCTTTCTCCGGGAATGCAAATCCTGATCAATGCTCTGTCTTCCGCTGGTTAACACACCTCCGTCTGTTTATTTTACAGATCACCCGCTTGCCCCTTCCCGGAATAATCCCTTTGCAATTTATAGCTATTCCTGTATTTATGATGCATTTCCCGGGAAAGCTCCTTTCCCTCTGGTTAATCCTTAAAATTGGATAAACATTGCCCTCCTTGGTTGATTATCCAAGGTATTTTTTCCAGATTTTTTAAAATGCGGGTTGAAGGATCCAGGATGTCCTTATTTTAATCTCCGTCGTTTTATCCCCGCAAATCTATTCTTATTCGTCCATCCTTTTCAAGCAAGACTTGCCGACGTGATTTTGTGAAGAAAAACAATAAAAACATTGGTTATTTATTCCATTTTTTTTTGTCCGCCACTCGTCTTCAGGATCCGATCCCGCCCCCACTGGGCGGCTTTTGTCCATTGTTATTGCATTTCCCAAATTCCTGCTCCAGAAGATGGATTGTCCGGCTGGGGAAGGAGAGCCCGCCACTGGCGCCCGGCGCCGGCTGCAACCTGGAGCCCCGGCTGCTCTGCAAGCTCAGGCTTAGATTTGGGCTCACCTTGTAAAACCCACCAGTCTTAAGTCAACGGGTTTGAACATCTGACACGCCTCAGTTAATTCTCTGAATAAAAAAAAATGACCACTATTATTTAAACATGGGGCGAAATTCTCCGTTATCGGTGCAAATCCCACCTGCATCACGCCGCCCCAAACGTCGCAAAGTCTCCGGCCCGGAATGGGCTAGCAGCGACGTGACGCTATCCGCGCTGGCTCACGTGGTTCACGCCGTGCGGCGTCATACACACCGCACGGTGTGACGGCTCATTAAGGACGCGCTGCTCCCCCCACCCGACCAGAACACCCGACCAGATGGCCTCCAGCCGCTCAGCCCCGAGGTTCCAGTCTCGTGACATTGAGGCGCTCCTGGACGCAGTGGAGCAGAGGAGGGAGGCCCTGTATCCCGGGCACGGCCGCAGAGTTGCCCCACGCCACAGCCGGCGTCTGTGGAGAGAGGTGGCAGAGGCCGTCACCGCTGTGGCCCTGACACCACGGACAGGCACCCAGTGCCACAAGAAGGTGAACGACCTCGTCAGAGCAGCCAGGGTGAGCTTCCCCCCTCTGCCCGATATCCATATCCCCCCTCCCCCATATCCCCCCTCCCCATATCCCCCTCCCCATATCCTCCCTCCCCCATATCCCCCCTCCCCATATCCCCCCCTCCCCCATATCCCCCCTCCCCCATATCACCTGATCACTGCCTGCGTGTCTAACCATGCATGCTTCATTGTGTATCGCAGGAGCAAACGTCGAGGCACCCATCCCCGCAGATGCAGACCGCCCGCATGATGCCCCACGGAGACCACGGGGGACGGAGAGACCCGGACCCTCTGGCATGCGACTCCCGCAGGATGCCCCTTGGAGACCACTGGAGATGGAGAGACCCGGACCCTCTGGCATGCGACGCCCGCACGATGTCCCTCGGAGACCACTGGAGTTGGAGAGACCCGGACCCTCTGACATGCGACGCCCGCACGATGTCCCTCGGAGACCACGGGAGATGGAGAGACCTGGAGCAACAGGGAGACGACGCCCCCGTCTCGTGCGGGTGCGACTCAGAGTGGGACGATGCGCACAACACAACGCCACTGCTGTCACCAACACCCTCCACCATTGCAGAGATGCTCACCTCGGTTGGGCACTTTAGTGATGAGGCGTCTGGTACACTCACTGGTGTGCACAACACAGCCGTCCCGGTACAGCAGGTGGCGGTAGGAGCAGCAGAGGGGCCGGGCGGTCAGAGGGCAGCCCAGCCCAAGCGAACATCTGCCGCCCAGATGGATCCCGGGCTCCTGGAATTACCACACCCACCCATAGATCCGATGCAATCACCGAACCGGAGACGAGCGAAGAGGGTGACGGCCGGCTTGCGGCGGCTGCAGTCGCAGGTGGAGGAGTCCACCCGCATCCAGGAGCTGGGAGTGGTGCTGGTCATGCGTGCCACCCAGGCCGACACCGCACGGGTGGCGTCCGCGGTGGAGGCAATGGGTGCGACGGTGTCAGACATGGGGAACGGTTTGCGAGGCCTGGGGCTTTCCGTGCAGGCGGCGTCTGTGGCCCAGGACATGGCTGCCCTCTCGCAGGAGGCCATGAGCCAGCGCCAGCGGCAGATGGCAGAGGCGCTCAACGCCATGGTCCAGTCGCAGCAGGCCATGGCCCAGTCTCAACAGTCCATAGCCCAGTCTATGCAGGCCATGGCCCAGTCTCAGCAGGCCATCGCTGAGGACATCGGCGCCATTGCCCATGTGCAAGATGGCGTCGCACAGTCACAGACAGGGTTTGCCAATCCCCTGAGCTCCATGGCTGCAAACCTGCAGACCCCTGTCGATACCAGCACGGGCCTCCACGACTGGCAGCGCCAGATGTCGGGGGGGCGTCGGATGGCCAGTCCGTTCGCATCCCCCACCCATGTAGAGGCCTGGGGGCCATCGGGCACCCCAAGGGAGGAGGAGGTGCTGTGGTCCGTCCCGGGTCCCCCTGTAGGGGAGGTCCCGGAACATCGCGACACTTCAGTCTCCCCCCCTTCCGTCCCAGGTGCATCGGGTGGGCAAAGGGCAGGACAGGCTGGCAGCTCGCCATCCCAGTCGCCCGGGCCGCAGCCTGGCCCATCTAGGCCAGGACGCCCCAGGAAACGGCCGCCAAAGGGATCCCGTGTCAGAGGGCAGGAATCACAGGAGTCCACCTCCAGTTCTGCTGTACCGTCTGGTGAACCGCGTAGACGTAGTCAAAGGGCCCGTAAGGCCAAACAATTAGACACTGAGTAAGTTGGCACGGGTGCAGGGCACAGATGAGTTTTAGGGGCTAGGGCACGTGCATGAACTCCTTTCGTTATTAAAGTCAATGTTACACCTACAGAAGCTGTCTTTGTGCTCTGTCCAAAGCATGCAGGGGTGTCATGTACGTTGAGCGCAAGTGTGTGTGTAAGGGGTGGTCTTACCTCAGCCCCAGGTGAGTCTGCCCCCTTCCCCCTGGGCCGCCATCAACATCCCCCCGGGCAGAGGACGGGACCGTGCGCTGCAGTGTCACAGCCGCATGCAGGGATGGTCTGGGTGGATGGTGGTTCTGTGGCCATGGGTCAGACATAGTCCAACGATGTGGAGCCAGGAGCTCATCGCAGGGCGGGTTGACATCATCCTCTATGGCCTGCAATAGACACGCGTCCACCGGCAACTGTGTGAGCCCGGCCCGTTGTGCCGCAGGTGGATCGGCAATGGGGGGGTGGTGTGCATGCGGGTGGGGTGGGTGGGGTTGGGGAGGGGGGTGAGGGTGCTGGGTGGGTGGATGGGTGGGGGGTGTGGGTGGTCGGCTGTTGCCATGGTGTGCGGTCTGTGGCCATACTACCCGATTCCCACGCCCATCTAGTCAGTGAAGCGGGCGGCTATCAGCCTGTCCCGTGCCCGCTGTCCCAGCCGGTAATGGTGGACAGCCACCCGCCCGTGTCTAGCCCGTCTGCCCTGACCATTGCCCCCATCCCCCTCATCTGGGGAGGACTGCGCCTCTTCCTGCTGCTCCTCCACTCCGCCCTCCACTGCCTGCGGCACATCGCCCCTCTGCAGGGCTATATTGTGCAGGACGCAGCACACCACAATGATGCTGCTGACCGTATCTGACCGATACTGGAGGGCCAGGCACCTGAAACGCATCTTCAGGATGCCAAAGCATCTCTCTATCACTCCCCTTATCGCTACATGGGCATCATTGTAGCGGTTCTCCGCCTCATTGCGTGGCCTCCGTATAGGCGTCATCAGCCACGACCGCAATGGGTAGCCCCTGTCGCCCAGCAACCAGCCCCTCAGCCGGGGATGGCGTCCCTCGTACATGCCGGTGATGTATGACCGTGACAACACGTATGAGTCGTGTACACTGCCCGGGTAATGGGCGCAGACGTGCAGGATCATCATGCGGGGGTCGCAGACCACCTGTATGCTCATCGAATAGGTCCCCTTCCTATTGGTGAACACGGCCCTGTTATCTGCAGGTGGCCGCACGGCGACGTGCATCCCATCAATCGCGCCCTGGACCATGGGGAACCCGGCCACGGCAGAGTAGCCCACGGCCCGGGCATCTTGGCTGGCCCGGTCCACAGGAAAGCGGATGTAGTGGTGTGCCATGGCATATAGGGCGTCTGTCACTGCCCGGATGCACTGATGACTGCGATATGCCGGACAGGTCCCCACTCGGTGCCTGGAATGACCCCGTTGGATAAAAGTTCAGGGCCACCGTAACCTTGACGGACACGGGGAGAGGGTGTCCCCCGCCAGTGCCATGTGGTGACAGGTGTGCCAGCAGGTGGCAGATGTGTGCCACGGTTTCGCGGCTCATCCGGAGTCTCCTCCTGCATTCTCGGTCCGTGAAGTCCTGATATGACTGCCGGGGCTGGTACACACGGGGCGCCCTCGGGTGCCTCCGTTGCCGTGGGGCCGCGACGTCCTCCTCCCCCTCCTCGTCCTGTCGGTCAGGTGTCCCTCCAGCCTGGTCGGCTGCCGCCTGCCCCTCTGCGGCAGCCTGCGCCGCCTCTCTGGCACGCTCCTCCTCCTCCTCATCCAGGGCAACATGGACATTAGCGGCTGCCGCCACGGCGGCCAACATCGCTGGCTGATCGGAAAACATGACGGCCTGGGGGGGGGGGGGGGGGGGGGGGGGAACGACGGCATGGCATCATTGCCCATACCCCCTCCTCCCACCAGCCAGGTGGGTCCGACTGTTGGAGGCTGGCACCTGGCCAGGTGGACCAACTCACTTGCCCCCCTCCCCCCACGTCCCTCCCCGGCACGGACCCCCCCCCCCCAATCCTCCTCCCCGGCACGGACTCCCCCCCCAATCCTCCTCCCCGGCACGGACCTATCCCACCCCCCCCCCAAATCCCCCTCCGCGGCACGGACCCCATCCTCCTCCCCGGCACTCACCCCCCCTCCCAGCACTCCCCCGGAGCCCAGCCCACTCTAACCACCCCCCCCCCCCGCCGCACACACACACACACACAGAACCCTACACGCACCTCTCCCCCACACATTCAGACTGCGGCCACGCCAGAGCCTCTCCAGCGGCCAAACCCCCCAGGCCGTCACCCACCTCCACGCTGGTCGGCGTGAACCTTGAGCACTGGTTGACGCCGATTGAAAGGTGGTTTGATTTATGCCGACGTGACCCGGGACTTCGGCCCATCCGGACGGGTGAATATCGGCAGCCCCCAAATCCATTGCCTCGTGCCCACCCGTGCCATTCTCCGAGGTGTGCGGCGCCATTGACGCCCCGCCGACTTTTCTCCCTTCGGAGACTTCGGCAGGCGGCGGGGCGGAATTCACGGGGGCCAACGGCCATTCTCCGACCCGCTGGGGGGGTCGGAGAATCTCGCCCATGATGTGGAGATGCCGGCGTTGGACTGGGGTGAGCACCGTAAGAAGTCTTACAACACCAGATTAAAGTCCAACAGGGCTTGTTTCAAACACTAGCTTTCGAAGCACTGCTCCTTCCTCAGGTGAATGAGGAAGGAGCAGTGCTCCGAAAGCTAGTGTTTGAAACAAGCCTGTTGGACTTTAACCCGGTGTTGTAAGATTTCTTATTTATTTAAACAAAAACATTGAGAATGCTGGAAATGTGAAGTAGGAAAAGCTAGCAGGTCACACAGCCATGTGGGGAGCAACAGTTAACCATTCAAGTTGACGATGACTTTTCACCAGAACTGAAGCTGAATCTCCTCATATGCTGCCTAACCGGGTCGGGGGGGGGCGGCCGCCTGTGGACCGGGGGGGGGGGGGGGGGGGGGGCTCCGACCACTGATCGGCGGGCTGCCCCCCCCCCCGGGCCTGCTTTGTTGCGTGGCCGGCCCCTGAACCCCCACACCATGTTGCGTGGGGGCCGGCGCGCTGAAGAAGTCCCCCGCGCATGCGCGGGTTGGCACGGCGCCCATTTGGCGCAGGGAAAGGAGGCTGGAGCGGCGTGAACTGCTCCAGCACTGTGCTGGCCCCCTGTGGGGGAACAGAATCGGTCGTCCCCGTGCCCATTTCGCATCGTTGTGAAACGCGACGGCGCGAACACTTAGTCTCCATTTTGTAGACTCACCCCCCCAAATTCTCCAACCCACAACCTACACACCTCTCACTCCTGACCTTGTCAACATTCATCCAACCTCCAATGTATTGATTTGATAACCATTATCCTCAATAGATTTAACTCCAGTCTAATGTAGCTCCTCAGACCCTCCAGCGTTAAGAACCTCGCTGATGTTACCTGCAAGAGTGTCTCAAAACCCCGAAGAATAACTTGAACAACTGGTTCTTAGTGGTGTATATTTGTTTGGAATAATGTGAGGAACAATGTACAACCCAATGAGGAACCAGACCAGTCATCGTAAACAATTAAGAATATTTATTGAAGGGTTTATCAATTGGGTTAAGCTCCTTTACAGAGCCCCGATGGCGAGTGTAGTGACGAACCGGCGGAGGTCGGAGTTCTTTTGACTGTACCGAGGGACGAGGCAGGGGTGCCCCCTGTCCCCCCCTGTTGTTCGCATTGGCGATCGAACCATTGGCCATGTCATTGAGGGAGTCTAATAAATGGAAGGGGGTGGTCCGAGGGGGAGAAGAGCATCGGGTGTCGCTATATGCGGATGACCTGTTGCTGTACGTGGCGGATCCAATGGAGGGGATGGTGGAGGTCATGCAGACTCTAAGGGGGTTTTCGGGCTATAAGCTCAATGTAGGGAAGAGTGAGCTCTTTGTATTACAGGTGGGGGACCAAGAAAGAGGGATAAGGGACCTACCGCTGAGGAGGGCGGAGGGGAGCTTTCGGTATCTGGGGATCCAGATAGCCAGGAGTTGGGGGACCCTACATAAACTGAATCTGACGAGGTTGGTGGAGCAAATGGAGGAGGATTTCAAAAGATGGGACATGTTACCGCTCTCGCTGGCGGGTAGAGTGCAGTCGGTCAAAATGGTGGTCCTTCCGAGGTTTCTGTTTGTGTTTCAGTGCCTTCTCATCGTGATCACTAAGGCCTTTTTTTAAGAGAGTAGGCAGGAGTATTATGGGGTTTGTGTGGGCGAATAAGACCCCGAGAGTAAGGAGAGGGTTCCTGGAACGCAGTAGGGACCGAGGAGGGTTGGCGCTGCCAAACCTGGGGAGCTACTACTGGGCAGCAAATGTGGCGATGATCCGCAAGTGGGTTATGTAGGGAGAGGGGGCGGCATGGAAGAGGATGGAGATGGCGTCCTGTAAAGGAACGAGCCTGGGGGCGTTGGTGACGGCACCGCTGCCATTCTCGCCGACAAAGTATACCACGAGCCCAGCGGTGGCGGCAACGCTAAGGATCTGGGGCCAGTGGAGACGGCACCGGGGTGCAATGGGAGCATCGGTGTGGTCCCCGATCAGGGGTAACCACCGGTTTGTCCCGGGGAAGATGGACAGGGGGTTCCAGAGCTGGCATCGGGCGGGGATTGGAAGAATGGGGGACCTGTTCATCGACGGGACGTTTGTGAGCCTAGGGGCACTGGAGAAGATAGAGTTATCCCCGGGAAATGCCTTTAGATATATGCAGGTGAGGGCTTTTGTGAGGCGCCAGGTGAGGGAATTCCCGTTGCTCCCGGCACAAGAAGTTCAAAATAGGGTGATCTCGGGTGTATGGGTCGGGGAGGGCAAGGTGTCGGAAATACACCAGGAGTTGAAAGAAGAGGGGGAAGCGCTGGTAGAAGAGTTGAAGGGTAAATGGGAGGATGAGCTGGGGGAGGAGATCGAGGCAGGTCTGTGGGCTGATGCCCTAGGTAGGGTTAATTCCTCCTCCTCCTCATGTGCCAGGCTCAGCCTGATACAATTTAAGGTGGTCCACAGAGCACACTTGACGGGGGCGAGGTTGAGTAGGTTCTTTGGGGTAGAGGACAGACGTGGAAGGTGCTCAGGGAGCCCAGCGAACCATGTCCATATGTTTTGGTCATGCCCGGCACTGGAGGGGTTCTGGAGAGGCGTTGCGGGAGCAATATCTCAGGTGGTGAAAGTCCGGGTCAAGCCAAGCTGGGGGCTAGCAATATTTGGAGTAGTGGACGAACCGGGAGTGCAGGAGGCGAAAGAGGCCAGCATTCTGGCCTTTGCGTCCCTAGTAGCCCGGCGAAGGATCTTGCTAATGTGGAAGGAGGCGAAGCCCCCCAGCCTGGAGAAATGATATGGCTGGGTTCATAAAGTTGGAGAGGATTAAGTTTGCCTTGAGAGGGTCTGCACAGGGGTTCTACAGGTGGTGGCAACCGTTCCTAGACTATCTCGCGGAGCGTTAGAGGAAGGTCGGTCAGCAGCAGCAGCAACCTTGGGGGGGGGGGGGGGGGGTGTGGAGGGGACGTCCTGGGGGGACTGCCTGGGAGGGTGGATGAGCAAGAGATAACATGAAGGGTTGGGGAAACTGGCACGTACGGGTGAGGGCCAGTGTACAAAGCTGTGTAAATATATCATTTTGCCATGTATATATCTTGCTCTGCGTGATTTCTCGTTTGTTTTTTTGTTACGAGGGGTGGGGGTTATTGTTTGTAAGGGAGAAAAATTGTGTTAAAAAACTTTAATAAATATATTTTAAAAAAAAGAGAATATTTATTATTGAAGAAAAATTAAAAACAAGCATTTTGATAACTAAACATACCATTTTATCTGAAGTTACCCCTTGTTCCTAAATTATACCCATGCACCCTGAACCCACTGAGACATCCCTTTTCCCAATCAACATCCAATTTTAGTAAGTCTATATTAGGTCGAATCCAGATAATAGTTACCATATACCACTTAGGTGGCCAAGCCTAGGAAAACATCTCTTCCTGGTTCAGTGAAGGCATGAATCTGCGTCTTTTAGAGAAGGATATCTGCAATCTGCCATGGATCTAAATGGTAGATAGAACAAGCCTCCCTGGCTTGGATCATAGATAGAACTAGCCTATCTGAAAATGGAAAACTCGCCTGCTTCCTCAATAATAATAATGTACCTACACTTCAAGGACTGCAGCAGTTGAAGAAGGCAACTCACCACCACCTTCTGAAGGGCAACTAGGGATGGGCAATAAATGCTGGGCAATAAATCTAAGCGATGCCCACAACCTGTAAAAAAATTTTTTTTTTTTTAAATTTAGAGTACCCAATTATTTTTTCTCCAATTATGGGGCAATTTAGCGTGGCCAGTCCACCTAACCTGCACATCTTTGGGTTGTGGGGGTGAAACCCACGCAGACATGGGGGAAATGTGGAAACTCCACATGGACAGTGACCCAGGGCTGGGATTCGAACCCGGGTCCTCAGCGCTGCAGTCCTAGTGCTAACCACTGTGCCACATGCCACCCCCCACACCCCGTAAATGAATAACAAAAAATCTAAGTGCCAGCAGTTATACTGTTCAGCCTGTTTTGATATTCCACCTGTGGATTTGGCGGTCTACATCTCTCAATTTCCTTGGCTTTAGAAGTTATCATTTGTATAGCCTCAACTGATCTATGGTAAACAAAGTTTCTGATATGGCCATTTGTACCTCAATGCCTCTAGAAGCCTGTTAATTACATTATTGGAAAAATTGCATCTTGCGATATCCCTCTAGGCCCCAGTTAATATTGTTTTTTTTTAAAAAAATGTTTTTAATTCAAATTTTCAGTATTTTAACAACAAATAAACACCACGCCAACCAACTCCCCGTCCCACCCATTGACGGCAACCAGTTCCGCAAAGTGTAAGATAAACAAACCCCATCTCTTGTGGAACCCCTCACCTGCCCATCTCAGAACAAAGTTTCACCTTCTCCAAATACAGGAACTCCATTAGATCTCCCAGCCACACCGAGGCACAGGGGGCAGAAGCTGACCTCCACCCCAACAGGACCCACCTATGAGGCGAAGGTTAAGACATCTGCCCGCACATTTGTCTGCAACTCAACGCAGGTCTGACACCCCGAATATGGCCTCCGGGGGACCCGGCTCCAAATCCACATGGAGAACCTCAGACACGGTGCTGAAAAACGACCCTCAAAATTTCTCCAACTTTGGGCAGGACAAGAACATATGGACATGATTTTGCTGGGATTCTTCCACACTGCTCGCAGCTATCCTCCATTCCCTCAACAACCGGCTCACCCTCACCTTCGGTAAATGCACCGTGTGCCTCTTTTAATTGAATCAACCCCAGCCTTGCTCATGAGGTTGAGGCATTGACCATTCACAGCACTTCGTACCATAATCCCTCCTCCAACACCACCTCCAACTCTTCCTCCCACTTGACCTTTTAATCCCTTCCATGGACACCTTATCATCCACCATGATCCTACCATAAATCACCAAAATGACCCCTCCCCCACCAACAGCACCTCCTCCAGCAATGAGGACGGTGCCACCAGCAAGTTCAGGAAGACCTTTCTTGCGAAGTTCCACACCCCGAAAATCGCCACCTTTGGACAGCGCCACCCTTGTTTTTTAACACCGTGGATATGACATCTGCAAACCCCTGCCAAAATCCCCTAAGCTTCGGTCATGCCCAGAACATGTGGACATGGTTCTCTGGTCCTCCCGCACATTTTGCACACCTGTCTTCCACCCCAAAGAATCTGCTCATCCGGGCCACTGTCATGCGAGCCCGGTGAACGACTTTAAATTGTATCTAACCTAAATTTTAAAAAAAATTTGAGTATTTGGGAACTAATTAAACATAATAACTTAATTATAATTTAGAGGATATCTAAGCCAGAGATCGGAGAGTATTATAGTTAGCTATCGCATTTCTATTAGATAGTTGACAGTAACTTTGCAATTTTAAAAAAAGTATTAAAAAAAAAGACAAATTTTAATTTTAATTAATTGACGCAATGTCAGTTAGAGGGGTGCTGTGCTCTGACTGTGAGATGTGGCAGGTCCGGGAGGCTTCCAGCGTCCCGGATGGCTTCATCTGCAGAAAGTGCACCCAACTGCAGCTCCTCACAGACCGCATGGTTCGGTTGGAGCAGCAATTGGATGCACTTAGGAGCATGCAGGTGGCGGAAAGCGTCATAGATCGCAGTTATGTAAATGTGGTCACACCCAAGGTGCAGGCAGAGAAATGGGTGACCACCAGAAAGGGCAGGCAGTCAGTGCAGGAATCCCCTGTGGTTGTCCCCCTCTCGAACAGATATACCCCTTTGGATACTGTCGGGGGGGATAGCCTATCAGGGGAAAACAGCAGCAGCCAGAGCAGTGGCACCACGGCTGGCTCTGATGTTCAGAAGGGAGGGTCAAAGCGCAGAAGAGTAATAGTAATAGGGGACTCTATAGTCAGGGGCACAGATAGGCGCTTCTGTGGACGTGAAAGAGACTCCAGGATGGTATGTTGCCTCCCTGGTGCCAGGGTCCAGGATGTCTCCGAACGGGTAGAGGGAATCCTGAAGGGGGAGGGCAAACAGGCAGAGGTCGTTGTACATATTGGTACTAACGACATAGGCAGGAAGGGTCATGAGGTCCTGCAGCAGGAGTTCAGGGAGCTAGGCAGAAAGTTAAAAGACAGGACCTCGAGGGTTGTAATCTCGGGATTACTCCCTGTGCCACGTGCCAGTGAGGCTAGAAATAGGAAGATAGAGCAGACAAACACGTGGCTAAACAGCTGGTGTAGGAGGGAGGGTTTCCGTTATCTGGACCACTGGGAGCTCTTCCGGGGCAGGTGTGACCTGTATAAGATGGACGGGTTGCATCTAAACCGGAGAGGCATAAATATCCTGGCCGCGAGGTTTGCTAGTGTCACACGGGAGGGTTTAAACTAGTATGGCAGGGGGGTGGGCACGGGAGCAATAGGTCAGAAGGTGAGAGCATTGAGGGAGAACTAGGGAATAGGGACAGTGTGGCTCTGAGGCAGAGCAGACGGGGAGAAGTTGCTGAACACAGCGGGTCTGGTGGCCTGAAGTGCATATGTTTTAATGCAAGGAGCATTACGGGTAAGGCAGATGAACTTAGAGCTTGGATTACTACTTGGAACTATGATGTTGTTGCCATTACAGAGACCTGGTTGAGGGAAGGGCAGGATTGGCAGCTAAACGTTCCAGGATTTAGATGTTTCAGGCGGGATAGAGGGGGTGTAAAAGGGGAGGCGGAGTTGCGCTACTTGTTCGGGAGAATATCACAGCTATACTGCGAGAGGACACCTCAGAGGGCAGTGAGGCTATATGGGTAGAGATCAGGAATAAGAAGGGTGCAGTCACAATGTTGGGGGTATACTACAGGCCTCCCAACAGCCAGCGGGAGATAGAGGAGCAGATAGGTAGACAGATTTTGGAAAAGTAGTAAAAACAACAGGGTTGTGGTGATGGGAGACTTCAACTTCCCCAATATTGACTGGGACTCACTTAGTGCCAGGGGCTTAGACGGGGCGGAGTTTGTAAGGAGCATCCAGGAGGGCTTCTTAAAACAATATGTAAACAGTCCAACTAGGGAAGGGGCGGTACTGGACCTGGTATTGGGGAATGAGCCCGGCCAGGTGGTAGATGTTTCAGTAGGGGAGCATTTCGGTAACAGTGACCACAATTCAGTAAGTTTTAAAGTACTGGTGGACAAGGATAAGAGTGTTCCGAGGATGAATGTGCTAAATTGGGGGAAGGCTAATTATAACAATATTAGGCGGGAACTGAAGAACATAGATTGGGGGCGGATGTTTGAGGGCAAATCAACATCTGACATGTGGGAGGCTTTCAAGTGTCAGTTGAAAGGAATACAGGACAGGCATGTTCCTGTGAGGAAGAAAGATAAATACGGCAATTTTCGGGAACCTTGGATGACGAGTGATATTGTAGGCCTCGTCAAAAAGAAAAAGGAGGCATTTGTCAGGGCTAAAAGGCTGGGAACAGACGAAGCCTGTGTGGCATATAAGGAAAGTAGGAAGGAACTTAAGCAAGGAGTCAGGAGGGCTAGAAGGGGTCATGAAAAGTCATTGGCAAATAGGGTTAAGGAAAATCCCAAGGCTTTTTACACGTACATAAAAAGCAAGAGGGTAGCCAGGGAAAGGGTTGGCCCACTGAAGGATAGGCAAGGGAATCTATGTGTGGAGCCAGAGGAAATGGGCGAGGTACTAAATGAATACTTTGCATCAGTATTCACCAAAGAGAAGGAATTGGTAGATGTTGAGTCTGGAGAAGGGGGTGTAGATAGCCTGGGTCACATTGTGATCCAAAAAGACGAGGTGTTGGGTGTCTTAAAAAATATTAAGGTAGATAAGTCCCCAGGGCCTGATGGGATCTACCCCAGAATACTGAAGGAGGCTGGAGAGGAAATTGCTGAGGCCTTGACAGAAATATTTGGATCCTCGCTGTCTTCAGGGGATGTCCCGGAGGACTGGAGAATAGCCAATGTTGTTCCTCTGTTTAAGAAGGGTAGCAAGGATAATCCCGGGAACTACAGGCCGGTGAGCCTTACTTCAGTGGTAGGGAAATTACTGGAGAGAATTCTTCGAGACAGGATCTACTCCCATTTGGAAGCAAATGGACGTATATGTGAGAGGCAGCACGGTTTTGTGAAGGGGAGGTCGTGTCTCACTAACTTGATAGAGTTTTTCGAGGAGGTCACTAAGATGATTGATGCAGGTAGGGCAGTAGATGTTGTCTATATGGACTTCAGTAAGGCCTTTGACAAGGTCCCTCATGGTAGACTAGTACAAAAGGTGAAGTCACACGGGATCAGGGGTGAACTGGCAAGGTGGATACAGAACTGGCTAGGCCATAGAAGGCAGAGGGTAGCAATGGAGGGATGCTTTTCTAATTGGAGGGCTGTGACCAGTGGTGTTCCACAGGAATCAGTGCTGGGACCGTTGCTCTTTGTAGTATATATAAATGATTTGGAGGAAAATGTAACTGGTCTGATTAGTAAGTTTGCAGACGACACAAAGGTTAGTGGAATTGCGGATAGCGATGAGGACTGTCTGAGGATACAGCAGGATTTAGATTGTCTGGAGACTTGGGCGGAGAGATGGCAGATGGAGTTTAATCCGGACAAATGTGAGGTAATGCATTTTGGAAGGGCTAATGCAGGTAGGGAATATACAGTGAATGGTAGAACCCTCAAGAGTATTGAAAGTCAAAGAGATCTAGGAGTACAGGTCCACAGGTCATTGAAAGGGGCAACACAGGTGGAGAAGGTAGTCAAGAAGGCATACGACATGCTTGCCTTCATTGGCCGGGGCATTGAGTATAAGAATTGGCAAGTCATGTTGCAGCTGTATAGAACCTTAGTTAGGCCACACTTGGAGTATAGTGTTCAATTCTGGTTGCCACACTACCAGAAGGATGTGGAGGCTTTAGAGAGGGTGCAGAAGAGATTTACCAGAATGTTGCCTGGTCTGGAGGGCATAAGCTATGAGGAGCGATTGAATAAACTCGGTTTGTTCTCACTGGAACGAAGGAGGTTGAGGGGCGACCTGATAGAGGTATACAAAATTATGAGGGGCATAGACAGAGTGGATAGTCAGAGGCTTTTCCCCAGGGTAGAGGGGTCAATTACTAGGGGGCATAGGTTTAAGGTGAGAGGGGCAAGGTCTAGAGTAGATGTACGAGGCAAGTTTTTTACGCAGAGGGTAGTGGGTGCCTGGAACTCACTACCGGAGGAGGTAGTGGAAGCAGGGACGATAGGGACATTTAAGGGGCATCTTGACAGATATATGAATAGGATGGGAATAGAAGGATACGGACCCAGGAAGTGTAGAAGATTGTAGTTTAGTCGGGCAGTATGGTCGGCACGGGCTTGGAGGGCCGAAGGGCCTGTTCCTGTGCTGTACATTTCTTTGTTCTTGGTTTGTTCTTTGTATCAGGCATGTTGCGGACGCGTTGACTCTACTCAACGCGTCCGCCCATAGACCATCCTCTTTCTCTCCTCCCAGCTCCTCCTTCCACTTGCGCTTCAGCTCCTCGGTCTGCGTCTCCTCTGACCCCATAAGTTCCTTGTAAATGTCCGAGACGCTCCCTTCTCCTACCAACCCTCTGGAAACTACCCTGTCCTGAATCACCCTTAGCGGTAGGAGCGGAAAGGTTGACACCTGTTTATGTCGGAAGTCCCGCATCTGCAGATACCTGAATTTGTTTCCCCTCACCAATCCAAACTTCTCCTCCAGCGTCCTCATACTCGGAAAGCTTCCCTCTATAAACATATCCCCCATCCTCTCAATCCCTGCTCTCTGTGTTGCCCCTTTCATTGACCTGTGGACCTGTACTGTGTACGAATTAAGTAATGGCATGATGGGAAAACTGGTCAATTATTCGGTACAATGTAAGAAATGCTGATCTAGCCATTCCAATATACCAGACCCCTGTAAGACCGATAAGGCCGACTCCGCATAACCTAAAGCATGAAGAAGATCAGAGAAGGTCAAGCTATTCCAAAATGCCTGACCTCTGTAATTTCTGATAAGGCTAACTCGTCATAACCCAGGGCGGTATGAATAAGACAAGATAAGGAATGGATGAGTCTCCTCCGACCTTTTACTGTTCTATCAAAGGACAAGATAATGGTATGAGGGATGAGACAAAGAGTCCCAGAAGGTCAGCAGGTCATGCCTGTTTCATGACATTGCTTACGTTTCTACTTCCGATCGAATTCCTGACTAAGCTGTAGTCACGCAATCTTGATAATGATAATGTATAAATACTGAACTGATTTTCTGTAAAAGCGCGGACTTGAGAAGGAGTCAGCAGTGGTAGTAACTGCTCTCCGACCTCAAGTTTCAGCCAAAACTGCACGCGGTCTTTTCGTAAATAAAGGCTTGTTATTTTACCATAACAAACTCTTGTTGAGTCTTTACCACAGTCAAAGAAGCAGGAAAATATTGACTTCTACAGTAGACCTAGATCTCTCGGACTGTCAATATTCTTGAGTTCTACTCTGTTGATCTGCTCGCAGAAAAATACTTTCCCTGTACCTCGGTACACGTGACAATAAACAATCCAATCCAATCCAACCATTCACTGTATATTCCCTACCTGTATTAGACCTTCCAAAATGCATTACCTCACATTTGTCCGGATTAAACTCCATCTGCCATCTCTCCGCCCAAGTCTCCAAATGATCTAAATCCTGCTGTATCCTCTGACAGTCCTCATCGCTATCCGCAATTCCACCAACCTTTGTGTCGTCCGCAAACTTACTAATCAGACCAGTTACATTTTCCTCCAAATCATTTATATACACTATGAACAGCAAAGGTCCGAGCATTGAACCCTGCGGGAACACCACTAGTCACAGCCCTCCAATCAGAAAAGCACACTTCCATTGCTACTCCCTGCCTATGACCTAGCCAGTTCTGTAGCCATCTTGCCAGCTCACCTCTGATCCCGTGTGACTTCACCGTTTGTACCAATCTGCCATGAGGGACCTTGTCAAAGGCCTTACTGAAGTCCAGCCCCGCACCGTCTCCGCATTTGCCGCCCAGTAATAGTATAACAAGTTTGGAAGGGTCAACGTTTGGAGCACCGCTTTCCTTACCCTGGTCACCTTCCCTGCCCACATTAACGACAAGACCAGCCTGACCATTTAGTCTCGTTACTTGTCTGTTATTTTGTTTTCATTTCAAGTTCACGGTTAACCTTGTTAATGATCCAAATTCCTAACAGTAGTTAACTCCAGGTAGCACAGTCTTTATGGTCATGCATTCTAGAATTCTCTTCCTGCACTCACTTCAACTTGTCTCGCACAGTTCAAGCTTTCAGTCACCTCCCATTTTAACTCCTTATCCTCAAGTGAAACATTCTTCACCCATGATTTGTCACATAGAGCATGCCTGATGTTATTTTACCACTGAGGAAACCTGAGGGAAGAATATAAATATTTATATGTGCAGTTAGTTGTTTCATGCCTCATCTAGTAATTAATTTTAAAAAGTCAATATTCACAGGTGTGACGCAGGTGTAGTCAGCTACAAAGAGAGGCTGGCTATGCTGGGGTTGTTCTCCTTAAAGCAGAGAAGGCTAAGAGTGACCTTACTGAGGTGCAAAATTATGACGGACATAGATAGAAATATTTCCCCTTGGTAGAGGAGTCAATAACTAGGGGGCATAGATTTACGGTAAAGGGCAGAAGATTTAGAGGAGATTTGAGGAAAAACATTTTCACCCAGAGCGTGGTGGGAATCTGGAACTCACTGCCTGAAAGGGTGGTAGAGGCGGGAACCCTCAACATTTAAGCGTTTAGATGAGCACTTGAAATGCCGTAGCATAAAAGGCCATGTACCAAGTGCTGGAAAACGGGATTAAAATAGATAGATGCTTGATGGCCGGCGCAGACACGATGTGCTAAAGGGCCACTTTCTGTGCTGTAAAGTTCTATGACAGGGAAGAGATTGCCTGCCTGTTCCTCAAGTGGGGCAAGATAAACCAATGATCACTTTTCCCATTTATGAACAGTACAGGGAATATAGTCTTCTCAATTTGATTGAACAGTAATGGTTAGTACAGTAATCTCACTGCAGGTTGGAACAGTCCTCCTCTGCTTATGGAAATATTTCCAGATACATGGAACATTGTCTAGGGAAAATTCCAATTACTGTTCCACAGGGCAATCTACTACTAGCATGACTAACTATGTTTTTTAAACCTTTTTTGGATACCCAGCAATTTAGGATGCAGTTATAGTACCACTTTTGCATGCTGTGAAGCAATTTCCATTTGCAACAATGTGAGATTGACAATACCCCTCTGGGATTAGATCCTGGCTTAAAAAAATTCCAAGAAAAAGCAGTCAACATTTGTTGCTCAACCCCAATTGCCCTAGTTATTAGATTTGACACAACATTGAATGCAACTCGTGCTGAGTCAAACTACATTTCAACCATTGTGAAAGGGTCTGCTGCTTTTGAGAAAGCAGATTTCTCTGCCGTGGGGAAAAAAATCTCAGATTGTACCCAAGTATTGCTGGCTGCAAATTGGTTATATGTTTATTAATATATTACTGGTAGCTACATTTTAACTATGTTATTTGAACTCAAACAATAATTCAAAAGTCTCATGTAATAAATTAATAGATTACTCCAATGCACATTTTTCCTCCTGTGCCAAACTTCCTTCTATGGGTTGACCACAGGCCAGCATCATTGACCTAGTTATGAAGCATCCCAATGATTCATCTATCCTTTTTAAACCAACTGAGGGAGGCTGAATCATGAAATAAAGATACTTTACGGAGATGCATTAGCTCAAAGTGAAAACACGATACATTAGTAATCAATCTGTTTATTTAATTATAGTTGTGATTTGCTAGTATAAAATTCAAAAGCAAATCCCTTAAGCACAGAAAAGTAATCCATAAAAAAAGTACCATGTATAGCGAATTGTAGCTTTAGACAAGAAATGTTATACTAATGTAAAATATGGGAGGAATTCTTACATTCCTTTTCAAACATTTAAAGAAAAAGAGGGGAAAACTTAGGAATCACCAGAATCCCTATAATGTTTAACCAGGGAAGCATTTACTTTGCAATGTTCAAGAAGGCAACCCTCCCAAACCAGTTACAAAAAAGCATAGCTAAGATTTTGGCTTGACTGTCAATTAGTCACGGAATTTAAATCCTGAATTTACTGATATGAAACCATAACTGTAAATTCTATCAAAGCTCATTAGCACATACTTAAGGGAATTACACTGCATACGTTTATTTTCAGCAATTATGTTTTAGTTTGCAATAAATGCCATTATTACATTGATCATTAGGTTCAACATTAATGCTATTAACTATATAATCAGACTTTTCATTACACAGGTTTTAATGACTGCTGTAGTCAGTTTAAATGTCTCACATCCTTCACAATTCCACGATTAAAAAGACACGTTAGTAGCTAGTTTAAGAGTTCTTCTCGAGAATCTTGACTGTCACCTGAATGGGAAAGAAAACAGATAATTTATTCTTCTGCAAAAATAAAGCTCCATCCATCAGCATTCTTTTCTTTTTAACTTAATTTTTACGGGATGTGGGCTTCGCTGGCTCAGCCAACATTTGTTGCCCATCCCCAATTGCCCTGGAGAAGGTGGTGGTGAGCTCCGCTGCAGTCCAAATGGTGTAGGTACACTCATTGCGCTATTAGGGAGGGTGTTCCAGGAATTTGACCCAGCGCCCGTGAAGGAACAGCGATATATTTCCAAGTCAGGATGTGAGTGATTAGGAGAGGAACTTCCAGGTGGTGGGGTTCCCAGGTATCTGCTGCCATTGGCCTTCTAGATGGTAGTGGTTGTGGGTTTGAAAGGTGCTGACAAAGGAGCCTTGGTGAGTTACTGCAGTGCATCTTGTAGATGGTACACATGGCTG
Source organism: Scyliorhinus torazame (assembly GCF_047496885.1). Classification (NCBI taxonomy): domain Eukaryota; kingdom Metazoa; phylum Chordata; class Chondrichthyes; order Carcharhiniformes; family Scyliorhinidae; genus Scyliorhinus; species Scyliorhinus torazame. Next base: position 34,050,616 of record NC_092707.1, on the reverse strand, counting down.
CCACTGTTCGGTGGTGGAAGGAGTGAATGTTTGTGGAAGGGTGCCAATCAAGCAGGCCACTATGTCCTTGTGGTAACTTCGCCACAAAAAGGTAGACAAAACAATATGGTGAAACAGAGTTTAAAATACAGTACGCACTCAAAAGCAGGAGCAACTAGCGAAACATCGAAATAACAGTAACAGAATAGAATTAGAAGTAACGCAACAGTTAAATACGAATATACACAGGTAACAACTAATGCAGCCACAGTACTTACTGCTGACATCAGAAATGGATTTAAATAAGATGCATAATAGTAACAACCCGCCCCCTAAATTTTAATCCCCTTTAAAGACAGAAAAATAATTAAATGAATGCCTTAATTAAACGTCAGTATTTCAGGAACTTTGTGACTACGCTGCAATCTTTGCAGTACCACTGGTGACGCTCATCTTAGTTAAACTGAACTTGTGGGCACAGGAGTAGGTTGAGTATCTGTGCAGGAGTGTCCCTCTCCTGGAGTAGAGTCCACTGGAAGTCCTGGTACAACAGGAATTACTTTGTGTTGCACTTGCAGAGCTGTATTACCTTCTATAGTGTTATCTGGAACTTTTGCTGTTTCCGAGTCATGGCATAGATAAATATGATCTTGGTTCTTGTGAACCTTCCATTGTTCAATTTCACTACCAAACCTACAGGACCACTTTGGTTAAGAATAAGTCCAGGTAGCTAATGCTAGTTACTGCTAACTACTGACAAACACAATCAATCATTCGGGTTAAAAAGTCTATCCTTAGCTTGATAATCATGCCTCTCCTGCTTTTCTAGTCTTATTTCCACTTTTGCTTTGACATCTGGATGTAGCGTGAGAGTTCGGTCTTCTACCCATCAATTATTCAGCTGGTGAGAGGGTCCCGTAGGTGTTTGTGGTGCAATATGAATGAAATGAAATGAAAATCGCTTATTGTCACAAGTACAGTAAGAAGTCTTACAACACTAGGTTAAAGTCCAACAGGTTTGTTTTGATGTCACTAGCTTTCGGAGCGCTGCTCCTTCCTCAGGTGAATGAAGGGGTATGTTCCAGAAACATATATATAGACAGATTCAAAGATGCCAGACAATGCTTGGAATGCGAGCATTAGCAGGTGATTAAATCTTTTAAAAAATAAATTTAGAGCACCCAATTATTTTTTTCCAATTAAGGGGCAATTTAGTGTGGTCAATCCACTTAAGTGCACATCTTGAGACCCAAGCAAACACGGGGAGAATTTGCAAACTCAACACGAATAGTGACCTGGGGCTGGGATCGAACCTCGGTGCTCAGTGCATGAGGCAGCAGTGCTAACCATTGCGCCACAGTGTTGCCCTCCAGCACTGCATTCTTGCTGAATCCCTGAGAGGAATACATTTTGACTCACTGAAAAGGCTCATCAACAGCTTGTGGTCGGTAAATATGGTGAACGAATGACCAGTAGAGGTACTGATGGAATCTTTTTACTGCAAAAATGATAGCTAGATCTTCTTTGTCCAAATGTGAATAACCCTTTGCACCCTTTGTCAGCTTTCAGACCCATCCTCCATTACATGAGAATGTACTGCCCCTACACCATAGGGCAAGGCATCATATGACAGAATAAGTTCCTTGCCTGGATCAAAATGGATTAGCAGATTCTTCAATTTTTCATTTATTCGTTCAAGGGACGTGGGCGTTGCTGGCTGGGCCAGCATTTATTACCCATCCCTAATTGTCCTTGAGGGGACAGTTAAGAGTCAACCACATTGCTGTGGGTCTGGAGTCACATGTAGGCCAGACCAGATAAGGATGGCAGATTTCCTTCCCTAAAGGACATTAATGAACCATATGGGTTTTTACGACAATCAACAGTGGTTTCATTGTCATATTAGACTTTTAATTCCAGATATTTATTGAATTCGAATTTCACCATCTGCAGTGGCGGGATTCTAACCCGGGTCCCCAGAGCATTATCCTGGCTTTCTGGTTTACTAGTCCAGTGACAATACCACTACGCCACTGCCTCCCCACATTGCAGTAGCATGCCCACATTTTGAAAGACTCCCACTTCCATTTTGTTTCTTTGTGCTGAAGTAGGTACAGTGGAGCCAACACTGCAGACAGGTCTGGCAAAAACTTTGAACCCTCACATGACCGGAGCTCATTTACATACCTGAACTCTGGAGCTTCCTTAATCGCTCGAGCCTCCCCTTCCACAGGAGATAAGCCTTGTGCAGTGATTCTATGGCCTAGATACTCCACGCTCGGTGCCTGAAAAATGCACTTTCTCTACCTCAGACTCAGTCCCGCCTCTGAAAACCTTTTCAAAACTTGATCCAGGTTGCTCCTTCTCAGTCTTACATGAAAGTAAAATGTCATCGAAGTAGACTGCAACATGAGGAATGCCAGATTGTCCGTTGTCCTTTGGAAGACTGCCGGACTGGATACACCAAAAACCAAATGCTTATAATTGAACAATCCTTTATGCGTATTGATGGTCACATACGGCTTTGAATCGTCCTCGAGTAAGAGTTGTTGATAGGCCTGGCTCATGTCCAGCTTTGAAAATGTCATGCCTCCTGCAAGATAAGCGTCCAGCTTGGAATCCTGATTAATGGTAAGCTTGTAATTCCCACATATGTGCACAGTACCATCACTTTTAAGAACAGGAACAATTCTGTCCGTGTGCTTGCGTGGGTCTCACCCCCACAACCCAAAGGTGTGTAGGGTAGGGGAATTGGCCATGCTAAATTGCCCTTAATTGGGGAAAAAAAAGAATTGGGTACTTTTAATTAAAAGAGGAACAAGTGAAGCTGCCCATTTCATGGACTCAATGATTCCTATCCTTTGTGGTCGCTCCAACTCCTCCACTTTGCCTTTCATGGCATAGGGCACCATCTTCGCTTTGAAACAACGAGTAGCCTGAGGATCCATGAACAATTTAACTGTAGTGCCCTGCAATATACCCAGTTTTAAGATATTTCATAGATTATCATAGAATTTACAGAGCAGAAGGAGGCCATTCAGCCCATCGAGTCTGCACCGGCTCTTGGAAAGAGCACCCTACCCAAGGTCAACACCGCCACCCTATCCCCATAACCCAGTAACCCCACCCAACACTAAGGGCAATTTTGGACACTAAGGGCAATTTATCATGGCCAATCCACCTAACCCGCACATCTTTGGACTGTGGGAGGAAACCGGAGCACCCGGAGGAAACCCACGCACACACGGGGAGGATGTGCAGACTCCGCACAGACAGTGACCCAAGCCAGAATCGAACCTGGGACCCTGGAGCTGTGAAGCAATTGTGCTATCCACAAGGCTACCGTGCTGCCCATTTCTGAATGATATCCTGACACTTGCTTTATCTCACCCCAGATCACTGAATTTTCCTGAGCCTTGGAGGCTCTTGGCGACTAGGCCCATGCCCTTACCACCAGGAGCCGCGCTCATGCTTATTGGCTGTTATATGCAATGTCCACCTCAAACATTCCATAGTCTTGCTGGTGCACATCTGAAGGTTGATACACTTGTCTGAGTACGACTGGTACCGGCTTAGAGCCTCAAATCTTCTGATGATCTCCTCACTGATTACCAATGCAGAGGCTCCTGTGTCCACCTCCCATCTTGATACTCTGTCCATCAACATCCAGTGCAGCATAAATAAACTCTGCATGCTGCTCATTATTATTAAACATGTACTGTGCTCCTCTGCCTGGTCTGAGCTTTCCAAATGATGCACCGTCAACTGAGGCTTCCTTGCTCTGCCTTCAACTTTCTCTTAGCACCCCGGCACTTCTTCGCTAAATGCCCTTTCTTGTTGCACTGGTGACAAACAACATCCAAATACTTACTATGATTCGCATGAAGTGACCCTCCACACCTAAAACACTTCACTATCTTCACCTTTTTACTTGCACTTTCTCTTTCTCCTTGATGCAGTGCACCTGCCTGCCTGCCGCCAATGGCCTTCTGAATATCTTTTGGATTGGATTTGATTTATTGTCACATGTACCGAGGTACAGTGAAAAGTATTGTTCTGCATACAGTCCAAGACAGATCGTTCCATTCATGAAAAGAACGTAGGGCCTACATAAATACAATGTAAATACATCAGGTGAAGCAGACGGAGTGTAATATTACTCAGTAGAGAAGATGAAATGAAATGAAATTCGCTTATTGTCACAAGTAGGCTTCAATGAAGTTACTGTGAAAAGCCTCTAGTTCGGGGAGGCTGGTACGGGAATTGAACTGTGCTGCTGGCCTGCCTTGCTCTGCTTTAAAAGCCAGCTATTTAGCCCAGTGTGCTAAACCAGCCCAGTTCAGTCCATAAGAGGGTCATTCAGGAGTCTGGTAACAGTGGGGAAGAAGCGGTTTTTGAAACTGTTAGTGCATGTTCTCAGACTTTTGTATCTCCTGCCCGATGGAAGAAGTTGGAAGAAAGAATAACCCAGGTGGGAGAGGTCTTTGATTGTGCTGCCTGCTTTACCAATGCAGCGGGAGGTGTAGACAGAGCGAGAGGTGTAGACAGAGTCAACGGATGGGAGGCGGGATCGCGTGATGGACTGGGCATGTTCATGACTCTAGGTTCTTACGGTCTTGGGCTGAGCGGTTGCCATGCCAGGCTGTGATGCAGCCAGATGGTTGTGGCATATGTGAATTGCAGTGGGTCATACTCCCAGAGCGCCTTGATCCACTGCAATTCGCATACCGCCGCAACCGGTCCACAGCAGACACCATCTCCCTGGCCCTACACTCATCCCTAGAGCATCATGACAACAAAGACTCCTACATCAGACTCCTATTTATTGACAACAGCTCCGCCTTCAACACCATAATCCCAGCCAAGCTCATATCAAAGTTCCAAAACCTCGGACTTGGCTCCTCACTCTGCAACTGGAACCTCGACTTTCTGACCCACAGACCACAATCAGTAAGAATAAACAACATCTCCTCCACAATAGTCCTCAATACCGGGGTCCTGCAAGGCTGCGTATTTAGCCCACTACTATACTCCCTGTACACACATGACTGCGTGGCAAAATTTGATTCCAACTCCATCTACAAGTTTGCTGACGATACGACCATAGTGGGCCGGATCTCGAATAACGACGAGTCAGAATACAGGAGGGAGATAGAGAACCTAGTGGACTGGTGCAGCGACAACAATTCTATCCCTCAATGCCAGCAAAACTAAAGAGCTGGTCATTGACTTCAGGAAGCAAAGTACTGTACACACCCCTGTCAGCATCAACAGGGCTGAAGTGGAGATGGTTAGCAGCTTCAAATTCCTAGGGCTACACATCTCCAAAAATCTGTCCTGGTCCACCTACGTTGACACGACAACCAAGAAAGCACAACAGCGCCTATACTTCCTCAGGAAACTAAGGAAATTCAGAATGTCCACATTAATTCTTACCAACCTTTACAGATGCTCCATAGAAAGCATCCTATTTGGCTGCATCACAGCCTGGTATGGCAACTGCTCGGCTCAAGACCGCAAGAAACTTCAGAGAGTCGTGAACACAGCCCAGTCCATCACACGAACCTGCCTCCCATCCATTGACTCCATCTACACTTCCCGCTGCCTGGGGAAAGCGTGCAGCATAATCAAAGACCCCTCCCACACGGCTTACTCACTCTTCCAACTCCTTCCATTGGGCAGGAGATACAAAAGTCTGAACAGAGAACACTCACGAACAGACTCAAAAACAGCTTCTTCCCCGCTGTTACCAGACTCCTAAACGACCCTCTTATGGACCGACCTCATTAACACTACACCCGTGTGCTTCATCCGATGCCGGTGTTATGTAGTTACATTGTGTACCTTGTGTTACCTATTATGTATTTTCTTTTCTTTTCATGTACTTAATGATCTGTTGAACTGCTAGCAGAAAAATACTTTTCACTGTACCTCTATACATGACAATAAACAAAATCCAATCCAAATCCAAGGCATTCTGGGAGTATGGAGTTGATGTGTCTCATGACCAAACTCTCAAGCACTTCACAATGGCAGATATCAAGGCCGCTGGAAGGTAGTCGTTGAAGCACGTTGCCTGGTTCTTCTTTACCGGTATGATGGTGGTCTTCTTGAAGATGGTGGGAACATCAGAACGGATTAGGGAGAGGTTGATGATGTCTGCAAACACACCCGCCAGTTGGTCCGCGCAGGATCTGAATGTACGGCCAGGGACTCAGTCAGGATCCATTGATTGCTTTCCGAGTGTTCACTTTCAAGAAGGTTGTTCTGACGTTGGAAGCTGTGACGATAGGTATGGGTGCGTCCGAGGCTGCTGGGGCAGTTGACAACGGTTTGATGGTTTCCTGCATGAACTGAGGAAACTGAGCATAGAATACAGTGAGTCCATTGGGAGGGGTGCCCAGTTGCTGGAAATTCTACTCAGCTTTGCTTTGTAGCCCGTTGTTTAAGCCTCACCACAACCGATGAGAGTCCGCGTTGTTAGTATGTGACTCCAGCTTAGTCTGGTACTGTCTCTTGGCATCCCTGATGGCTTTGCGGAGTTCGTAAATGGATTTCTTGTGTAGGTTAGGGTCGCCTGACTTGAACGCCTCAGACATGGCCTTCAGTAGGGAGTGAATCTCCTGATTAAACCATAGTTTCCTGTTGGGGGATGTACAGACTACCTTGTGCATTATTGTGGCCATTTCCATGTCTTGAGAAATTTCACGAGCCTTCTGAAAAGTAATTGTGGCCCTGGGCTCCATTGTTAGGGCAATATTGTAAAACCGCTGTCTATTCTGTGTATTTTCTTTCAATCCCCGTCGGTTGCCTGCCTTTAATCTACAGTCTTCTGGTTAGCTCTTGCAACATTGGGATTTCTGCTTAAACTACAGACTTTGGACAAACTGAAACACCCCTGGGCTGATGGACTGGCCAGAATCTCTCCTTTAGTTTCTGTGGCAGAGCCCATGATGTCAGTTTGATAGGCTTGGCAAGCAGCCAATCAGTGAATCTGAAATTCTGAATGATCTCCTGTTGTTGCTCGCGATTGGTAGAGTCATTCAGAATCTTCTGGAAGAAAGGCGGGTCTTGTGAAGAGCTCCATTTTATCCTGAGGTCTGTGAAGAGATTCAGCCTGGAAGACATACTCTCTCTCCACCAGGTGACTTTAAAAACTCCTAGTCAGAGCATGGGAAGGCACTCGTCTTTAAAGGACAGACAGCTCGATCAGTCGTTTGGGCTGCGGGACGGGCGACCGCCATTTTGTGAAGGTTGGCAGAGATTGGGCAGGGGGGGCTGTGGGTCCGCCATTTTGTGAAGTATGGGCGATCCGCCGTTTAACCAGCAGCAGGCGGCCATCTTGTGAAGGGCCGCCTTTACCTGGCAACGGAGGGTGGCCATCTTGTGAAGGTCGGGGTGCCGCCATCGAGAAGGGTGACCATTTTGTCAAATCCACCAACGGTCCTTCCTGTTGTGGGGTTGCCCATCCTGTTAGGATGGCAAAGCCGCTGGGCTGGGAGATGAGAGCATTGGGGGGGGGGCTCTGTTCGTGGGATAATTTGTCAAAACAAGGTGCGCCTGGGTGACCTTTGAGTTGGTTTTAGGGGGGCGGGGAGGCAGATTTGATGGGTTAGAAGCCTCATTTTTGAGCACAGGGAACCGCCGGTTGAGATGGGTAGGTTTTTAGAAAGCTTTTAATAGCAGTGGCTGGTCAGAAGCTGCAAAGGGTGGGACATGGTAGCAGAGGTGAAGCCGATCAGTGAAATCCCTCTTAAACTTTGAGCTCAGTGACATGAGATATGGCTGGTGTGGCGTTGAAAGGAACCGGTTTCTGTAATGCCCTTTTGAGTGTTAAGTTGAGGGTTTGCTTAACCTGTCTCATGAAAACCCCGAAGATGCAAAGGTTTTTTTAATTGTTGCCGTAGATGTGTGTATGGCTGAAGACGTGTCCGCGTGAGTCAGGCCTGAAAGAAAAGCATGCTCAAAATGTGTATATCTGCAGGGCTAATTGTTACAGTTAGCCGCAGAGTAAAAAGCTGCTGGCATTGGACCACCTAAAATCAGTAGATGTAAACGGTGATTGGAGATTGTCAGGAACTTTGGTTTAATGAAAGTGTTGCATGTATCCGTTGAAGGACTGTGACCTGTAGTGGACTGTTTTTTAAAAATAAATTTAGAGTACCCAATTCATTTTTTTCCAATTAAGGGGCAATTTAGCATGGTCAATCCACCTAACCAGCACATCTTTAGGTTGTGGGGGTGAAACCCACGCAAACACGGGGAGAATGTGCAAACTCCACACTGACAGTGACCCAGAGCCGGGATCGAATCTGGGACCTCAGCGCCGTGAGGCAACAGGACTAACCCACTCTGCCACCGTGCTGCCCTTAGTGGACTGTTGACCCGAATAAACAGATGAAGCAATGCGGCTATCTTAACGGGCAGGTTAAGATTGAAGATCTTCAGGAGGAAGGGGTTTGGAAAGGAAGAAATCACTAAAGAAACACCAGAGTGAGGTAGCCAGTACAGATGAAGAGTCCCTGAAGGAAGGCAGAAGTTCAGAGCAGGGGGCTGATGAGGCACAATTGCAGTGTGGATGAAGAGAATCTGCTTTTTGAGGGTTGAAGTCACTGGACTGAGTGAGGTCAGATCAGAAAACAGGAAGAGGAGCAGCGAGGCTGGTTTGGATTTTAAGCCAGTAACTTACACTAAACTTGCAAATTTGAAACATTGATTATTTGAGCTGGCTGTGGCTGTAATTTTGCGTGTAAGGGTTTACTGGGATGGGCAACGTTTTCTAGTTTAAAAAAAATCTTTCAGGCATCTCATTGTGTACGAAGTTCCCCATAATACACGGTTTCTGCAGCAAGATGACATTGCTGTCCCGTACTTTCTAGAGAGTGCTGATGTGCAGTTTCATACCGGAAGAATGTTGCTTTGCTCTTTGTGTTTTTTCTATCTTACTCAAATAGGTTGAGGTCCTTGCATGCAAGGCTGTTTTCAGGACATCGTGGCACCAGCTAAAGTTCACTTCACAACAGCTAAGTGTTTGCTTGAATTAATGGAGAATTAAAAAATTCCACCTGGCATCTTTGGGTTGAATTGATATGATCAGTCGTGAAGGCTAATACTGACAGGAACAGTGAGCTGAGTCAGGGCCTGCTTTGACTTCGGTTTTAAGTCTTTGTTAAGCTTGTGGATGAGATGATGGGTGGCCGTAGTTCACTCTTGAAGAATTGACATGAGATTGGCTTTAAACCCACATTTCACAGGCCTGCCTGGGGCTTTATGCCTACATTATTCAGGTTTGAGGGATGCTGTAAATTTCAGTTGCACTTAGGTGCAGCTTAATGCTGTTAATTTAAACTGTTAATTCATGTCGCTGGGCTTTGTTTCCCTGAAGGGGGTGCTGTAGTATACTGACAATACTGCCTGGGCTTTATGTCTGCAATGCAGGGAGGGCATTCTTGTTCTAGGGTAGAGTTTCAGGAATAGATTTTCTTATGGGCTTGATGTGCCTGGGCCACAGAACTAAATTGGGGCTTTATGCCTGGGGCACAGAACTAAATTGGGGCTTTATGCCTGGGGCACAGAACTCAATTCGGGCTTTATGCCTGGGGCACAGAACTAAATTGGGGCTTTATGCCTGGGGCACAGAACTCAATTCGGGCTTTATGCCTGGGCCACAGGACTAAATTGGGGTTTTATGCCTGGAGCACAGAACTCAATTTGGGCTTTATGCCTGGGCCACAGGACTAAATTGGGGCTTTATGCCTGGGGCACAGAACTCAATTGGGGCTTTATGCCTGGGGCACAGAACTCAATTCGGGCTTTATGCCTGAGGCACAGAACTCAATTCGGGCTTTATGCCTGGGCCACAGGACTAAATTGGGGCTTTATGCCTGGAGCACAGAACTCAATTCGGGCTTTATGCCTGGGGCACAGGACTAAATTGGGGCTTTATGCCTGGGGCACAGAACTCAATTCGGGCTTTATGCCTCAGGCACAGAACTCAATTTGGGCTTTATGCCTGGGCCACAGGACTAAATTGGGGCTTTATGCCTGGGGCACAGAACTCAATTCGGGCTTTATGCCTGAGGCACAGAACTCAATTCGGGCTTTATGCCTGGGCCACAGGACTAAATTGGGGCTTTATGCCTGGGGCACAGAACTCAATTCAGGCTTTATGCCTGGGCCACAGGACTAAATTGGGGCTTTATGCCTGGGGCACAGAACACAATTCGGGCTTTATGCCTGAGGCACAGAACTCAATTCGGGCTTTATGCCTGGGCCACAGGACTAAATTGGGGCTTTATGCCTGGAGCACAGAACTCAATTCGGGCTTTATGCCTGGGGCACAGGACTAAATTGGGGCTTTATGCCTGGGCCACAGGACTAAATTGGGGCTTTGTGCCTGGGGCACAGAACTCAATTCAGGCTTTATGCCTGGGCCACAGGACTAAATTGGGGCTTTATGCCTGGGGCACAGAACTAAATTGGGGCTTTATGCCTGGGGCACAGAACTCAATTCGGGCTTTATGCCTGGGCCACAGGACTAAATTGGGGCTTTATGCCTGGAGCACAGAACTCAATTCGGGCTTTATGCCTGGGGCACAGGACTAAATTGGGGCTTTATGCCTGGGGCACAGAACTCAATTCGGGCTTTATGCCTCAGGCACAGAACTCAATTTGGGCTTTATGCCTGGGCCACAGGACTAAATTGGGGCTTTATGCCTGGGGCACAGAACTCAATTCGGGCTTTATGCCTGAGGCACAGAACTCAATTCGGGCTTTATGCTTGGGCCACAGGACTCAATTCAGGCTTTATGCCTGGGCCACAGGACTAAATTGGGGCTTTATGCCTGGGGCACAGAACACAATTCGGGCTTTATGCCTGAGGCACAGAACTCAATTCGGGCTTTATGCCTGGGCCACAGGACTAAATTGGGGCTTTATGCCTGGAGCACAGAACTCAATTCGGGCTTTATGCCTGGGGCACAGGACTAAATTGGGGCTTTATGCCTGGGCCACAGGACTAAATTGGGGCTTTGTGCCTGGGGCACAGAACTCAATTCAGGCTTTATGCCTGGGCCACAGGACTAAATTGGGGCTTTATGCCTGGGGCACAGAACTAAATTGGGGCTTTATGCCTGGGGCACAGAACTCAATTCGGGCTTTATGCCTGACGCACAGAACTCAATTCGGGCTTTATGCCTGGGCCACAGGACTAAATTGGGGTTTTATGCCTGGAGCACAGAACTCAATTCGGGCTTTATGCCTGGGCCACAGGACTAAATTGGGGCTTTATGCCTGGGGCACAGAACTCAATTCGGGCTTTACGCCTGAGGCACAGAACTCAATTCGGGCTTTATGCCTGGGGCACAGGACTAAATTGGGGCTTTATGCCTGGGGCACAGGACTAAATTGGGGCTTTATGCCTGGGGCGCAGCCCAAGTGCTTTCTGCCTGAAGTTCAGAAATGTGCAATTCAGTAGTTTGTTGGGGTGGCTTTCAGGGTTGGCAAAATGGTTTCTAGTTCTTATTTTTCAGGTTAAACAAAAAAAAAAAGACAGAAAGCAGTCAGAACTGTGAAGGGAAACTTCTGTAGTGAAGGATTGCAAGCAGTTTCTCAACCAGGTTTGTGATTCTTTAATTCTCTGTTTGAATGGCTGGGAAGAACCCAATCTGAGAACACTCTTTACAATACAGCCGGTGTTCCTGCACAGAGATCAGGCAAACGGAAAACACTAACATTCTCTGGTTTAAAGTTCCAGTAATATCTCAGGGAGACGGGGGCTCTATCCGATGGTCGGAGGTCAGAATTACATCGACCCGAATCTCTTATATAAAGTAATTCTACAGAGGGTCGCATTTGGAGAAGATTGGCGCCTACAGAGGCCACAACTGCTGAGTGAAGATTCATCTCAAATATTTTCCTTCAATTCCTATGTTTCGATTCCTTGCCTCCCTTACAGCGTCTGTCTTGTGTACGTCTGGGAGGAGGTTGGGATGGAGGTTTGGGAATAGGTAGACTAGTAGACTATAGTGGCAATTATTTATATGTTTGTCTTTAACTTATTATAAATAAATAGTTTGTTAATGTTTTACTTACAAAATCAGGGGCGGGATTCTCCGAACCTCCACGGCAAATTCACGATCGGCGTGGGGGAGGAGAATGGGCGTCAAACCTGAGATCGGGTCCAACGCCATTCCCGCGATTCCCTGGTCCCCGGAGACTTGCCGCCAATCGCGTGTGCGCGCGGTTAACACAGTGCCGGTTGGGGGCCATTGAAAGAGGCCCCCACGACGATTCACCGAGTGCAGCTGGCCGAAATCCTGACGGCGTGGTTCTCTCATGGTTCCACCCGTCGGGAACTCGGCGTGGCGGCTGCGGACTCAGTCTCCAGGTAAGTCCAGATTGATTCACGTGTATTTTTTCACGGGCGTGGGGACATAGCCCCATTATTGGAGAATCCGGCCCAGGTGTCTGTAACTCACTGGAGCAGTCAAGGGTTAAAGATCTCAGAAAATCATGAATTATTGGTTAATTCACTTACGTTGGGACTCCAGGGCTGGAACTGACTGCACACTCACCCAGGGTGTCGTAACACCATAGTGTAGCTAAATGTCTCACTAGCTTCTAAGACTTCACCCCACACACAGGAAAATTGAGCACTTTCTAGCCTTGTCTGTGATCCCATTTGCCAAGAAAGCATTCCAACTTTTCCATATATTCAGTCCAGTTCTCATTCTCTTCCACAAACTCACTGATTAACTCAAACATAGCCATGGTGCTGCTAGCTTGTCTTCCGTTGGTAAACATGGCTAAACCTCCTGTTGAACGTGCTGAAACTCAATTTTATCTCGTTGCCAAAAGGATGTGGTAACTTGACCACAAAGGTAGATGAAACAATGTGGTGAAAGTAAATCTTCTTTCAAATATAAAAATAACAGTTCAAAATACACCATGGACTCAAAAATGGGAGCAACCAGCTAAATGTAGAAATAACAGTAACAGAACTAGAACTAAACACAGTTAGGGTGGCACAGTGGTTAGCAGTGCTGCCTCACTGCACGGAGGACCCGGGTTCGATCTCAGCCACCACTGCTGTGTCTGGTCCTGCTAGTGTGACAGGACATATCCATGGATGGTGACAGTGGTGTCTGGAACATTATCGGTCAGGTATGATTCTGTGAATAATAATATGTCAGGCTGTTGCTTGACTCATCTGTAAGACAGCTCCCCCAATTTTGGCACAAGCCTCCAGATGTTAGTACGGAGGACTCTGTAGGGTTGGGTTTGCTGCTGTCAATTCCAGTGCTTAGGTCGATGCCAGGTGGTCCACCGTTTCTTTCCTTTTTATGGACTTTGCAGCGGACTTCCGGCAGCGACATGTAGAGAGCAGTCACACACGAGGTGGTTCCCACCAGAGACCTTTGATTTAAGTCTTTTTGTCCAGTTTTTGGAGGAGATTTGGGGTGGAACTTGGTCAATTTCATGGGTTAACAATACCACGGCAAACGAAAATCCAATAAATATAAAACTGGGCAACAGAAACACAAGGAATTGAGTCGGACTCGGAAGCTTTGAGAGCTTTGTCTGTTAAGAAAAACTCCTGCGAATGTAGCAATGGTCAGGAAGTGGGTAGTGGAGGAGGGGGCGGTGTGGGAGCGCGTGGAGGTGGCCTCATGTAGGGGCACAAGTTTAGGGGCACTGCTAACGGCACCTCTGCCGTTTTCGCTTGCTCGGTACTCCACAAGTCCGGTTATAGTGGCTGCCCTGAGGGTGTGTGGACAGTGGCGGAAGCATATGGGGGTGGAGGGGGCGTCGGTATGGGCACCAATTTGTGGCAACCACCGGTTTGCACCGGGGGTGGAAGGGGGGCCAACAAGCTGGGATTGAGCGGTTTGGGGACTTGTTTATAGATGGGGACTTTCCGTGATTGGAGGAGGAATGTGAGCTGCCCGGTGGGAACGGGTTCCGCTACCTGCAGGCAAGTTACTTTGTGCGGAGGCAGGTTTTGAACTTTCCGCACCTGCCGCCCCAGGGGTTACAGGACAAGGTAGTGTCGGAAATTAGAATGGGGGAGGGGAAGGTCTCGGAAATTTATAAAGAGCTCATGGAATGGGAGGGCTCCCGATAGGGGAAGTGAAGCGAAAGGGGAAGTGAAGCGAAAGTGGGAGGAAGAACTGGACAGGGAGTTAGAAGCGGGATTGTGGGAGGATGCCCTGAGTAGAGTCAATGTGTCCTCGTCGTGTGCCAGGCTCAGCCTGATATAATTCAAGGTGGTCTACAGGTCGCGTGTGATGGTGGCCCGAATGAGCAGGTTCTTTGAAGGGGCGGAGATAGGTGTGGGCGGTGTGTGGAGGGCCTGCGAATCATATCCATATGTTTGGGCATGTCTGAGGCTTAGGCGATTTTACCGTTGTCATGTCAAAGGTATTGAAGTTACGGGTGGTCCAGAGTCCAGAGGTGGCGATTTCTGATGTGTCGGAAGACCCCGGAGTCCAGGGGGCAAGAGAGGCTGACGTTTTGGCCTTTGCCTTCCTGGTAGCCCGGAGACGGATATAGCTAGGGACTCAGAACCCCCAAAATCGGGGGTATGGGTTAGTGACATGGCCGGGTTTCTCAGGCTTGAGAAGATCAAATTCGCCCTGAGGGGATCGATGCAAGGGTTCGTCCAGAGATGGTAACCGTTTATCTGTTACTTTGGGGAAAATTAAGCTTGGGGGGGGTTAAGAAGAACAATGGAGGCATAGGGGGTTGGTTGAGGTGGGAAACTGTTAGTAGGAAAGTGGGTGTTGGAGAATTGTGTGTGTAAGCCATGTTGGCTTGGTTTGATGGTTGGTTGGGTGGGTGTTATTTACTTTGTTGTTTTTCCTCTTGAAAATTGTTAATATTATATATTCTTTGATAAAAATATTAACAAAAAAAAACTCTTGCAGCGTCTGTGAAAACTCCACTACCTACTGAGATATTTACAAGCTTCTTGGCGGGGGAACTCCAGAAACTACGGCAACTTGGAGGATCACGAGAGAGAAATTGAGGGGGCAATTTCCACTATTTGTGTGGGTTTGACAAGAATGGATCAAGTCGTAAAGGCGCAGGGCTAAAGGAGATGGAGGTGGCCCTTTCAAGACAAAGTGACCAGATCACCTCCCTGGAGATCACGGGTGGCTGGTAACAGCAAGGCATTAAGGGCCAAGGTGGACGATTTGGAAAATCAGGCAGAACTTGAGGGTTGCTGGAGGGCTTGGAGGGTCCGAATCCAACAAAGTACATGATGCAGATGTTTGGGAAGATGGTGGGGGAGGGGGAAATGGTGTCCCCTCCTGAGCTGGATCGGGCCCACAATTCCTTGAGGCAGGAGTCCCGTGCTAGTGAGCCACTGCGTGCGAACATTGTGCACTTTTAGGCTATCAAGAAAAGAAAGAGTCCTGCAGGGGGCAAAGGATCATCGAGACTCAAGATGGGAGGGCCACATTGTGAGGATCTGACAGGATGTTGGAGCGGAGCTGGCCAAGAGGTGGTCAGCATTCAACGAGGCCAAGTTGTATAGGAACAATGTTCGATTTGGCGTGGTTTACCCTCATCGGCTCAGTCCTTTGGTCCCCCATCGATCTTTTTTTTCCCCCTTAGCTTACTCCTCGCTGCTGGCCTCGAACAGGTTTTGGAACAGGACCCTCAGCGCCTCTCGAGTGACTTATGAATCAAAAGATGGGGTGGGATTCTCTGACCAGTCAGCCCTGTTTTCCTGTGCAGCGCGCCCTTGCCGGCATTGGGGCCGGGCTGCTCAGCGCTTCCCGTGAGAGGTTGGAGATGATGTTGGTTGGCAGATAAGGGATTCTGTGAGAGGGTTCCTTCTGCCATTGCGGAGTACATTGGCTTCAATAGGAGTGAGGAGATTTTACCTTCCATGTTGTAGAAGGCTCTGAAGGCGGTCATTAGGGTGGAGATAATTTCTTATAGGGCAATAAAAAGAGGGGATGTGTGGAGAGGCAGAGGTTAGTGGATTCTATTCTTTTTTATAAAAAAAACATTTTATTAAGGTATTTATAATTTTATAATAACAATAAACAGTACAAATACAAATGTAAACAAAGTGCAAACATCTCCATCCCTCGATCCCACATACCCTAAACAGAAAATAGCCCAACTCCCCACCGCTATTCCCCCCCTTTATTGCCTCTGCTGTCATTTCATTTTCCCCGAAGAAGTCGATAAATGGCTGGCAACTCCGCGCGAACCCTAGCGTTGACCCGTGTCCCAGGCCCAACCATCTTCAGCTCTTTCATCAATCATCTTCCTTCCAATATAAAGTCAGATGTGGGGGTGTTCTCTGATGATAGCGCAATGTTCAGCACCATTCATGACTCCTCAGACACTGAATCAGTCCACGTACAAATTTTTCAATTCAGGACCAATTTAGCATGACCAATCCACCTACCCTACACATCTTTTGGGTTGTGAGAGTGAGACCCACACAGACATTGGGAGAATGTGCAAACTCCACACGGAAAGTGACATGGGGCTGAGATCAAACCCGGGTCCTCAGTGCAATGAGGCAGCTGTGAAACACCTCACGTTCTAAGCTCAGCTAGATTCATTTCAAGGTGGCGTCTTAGGTCACATCTGACCAGGGCACAGATGAGTGTGTTTTTTCCGGAATAAAGGATAGGTATGAGCGTTGTTCACGAGGTATGCTCTGGTCTTGTCCTAAACTTGTGAGCTTTTAGATCTCCTTCTTCAGCACTGTGTCAGGGTTTCTTGGGATTGAGTTGGAGCCTTGCCTGTTGGTGGTTTTCTTTGGGGTCTCAGACTCGCCGGAGCTGCAAATGTGAGCGAAGGTGGATGCTCTTGCCTTCACCTCATTAGTAACCCGTAGGCAAGTTCTGTTTGGGTGGAGGACTCCGGTTCCATCCAATGCTTCATCCTGATTGAGTGAGCTTATGGAGTTATTGCACTTCGAAAAGGTCAAATACATCATGAGGGGGTCGGCAGAAGGGCTCTACTCAAGTTGGCAACCTTTCATTTCCTATTTCTGGGAACAGGTCACCGTCAGCTGTTAGGGGAGAGGGGGGGGGGGGGGGGTTCTGGTTTGATTTGGTTGTTTTTCCTTTTTTTTTTGTGTGGGGGGGGGTTGGTTGTGCCTGGAATTGTATTGGTTGTGTATAATGGTTTTACGGTGATAATATTGAAAACATTTTCTCAATAAAAATATTTTTAAAAATACACTTTGTAGCGGTTTGCCACAACTGTGGCCTTGCTAGGCCATTTCAGAGGGCACTGAAGAATGAACCACATTGTTGATCTGGAGTCACATGTTGGCCAGACCAGCGGAGGACTACAGATTCCCTGCCCTAAAGGACATTTTGTGAACCAGCTGGTTTTTTTTTTAAGAAAACATTTTTATTGAGTCATTTATAATTTCAACACTTATCATCAACAACATCCACCAGAGACAGAACCCACAACAAAATAACCATCAACCCCCCCCCCCCCCCCCCCAAACACAAACCTCAACCAACATGGCTTATAAAAACACACCGCCAGCCCTTCCCGGCCCTCCGGCCATTGGTTTTCCTACCCTTAATCGTCACTTCCATGCCTCTCCATAGAGTCCCTCCATTCCAGTAAAATACATCTCCGGGCCACCGGGGAAGCAAAGGCCAAAACGTCGGTGTCTCTCCCTCCCCTGGGCTCCCGGGTCTTCCGACACTCCAAAGATCACCACCTGTGGACTCGGAGCCACCCTTCCTTGCAGGACATCTGACATGACGTCCGCAAATCCCTGCCAAAAGCCCCTCAGCCTTGGACACGCCCAGAACATGTGTACATGATTCGCAGGACTTCCGCCACATCACCCACACCTGTCCTCCACCTCCTCAAAGAACCTGCTCACCCGGGCCACAGTCATGTGTGCCCTGTGGACCACCTTGAATTGGATGAGGCGGAGCCTGGCACACGACGAGGACGCGTTAACTCTCCGCAGGGCCTCCTCCCACAACCCAGCCTCCAACTGCCCCCCCCCCCCCGCCCACTCTCCTTCCCACTTTCTCTTCACCTCCCCTATTGGGGCTCCCTCCCATTCCGTCAGCTCCTTATAGATCTCCAAGACCTTCCCCATCCCAACTGCTGTTCTCGACATCACCTTATAACCAGTTGGTGTTTTACAACAATCGACAATGGTTTCATGACAAGGGCGGCACGGTGGCGCAGTGGTTAACACTGCTACCTCATTGCGCTGAGGACACGGATTCGATCCCAGCCCCGGATCACTGTCCGTGTGGAGTTTGCACACTTTCCCTGTATCTGCGTGGGTCTCACCCCCACAACCCAAAAATGTGCAGGGTAGGTGGATTGGCCATGCTAAATTGAACCTTAATTGGAAAAAAAAAAGAATTGGGCACTAAAAAAAAGACAATGCTTTCATGGTCATCATTGAACTTTAAATTCCAGATATTTATTGGATTCAATTTCTATCATCTACTCTACCGGGATTTGAACCTCGGTCCCCAGAGTATTACCCTAGGTCTCTGGATCACCAGTCAAGTGACAATACCACTCTGCCACCACCGCCACTCATCCTTACATCAGCAGCCTGCTGGAAGGGTCCGCCACCTACTTTTCTATGTGGCTGCCACTAGGACTGATTGGTAGAAAGTTTTATTTTGCAAGTACACAAGTAGCTACCCTCCTATCTGTTTTCTACTATTTCCCCACTTCCAGCAGAGAATGGATAAATGAGAAAGTCATTTAGAAGACATCACTAATGTTGGAGACAAAATCATCCAAATTATGCAGCTAGAAAAGGTGCCAGGCTTTATTTCTGGTCTATGCAGTGATAATTGATCTCAATTTCAGCAACAGTAAGGCACTCCAATTGGCTGGAATTGCCTGAATTGGTAATAGGGAAAAGCTAAGAGTGGAGGTGCTGCTACCAGTGATCTTTGCTGGCTAAGTCTGTAGTTGTTGACACAAGCCAAGGACAATATGAGGGTTGGCCATATGTAACCTGCTGAACACTATGTCCAGGCACACCCTTGAGATATAGCTACTTGGTTGAGATAGTGGAAGACTACAGGTGATGTTAGTCATGAGAAATTTAAAGGAAGGGGAAAAATCATTCCTGTGTGCTGTTGGAAATGATTTTGGCCACAACTGTAAAAAGTCATCTGAATCCCTGCATGAACTGGTGCAATGTTCACCGTATTCCAAACTCAGCGTACAGTGCTTCCACT
The DNA here is from genome assembly GCF_047496885.1 of Scyliorhinus torazame. Classification (NCBI taxonomy): domain Eukaryota; kingdom Metazoa; phylum Chordata; class Chondrichthyes; order Carcharhiniformes; family Scyliorhinidae; genus Scyliorhinus; species Scyliorhinus torazame. Next base: position 34,031,414 of record NC_092707.1, on the reverse strand, counting down.
CATTACTCACAGTCTTTACTTCTGTGTATGCTTCTAATCCATATTCTCCAAGCTCCCTCCCAGTGCCTGATGCCTTGTATCCACCAAATGGAGCTTGAGCTCCAAGCACATCATAACAGTTTATCCTGAGGAGGCAGAAAACATGAAATTAGAAATGAGGGTCAAGTTTAGCTCAAAAATTCCATCAAATACTTTCCTTGTCAAATGGTGCCTTATTAACCATCAGCAGTCATCAATCATTGGAAATTCACAGATACAAATAAATTGAGGTCAGCTTTATTTTGTGGATTTTTATTTCAGTATCCGGTGACTACATATTTATGCATGAAGTAGCTGATTGTAGCTTCCGTGAAATTGCGGATTGTTATTTCTCCCTCACCTGATCTGGGGAGCAATTTTGCTTTGTTGAAATCTTTAATGGATGTGGGCATCGCTGACTGGGCCACCAAAGCCATCCCAAATTGCCTTTGAAGGGGATCTAAAGGTCAACTACATTGCCGTGGATCTGGAGTCACCCGGTAAGGATGGCAGATTGCCATTTTTACGACAATCAACAATGGTTTCATGGTCATCAGTTAATTGCAGATTTTTATTCAAATTGCGCCATTGGTTGTGGTGGGATTTGAACTTGCGTCCCCAGCGCATTACTCTGCGTCTCTGGGTTACTAGTCCAGTGGTCAAGTGGACAAATGAGTGAGTGCTCAAGAAAGTTGAATTAAGAGGAACTTATGAGGAAATGATATCAAGGAACCGCTCATATTTTAGACATGTGATGCGAATAGGGAGTGTTTGGAAGAAGAGATAATGCAAGGCAAAACACCAGGAAAACCTGTACAAGGAAGACCCACAATGACATGGATGGATAAGATGAGAACGCGTACTGACCTATGGAATCGACGTTGGGGGCAGCAGAGAATAAAAATAGAAGAAAGATTGTTCATAGTGTGGCCAACTCTTGGAACAAGGATGGATGAAAGATGGGACGTATTTAACAAAACCCCTTCATGCACAATAATCCCAACAGCTGAAATTTTGTGCCCTAATGAGCTATCTAAATGGCTGTTCTGCACAAATAGTCTGGGTGGTTTAAAGGTTATCCCACATCCTGCTCTTCCAATCTCCTGATATCTGCCTTCAGGGAGAGGTTGGTGCTCCCTGGCGTCCCAGAGTTCAGCTATAAGGAAATTTGTTGAGATAGTGTTTTAAGGAGCTACAGATGTTGATAAACAACAACAAAATTCTTACAACAGTACCACTCAACTGATGCATATAAAAGGTAAATTGGTGGAACGATTACTCTCAGTTACATTTTGGGGCTGCACTAGTTCAATCCATTCCACAGCCTTGGGAGTATTCGGAACATACATTTTTTTCCAAATGCATAACACGTCAAACATTTTTTTCCAAATGCATAACACGTCAAACTATGACTATTCCTCAACGGCTCTCCCTCGGATTGATCTGTTCCCTGTAAGAACACTATTCACAATGCCCTAAGCTACTCTTGCTCATGTAATTGATTTTTTTAGCCCTTGTTCCGCACTGTAGCCAATCACTATTTGTCGATGTACTTTGTCGATTATTCTTTTTGTCTACTGTGTACGTTCCCTTGGCCGCAGAAAAATACTTTTCACTGTACTTCGGTACATGTGACAATAAATCAAGCAATCAAATTAATCATTATATAGGGAAGCTAACCAGACAGTTCCTGCACGCAGCCCCTGAGACACGTAGTTAGCCTTGTTGATGTCATTGGTGAACACTGCTGCTGCAAGTCCATATATGGTATTATTTGCTCGCTCAATCACTTCCTCCATGTTTTTAAACTTTAGAATCTGCATCACTGGTCCAAAGATCTTTAAGATGACAAAATGAGAATGCATATTAATTCTGCTATATTTAGTAGCACTTCCAACAGCCTCCTCGATTTTTAGCAAACTCTAAGAGGAACTTCCAATAATCAGCACCTAGCAGGATAATGACGTTTCCATAAACAAATGTTAGCTAGGTTTGGCTACGGGCTATAATCGAGCTGGACAAGTTCAGGTAAAGCCAAACCATCAGAGTGATGTATGAACGGGGGGGGGCGGGGGCGCGCGCTCGGCGTGCAGCACAGTGGTTAGCACTGCTGCCTCATGGCGCTGAGGACTCGGGTTCGATCCTGGACCCGGATCACTGTGTGTGTGGAGTTTGCACATTCTCCCAGTATCTGCGTGGGTTTCACACAACCCAAAGATGTGCAGGGTGGGTGAACTGGCCATGCTAAATTGCCCCTTAATTGGAAAAAAAATAATTGGGTACTTTAAAATTATATTAAAAAAGCAATCTATGAACAGTAACCTGAATCCTAAAATTAGATGACACCCTTAACATCAAACTCTATTTTTGTAATCTACATTGCTTTATAATGCTCTGTGAAGTGCCTTGAGAGATATTATGCTAAAGGCACGATATTAATTTAAGCGTTGTTTGTTATCATGTTATCTGTCTAGCATTAGATTTTAAGGCAGTTTTGTACAAGAAGTTGTCAGCAGGGCCATCAAATCCACTTTTTATAACTAACCACGAATAGAAAAGTATCAACAACCATGGCAAAATTACCATCAATTTATAGATACATTGATGCCTTTGTGGGTACAGTTCTTTGGATGCTGGTCTCCTCTGTGCATCATTCACAAATAGCTCAATATTTATTTGTGCAACTTGACTGAGTTTAAACAGGATACTGGAGCGCCCAGAAGCGGGGGGGAGAAATGACAGCTGAGCAGAATTCTGAAGTCATTAGTTTTTTTTTAAAAAACAAGTAAAACATTTAAAAATAAAGAGGAGAAATATTAAATACACTAATCAAACTCAAACATGATAAAACCCTGGTCTGGATGGATTGCATCCACCCATTCTAAATAATTTAGGAAAGGTATAGCAGAGGTATGATTGCACATTTTTAATGCAACTTCTTTTTCTAATGAATTATCAGAGAATTAGAGGATAGCTAACTTTATACTTATACTTAGGGGTCAGAACATGTCCAGGAACTATAAACCAGTCAGCTTAATATCAGTGGTAGGAAAAATTATGAAATCCCTACTAAAGGAGAAAATAGAAAAACATCTAGAAATGAAAAATATGAGAATAATCAACATGGATTTCAAAAGGAAAAGTGTCTCTTCACCAACCTCATTATTGAATTATTTGAAGAGGTAACAGAGAGAATTGATCAGGATAATATAGCAAATGTAATGAATCTAGATTTACAAAGGCCTTTGATAAGGCACTCCATAACAGACTCATAAAGGAGGTCAGAACATGCAGAGTCAAGAGACAAATAGAATGAATTAAAGTAGCTGGCTGAAAGACAGAAGCAGAATATACAGGTAAAAGGTGGCCAGAGTGCTAGAAGATGGGAAGTATGGTTCCATAAGGAGCAGTGGTGGGCCCATGGTCATTCGCAACCTATATTAACCATTTAAACTTTGGAATCAAAAACACAATTTATCTAAATTTGTGGACAAACCGGGAGGGATTGAAAAGTAGTGAAGTTATGCTAAAGTGGAATCAAAATTGGTTAGCCCACACTGGGGCTCTAGTTGCCATGTTATGAATGGCTTTTATTCCAATTTGACATTTATGTTCATGACTTGATGCCACAAACCTCTGCCAAAATACAAAGCATGCTAGGATCTGAGCTAAGCCAACAAGTTAACATTTTCAACTAAAATTTCCTGAGCATAGATTGTTATCCATAGTCATTATCATATAAACTGAGTGTGTGGATTTACCTCCTCTCTAGCGATAATCATATCATCCTTCACATCTCCAAATACAGTTGGCTGGATGAAGTATCCACGATCTGCTGCCACTCCTCCCCCACAGAGTAGCTTGGCTCCTTCTTTTTTTCCACTACTAATGTACCCCAGAATTTTTTTGAATTGTTCCTCATCCACCTATAACAATCATGCATAGCCGATCACCACCAGTTGTTAAATTCACAGAACTGCTCCAATGACCAGGCTAATAGCCGATAATCAAATATTAATAAAAACATTGAACAATTATTCAGTCATTGCTCAGTTGGTAGCTCTCCTGAGGCTGGAACAGAAAAAAATTAAATCAAGGCTAACACTACATTGGACAAGATGTGAAACGGAGGAATTGTCTGCCCGTTCGGGTGGATGTAAAAGGTCCCATGGTACTATTTTGAAGAAGAGCAAGGGAAGTTATCCCTTGTGCCCTGGTCCATATTAATCTCTCAATCAACAGATTACCTACTCAATACCACATTGCTGTTTTGGGGACATTTTCCATTGTGCAACTTGGCTGCCATGTTTCTTACATTATAACAATGACTACATTTTATTGGCTGTAAAGTGCTTTAGGACTTCTTGTGGCCATGAACAGTGCTGTATAAATGCAAATATATATTTTTTCCCCATAAATGATAAGGATCTTAGATCTCAATTAAGTTAATAATTTCTGTTTAAATATTTAAAAGATATTTCTTTGAAATTTATTGCCCTAACTTTCCCCCCCGTCTCCTTGGAGGTTGCCACCCCTTAATGGAGTTCAATTCCATTTGTATCAGCTACTTTCCAACAAGTGGTCACTCTTCATTTGTGAATCTAGATGTTGGCAATTCCAGCATTGAAGGCTACCGGATTTAAGAACATTTGCTTATTTGAAAAATGGATCACCATTAGCCCATTCTGAATGCAAGCAAGTACAAGCAGAAAATCAGATCACATGTAGCAATAATTTATCTTTTGAGAAAATGTAATTCACTCCATTGTTTTTCCTTGCTTCAGTTACATTCAGCACCACTGAAGCACAGCAAGGGGCAGTGATCCTCTTCATTGGCATCTCAGCACAATTACTTGGCTGAGATTAGTATTTCTACTGTGGACACCAATATGAACTACTGGAAGTGATCGGTGCCTCAAAGAAGGAAACAACCAAGTAAGTATTGACTTCAGGCGGAAGAAAAAAACAAAAACTATGGCCGGAATTTGGAATTTAACTGAAAAGATTTTAAAAAGTCAAAAACTAATTGGCTCAAGGCAGGACTTCGACCTCCAAGAAGAGGTTTTGCCAGCCAATCAAATGATCCCCCCATCTCCCCCTGCAAAAAGGCCACCATGTGCACCATACCACGTGGACAGCACGCTCTGTGAGTAAAATCCCAGATGCGGCTGGAGGAGGCCCTCAGTGACCATTAATTGGTAAAACATTAGTGGAGGTGTTGCTGCAATGGCACCCAATTTTACACAACCCCACCCCACTTCCATCCTGAGTGCAATGGTAAAAAGACAACACATACAAGATCTTTGTCGTATTCATTAAATGGTAAAGAAAAATAAAGGAAAATAGAAAGTTTGTAACTAATTTTCCAGTTCACAGTTCCCTATACATGTACCTGTGGCCCCTGCTCATTCTTGGAGTCAAATGGATCTCCCACAGTACGAAGTTTTGCTCTTTCCACACTCTGCTCCACAAATTGATTGTAGATAGACTCTTGAACATATGTGCGAGACCCAGCACAGCAGCACTGTCCTTGGTTAAAGAACAGAGCCGTGTGGGACTCCTCAACTGCATGATCAACTGGAAAATTAACAGAGTAATCAGCATCAGTTGCAACATTTTGAAAAGTAAATTCTGATTGAGAAGGGAGAAATCATTGTAACACAAAACATATTTTCAGTTTATTTAGAGATAGCTACGAGAAAAATATTTTGGTTTAACATGGGGGCCATACTTCCTGCTCATGCCCAATCTGCAGAATATTTGTTATTTCAGGTCCTAGTTGCTTTTCCGACTGAAAACGGAAGGACAAGGCAAGCAAAAAGCTTGTAGGTCTCTAATGTCTACAAGTATCCATCAGTACTTCTGCAAGACCAAAGTAGGTTAAATAACTTTCAATTCTCTTTACCATCGTTACGGCAAGATACACAAAGGCTATATGTCAGCTTAACCCAACTGGGGAAGAAAAACATCCTTTTAGATTGGTTCAACGACAAAGAGATTAACCTTTACTTCCGATCATTAAATTGGATTGTAAATTCAAGTAACGCAATCAGATAGGATCAGCTTTCTAAATTCTTCAAGGGGTAAACATGGTGTGGAATAGAATTATCTTAATTACAATAGCCTGTAACTTCTGCAGAGTGGCAATCCCCGACGGATTGCCACTCTTCCCAGACTAACCTATGCTGGGATTCCTAAGGTCCTGTCTCACCTAACTTTCCATACTCAAGCTGCGTGAGACAGCAACAGTGAAGCTGGCCCCCGGCAGCAATGTTGCGGAGTAACTGGGGCACAGAGAGTAACTCGGGCACAGAGGTATGCCACTCACCCTTTTTATGGCAGCAGCTGCTGTAAAGGGGAAGCTAAAAGTGACAATTTACAGGGAGCAGGTAAGTTTTAAAGTTTAGGGAATTGCAGGAGGGTGGCGGTCAGGCCTGGTGGTTGTTTTGTGTGCCTATGTGTTGGGGGGAGGGGGTGGGGGTGGAGGAGGAGGGTCAGCCCAGGATGGAGCTCAGTCCACGAGGGGGGGGGGGGTGGGCAGGTCGTACTGGGGCGCACTGGGAATGGATGTTGGGTCGGGTTGCAGTGTGTTCCGTGCAAGGCTAGGTCTGGGTGTTTAAATAGTCACTCTGGAGTTGGAAGTTGTTTCGGTCTAAACCTTATCAGGGTAAAACTGCAAAACTATCCAAAGTTTTTTTTCTTTTTTTTTCCTTAAAAATCTACAGTATCCAATTCATTTTTTTTCCAATTAAGGGGCAATTTAGAATATAGAACATAGAACGATACAGCGCAGTACAGGCCCTTCGGCCCACGATGTTGCACCGACATGGGAAGTCAAAAAACAAAAGCCATCTAACCTACACTATGCCATTATCATCCATATGCTTATCCAATAAACTTTTAAATGCCCTCAATGTTGGCGAGTTCACTACTGTTGCAGGTAGGGCATTCCACGGCCTCACCACTCTTTGCGTAAAGAACCTACCTCTGACCTCTGTCCTATATCTATTACCCCTCAGTTTAAGGCTATGTCCCCTCGTGCTAGCCATTTCCATCCGCGGGAGAAGGCTCTCACTTTCCACCCTATCTAAACCCCTGATCATTTTGTATGCCTCTATTAAGTCTCCTCTTAACCTTCTTCTCTGTAACAAAAACAACCTCAAGTCCTTTAGCATGGTCAATCCACCTACCCTGAACATCTTTGGGTTGTGGGGGTGAAACACATGCAAACACAGGGAGAATGTGCAAACTCCACCCAGACAGTGACCCAGGGTCGGGATCGAACCTGGGAGCTCGGTGCCGTGAGGCAGCAGTGCTAACAACTGCGCCACCGTGGTGTCCACCGGTTAGCATTTAAATCGCCTGTCGGATGGTTCCCAGCCCAGTGCAATTGTCCAGAGGAAGTTAGCTCTTTCGGGCAATTGCTGGGTAAATACTTACGTGGGAACGCTCCAGAGGGATTCACAGCACATCACAGGGGTACTCGCTAAATGCGACACTGGGGAATCTGGAGATGGGCCAATATTATATGCACACAAACACACATTTACATGTAATATATTTAAATAAATTATATATTTTAAATATATTTAATGCAGCAGTCTAACAGTCATAAAGATTGAGTTTTACTGATCATAACATTATGCCCTTTCCTCCTCACTTACAGAAACAAACACTGGATTAATGAGTTCTATAATAAGTTAACCATTCAAGTCACAGGTGCAACAGCATTTCTTACGATCAGCATCAGAAAGGATAATGTTTGGACTCTTCCCTCCCAGTTCCAGTGTCACTTTCTTCAAATTACTTTTCCCTGCCGCCTGCTGGATCAGGTGACCAACCTGTGAGTGTAAGACAGGAACAAGCTTTTTAAAAACAAGCATCTTAGAAAAGTAGAATCGTTAGCAGGAAGCAGTGAAACAGAATAAATAATTATCAGGGTGTAGTAAGGAGACATAATTCAAGAACGCAAAATAAATTTTCCTCAATCATCAGTTCAGTCTGAAGCAATCTTTGGTAATAATACAAGAGAAGGAATGCTAGAAATATTTGGGTTGGTCAGAAGCTGAATTGATAAACTGCTTTGTAGCAGGGATGTTATTGCATGTTGGAATGCATCCAACATCTCAACTAAAAGATTTAACTTGATAGCCTGACAACGTATAATCCAGTTCAATTGGGAATTACACTTCAGTATTTTTGGTGCATCTATTCACAAATGAGCTGTTCACTGATCAATCTGTAACAAAATTCCAGAGTTTAACTTAAGGGGTTGCAGTTTCCAAACTGACCTCTGTGGATCCCGTGAATGCAACTTTATCAACATCCATATGCGAGGCAATGGCTGCTCCTGCTGTTTCTCCAAAACCAGGAACAATATTCACAACCCCTGGAGGGAATCCTGCCTGTTTAACAAAAGAGAAATGTGACACTAATATCGAAAGAAATTAACAGGAAATCCTTTCCACCCAGATCGAATACAATAGCGATGTTCTGCCCTTTGCTTCATCTACATTTCCAACTTGCTAAATGACAAACCATGAAGCCTGGTGAACGGTCTGTGGGATGCAATCCTAGCAGTTGTCACAATTATGCTCACCAGTACTATCCCTGCTGAATTTTGCAAGTTGAGTGAGGAGTCACCTATTTTACATGGGGTCAGCACACCCTCGCACAACAAATCCAAATGCTCTTTCCAATTAGCAACTGGAGTGGTGTTCAAGCCACTCTGTTCTCCCCTTTCCCCAAGATGTGGTTCACTCTATGGCTGATAAAACCCATGTGGTTGGGGGATACTGGAGGGGTGGGGTTCAGTCCATGTATTTAAAATAGTTACAATGAAGTTAGAAAATGTTTTATTTCAAATTTTTTCAGAGTACCCATTTGTGTAACACTGGCAGAACCAGAACCAATCCGATTTAAATCACTTTGTTGGATGGATCCCAGCACAGCCAATTGCAGTGCAATAGGAACTTCAGAGGAGGATTCCCGAGTGCATCTTTTAAAAAAATATTTTTATTCTCCTCGTTTTCAAATTTTCTCCCAAATTTGCACCCAACAATAAACAATAATCAGTAACGAATGTAATGTCAATCGCCATAACAATAACAACGATCCCATCCTCCCACTAAACGCCAAACATTAGTCCGCATGTTAACATAAACAAATGACAAAAAGGAATCACCCATAGTCATCATTAACACGTCAGTCCCCCTCCCCCAACCCTCTTGGCCTCAACCCCCCTAATGTTCGATGTAATCAAATTCTCGAAAGTGCATAATGATTAAGTCGCATGAATTGTAGAACCACTCCATCCTTCCCCTCAGTTTAAATTTGACCGTCTCATGAGTCAAGAATTCCAGCAGGTCCCCCCGCCATGCCAGGGCACAGGGTGGAGAGGTTGATCCCCACCCTAACAGGATCCGCCTTCGGGCGATCAACGAGGCAAAGGCTACAACATCTGCCTCCACACCAGTTTCCAACCCTGGCTGGTCCGATACCCCGAATATGGCCTCCCGTGGGCCCGGGTCCAGTATCACGTGCACCACTTTAGAGATTACCCTAAAAACCTCCTTCCAGTAATCCTCCATCTTTGGACAGGATCAAAACATATGAACGTGGTTTGCCCCCCCCCCCCTTCCAGCGGCGCCTTCTTCTCTTCCAAAATAGCCCCGTAAACTGCCGATACTACCGCCTTCTCCAGTCCCCCTGTCGTCAGCACCTTCTCCAGCAATGTGGAAGCTGACTCTACTGGGAAGCTCTGTATCTCCTTTCTGGCAAAGTCTCGAACCTGCATGTATCTAAATATTTTCCCCTACTCCAGCTCATACTTCGCTCCCAGCTCCTTCAATCCTGCAAACCGACCCCCAAGAAACAAATCTTTTTGTGTCCTAATTCCTTTCTCCTTCCATCTCCGAAAATTTCCATCTGACTTCCCTGGCTCAAATCGATATTTCTCCCGAATCGGCATTTCCCATGACCCTGCCCCCAACCCGAAGTGCTGGTGAAACTGCCTCCAAATTCTCAACAAAGCTATTACTACTGGATTCCCCGAGTATCTCTCCGGGGCCGTCGGGAGCGGCGCTGTTGCTAGCGCCTTCAATCCTGAACCCCTACACAAACTCTCCTCCATTCTGACCCATTGGGAGTCAACCCCTCTGACCCAGCTCTGTACCTTCTCCACATTCGTCGCCCAGTAATAATACATCAGGATCGGAAGGCCCAAACCCCTTACCTGCCTTCCTCTCTGTAGTAGCACCTTTATAATTCTGGCCACCTTCCCTCCCCAAATGAATGAGGTAATCATCCCTTCAATCCCTCTAAAAAATGCCTTTGGCAGGAAAATCGGCAGACATTGGAAAATAAACAGGAATCGCGGCAGCACATTCATTTTAACTGCCTGTGACAGAGGGAGACCATCCCACCTTGCCAGATCAGCTTTCACCCGTCCCCCCACACCAAACTAGAAATGTTGTACCTACGGTGCCCCCCCCCCCCCCAAATCCCGAGCAACCTGCACTCCCAGGTATCTAAAGTGAGTCCCTGCCACTCTAGTCTAGATTTAATCCCTAGCGCATATTTGAGGTAATTTACCTCCAATCTGATGCTTGGGATCCCAGGAACAAGGGCTGAATTCTAGAGGTGTTGTCAGAGTAATTGCCCTTGACATTTTAAGCAGCATTTCATCAAGGAGCCCTAGTAAAACTGGTCAATGGGGATCAAAGGAAAAAGTTCTTTAGTGATGGAAGCAACATCCAGCACAAAAGATGACAGGTGTGGTGTTGTAGGTCAATCATCTTAGCCCCAGGAGTTCCTCATGGAGCTGGTCTCAAATGTCAGACCCTGCTTTCTCAAGTGATCTCTCTCTCCTCCGCCCTCCCAGCCCCCCCCCCCCCCCCCCCCAAGGTCAAGTTTGGGACTGTTTGCAGGTCATTTGCAATTCCTCAGATCTATCGGCATTCAGCAAAAACCTAGATAACATCATGGCTTGGGCTGACAAATGACAAAAGTCTTGATGCCAGCTTCAAAGGGTTAAATTATGAGGGCAAGTACATATGTATTGCCTGGAGTTTAGACGGTTGAGGTACGAATGAGTTCTTAAATTATGAAGATTGGATAAAATAAATATATAGAAGCAATTTCTCTTTGGAGGAATCCAGAACCATGATCACAATTTTAAAAGTAGAGATTATTCAGTAGTGGAATCAGGAATTACCTTTTCACAAAAGGATAATGGAAATGTAGAATCCACTTCCCAAAAAGGTAAAAGGTTGTGGAATTGGTGTTAATTTAAAGTTTCAAAATTAAAAACCAACAGATTTCTATTAAGATATCAACAGACATGGATGAAATGTGGGGAAATGGAGTAGATGTACACATCAGCCACTTTCTCATAGCAGGTCATCAGGTTACGTGACTGAATAGACTGCTTCAGACTCAAGTAACAGCCAATGATCCTCTCTAATAACAGAGCCTACCCATGTCATATAATGGGATTACCATTGCTAAGTCCCCCACCAGCAATATCCTGGGAGTTACCACAGACTAGAAACTGGAACATGACAAAAGGTTGGGTATTCTCTAGACCCCAAAGTCTTTCCAACATCTACAAGGCACAAATTAGGAAAATGATTGAGAACACTCCCAACTTTCTGAACAAGTGTAGTTACAACACAAGAAACTCACTGACATCCAGGACAAAGCAGTTCACTTGATCGACACTTCACCCACTAGTCTAAATATTCAACCATTCCACCATCAATATTTTATGATTGCATTGTGTACAATCTACAGGATACGTTGCAGCAACACTGAGGCTTATTCAGCAACAGCTTCCCAATACCCAGCACAATGGCAGTAAGAGCATCACCATCTCTAAATTTTCTCTCCCCAAGTCACATTCCACTGGACTTGAAGCCATTTCACAACTGCTCGATCAAAATTTTGGAACACCTTATCTAACAGCATTGTGCCAGCTCCTTCACCACATGGAGTGCAGGGTTTTAAAGGCAACTCAGGATGGTCATCAAATGTTGGATCTTGTCAATGATACCCACATTCAAAGAATGGACAAAAACATCCTCTGGGGTTGGCACACTACATCTGACTCAGTGCATCTGCTTTTAGTATTATGTGGAATCCTTTATGGGCCACTAGAGCAGAACATCCAGCATTGGGAACTAGACCCGGCCATAAACTAGCCTTGTAAAGAGCAGGCAAAGGCCTTAGCCCTTTATGGGGTCAAGCAGGCAATCTCAAATTAATTCAGGATGGTCTCTCTCTGGACCCTGGCTTTCTCTTAAAACTTTCCACCTGACTCTTGCAGGAGTCACTGCAGAAATCCAACAGAATGGGCAACAAAAGTCAGCTCCCAGTATTTTAAGCATCAATCAGACTGATCACTGGACAGTGACTTCACACTGTCATTATCAGGTAACCCATAAGCAACATTTAAAGAAACAACAGGAGGCATTTCAGGTTCTCCCAACAACCTGTTGAATACTTGGGGTCTGTATCATTCAATATTCGTTTTATGCAATTTCCTTCCTCTTTCTTTATCCTGTACGTCCCCATTGCAGAATACCATAATACAAAATGTACCAACCATCTGATGTTGTTACTCTGGTGCTGGTCACAAATAGATGTGACCATTGATGAGTAGCTTGTAATTGCCCATCCAACAATCTAGATGTGGTCTCATCACCTTCCCACAGTCAGTAAAGTCAAAATCAAATAATTTTTAAATTCGTTATTAGGATCGGAGAGTTGCAAGGAAGGCCAGCATTTATTGCCCATTCTCAACCACTTTCAAGATATTGGTGAGAGCCACCTTCTTGGACTACTGTAGCCCATATAGAATCCCTACAGTGCAGAAGCAGGCCATTCGGCCCATCAAGGCTGCACAGACTCTCTGAAGAACACCCTACCTAGGCCCAATCCTCCGTAAATCCGTATTCACACCTCACCTTTGGACACCAAGGGACAATTTATCACGGCCAACCCACTTAACCTGCACATCTTTGGACTGTGGGAGGAAACTGGAGCAGCCGGTGGAACTCACACTGACACGGGGAGAAAGTGCAAACTCCAGTTACCAGAGGCCATAATTGAACCCGGGTCCCTGGAGTGGTGAGGCAGCAGTGCTAACCACTGTGCCACCCCATAGTTGTAGGTACACCCAGTGCTTTTTCGATAACAGGTTGATACAACAAAAGGCTGTTTGATTAAGGATGGCACATTTCCTCCCCTGAAGGAGATGAATCAACCAGATTGTGAAGATACAAGCCGAATGAATGATAAAGGTCAGGCAAGTGCAATTTCTAGCACAATATTTGATCACATTTTTTTTTAAAACACTCAAAAACTTAGTCCAACCTCCTTGATTAAGTTTGCTACATAAAGCGCTGTTAGCGGGGTCTGCTCTGCCACCTTCATTACCACCACATTTCCAGTCGCTAGTGCTGGTCCAAGCTTCCAGGCCTGCATTAACAGTGGGAAATTCCACTGAAAAAGAGAGAAAATTGGAAGTTACTTTTAAAATACACAAATAGTTTTTACTCCTAAAGAATAATTCAAACACACATGCATGGATTAGAAACTTAGTTTCAAAATTAAAGTTAAGCTCCAGATTCAATACACATTACCATTATTCTGGTAGACATTTGCAACTAAATTATTGATGTGTTGGTTTCAGGAGCATTTGTTGACTCTGGAGAAAAAACTAGCAGTCATGCAACTTTGTGGTTAATCAGACCAATTTTTAGTTAATGGGCAGGATCTGACAGAAAAATTTCCAAGTGTCATTTGTGGTGGATACTGCTGGGAGTTTCCCTCCGGCTCAGTTGTAGAGTTCCCCACTGCTTTTTTGTCACATTTTTGGGCCCTGGGGAGTTTCTCCCCAATCAAGCTCAGACTTAGAATTACTTTCACTGGCCAAACTGAATCATTCGAGATCGGGCTACCATTTTGAAGGATGACAGCCCGCTCTGGGGTCGCAGAGGGCCCACATTCTCAAGCTTTCTCACACCCTCTTCCGGGTTTTCCTCTCCAGGACACCCATCTTTCACCCCTCCCACTCTTCCAGAGGCCCCTTCATATCTACCCTGCACCCCCCACGCAGGACCCCCACCCTTCCGAAGGCCACTTCATATCGATCCTCCACCCTTCATAGCCCCCCCTCCAGGACCCCTGCCCCTCACCCCTCCCAACCTTCCGGAGGCTGCTTCATACCCACCCTCCTTTCAGGGCATGGCTTCCCTTGGCAGTGCCAGCCAGATGGTGCAGGATGCAGTGAAGATTCAACTGACATGCGACCAAACCAGTGAAGATACAAGTTTTCACATCACCAATCACATTAAGGTTCACTACATTGGACAACCCCATAAACATTTCTAGCATGTCACTTAATTAAGTTTACATAATCCATTTGAAAGGGTATGCTTCAACCAAATAATTTTGAGAACCTAATAAATTAAGTCAAAATGGAAAGCAGTCTTTCCGTTTCATCTGTCCCTCAACTTCCTCAGTTGATTCTCTTTACTGTTCACTCACCGGGATGATTTGCCCACACACACCAACTGGCTCATGACGTGTGTAGCAGAAGTAGTTTCCATCGATGGGAATGGTCTTACCATGATATTTATCAGCCCAGCCGGCATAGTACCTATGAAAAATTCAGAAAAGGGTTAAGAGATATTTTCAAGTAATGTCATAAAACAAGTCATGAGAAAAGCTGGTCTACATTTCACAACATAACAGGCATTTGTACAGTGACTCATGTCCCAAACTGCCTCAGAGGAACATAATCAGACAAAACTGGACATTGCGCCAACTTGCACAGATTAAGGCAGATATCAAATTCTTTATCAAAGATGTAGATGTTAAGGAGGATTTTTAAATAGGAGAGGGGAGAGGTGTAGGCAGCGGATGCCAGATCTCAGGGCCAAGACAGCTGAATGCTTTGCTATGAAAGGGAGTTAGTGGGGTGGGTGGTAAACAAGACGGGCAAGCTAGCAGAATTATGATGGGCGGGATTCGGTGATCCTGAGGCTAAGTGCTGACGCCTCACTTAGGAAACATTGTCGCGTTTCTCAACGGCATCAACACGGCCTCAGGATTAGCAATTCTGGCCCCTACAGGGGTCAGCACGGCACTGGAGCGGTTCACGCAAACAGTAGGGTATCCCTACTGTGTGCAGTGATATGGTTGTGAGTGCAATGTTTGCAGGAGTGAAAATGAAAATACGTAGCTCCCATGTGTGTGTAATTTGTGGCAAGACTATAAAAGAATGGAGGTCAGTTGGGATGCATCCATCTTGGAGAATATTTCAGAAGTCCCAATTCCATGAAGGCTGATTTGATTTGTGGCGGTATGGTAGCAGTGGGTAGCACTGTTGCTCCAGTGCCAGGGTCCCAGGTTTGATTCTGGCTTGGGTTACTGTCTGTCCAGTCTGCACGTTCTCCCTGTGTCTGCATGGGTTTTTCCCGGGTGCTCCAGTTTCCTATCACAAGTCCTGAAAGACGTAAGCCTACATGCGACAATAATAAAGATTATGATAAATTATGTCAATACGCAATGGGGCAGATATTGTTGCAGAAAAGCTGGACTGCAGCCTCACGGCGCTGAGGTCCCAGGTTCGATCCCGGCTCTGGGTCACTGTCCGTGTGGAGTTTGCACATTCTCCCTGTGTTTACGTGGGTTTCGGCCCCACAACCCAAAGATGTGCAGGGTAGGTGAATTGGCCACACTAAATTGACCCTTAATTGGAAAAAATGAATTTGGAAATTTTTTTAATTGGATTTTTGCAGAGTATATTTTGCCGTTATGTACACAGGATATGATATGTGTATATATATATATATATGTAAGTAGGCATCCGTTTGTGCCGGCGAGGCACTTCCGGAGGGCAATCCTCGAGTGGGTCTGGTGCCGGTGTCGCATCTCCCGGTCGGATTTCGCCGCCGTTGTCTTCTCGTGCACACTGCCGCTTCAGCCGGCCCTCCTGTCCTCCGCCTGGATTCTCCTTTTTCTCTGTTCCTGTGGATGTCAGGTTGGTTAACGTTTCCCTGCCTCCCCTCCCCTCCCGGCTCTCCTCTATTGTTCCCCGTCTCTTCCCTCCTCTCCCTCCCCCCGCTGTGGTTCACCTTTCCTTCCTCTTAGGCTGAGTTGTCCCCCCCCCCCCCACTTCCATTCTATCTCCCCCTCTCCTGCTTTGCCCTGGTTCCTGGCTACTCTTCTGCTTGTTTGTTGGCCACAAACAAGTCCCAGAACAATCGGGTGTATGGCTCCCACGTTCTGTGGAAGCCATCGTCTAACCCTCGAATGGCAAATTTAATTTTCTCCATTTGGAGAGATTCCGAGAGATCGGATAGCCAGTCTGCAGCTTTGGTGGTGCTGTTGACCGCCAGCCGAACAGGATTCTACGTCGGGCGATCAGGGAGGCAAGGCAAGGGCATCCGCCCTTCTCCCCAGAAATAGATCTGGCTGGTCTGAAACCCCGAAGACTGCCACTTTCGGGCATGGCTCTACCCTAGGAAATCTGCATAAATCTGCATAAGACTACTCTGTGACCAGGGTTGGGGGGGCAGGCCTGAGTGGACCTCAGATCTAGAGGGCAAGGGAGATGTTCCTGTGTCTGACAGTGGGATGTGAGAAAGAACAAAGAAAACTACAGCACAGGAACAGGCCCTTCAGCCCTCCAAGCGTGCACCGACCGTGGTGCCCATCTGAACTAAAACCCCTACCAATCTGGGGACCACATCCCTCTATTCCCATCCTATTGTCATGACGCCCCTTAAAAGTCACTATCATATCTGCTACCTCCTCCGGCAGTGTGTTCCAGCTCCCACCACCCTCTGTGTAAAATATTTGCCTCATACATCTCTAAACCATGCCCCTCTCACCTTAAACCTATGCCTCTTAGTAATTGGCTCGTCCACCCTGGGAAAAAGCTTCTGACTATCCACTTTGTCCAGGTTCCCCATTATCTTGTAGACTGCTATCAGGTCGCCCCTCACCTCCATCGTTCCAGTGAGAACAAACCAAGTTTCTCCAACCTTTCCTCATAGCTAATGCCCTCCATACCAAAAGGAGGGAGATGTGTTTATGTGAGTGAGAGAGGGGTGCATGTGAGAGAGAAGAGAGTGTGTGAGAGGGAGAGAGAGCAGCGTGTGCACGAGTGGGGTATCAGTTTTCCAGTATCACTCCTCCCTTTAAAAATGACAAAAGTATGACTTAAATATCTTTTTACTAAGATAACTTTTAGATTGGTTAATGTTGAGGGGCCATGGGAAGGTGGCTTGGCTAGGGGTAGTAATGTGAGGGGACAATGTATCTCGTGAATGTATTGTGTGACTGTGTGATACATGTGTAGATATAACTAGAAAAGACTGGTTTACATTTGATTTGTGTTCGTACCTATTTCACAGCAAAAAAAAAAAAAAGGGTTCCGACATTATAGTTGAGGCCCAGGAGTGATCCCTGTCCATGCCACAAGTTACAGTTTGCCAAGATGAAAATGACCCATTTATTATGACTCACTAATTCCTGTTAGTTAGCCAATCTTCCTCCTCTATCCATGCTAATATAATCACCAACAAAACCATGAGCTCTTGTCTTTCGCAGTTACCTTTTATGTGGCATCTTCACCTTTGGAAACCCAAATACACAGAGCAGATTTTTCTCATCTTTTGTTCAAGTGTGAACACATGTGGGAGAAGTGGAGTGCAACCCACCAGCTGCACAGCTTGTTTTTCCTGCCATATTTTCAAGTATGGACAAAAAAAACGAAGGGACAGGTCCCATGATGCCACGCTGGCTTATTTTGTGGTCGCTTTTATTTTTGTATTGTGACCATCACAGAATCTTACAGGTCAATGACAGAGGGGAGGTAAGGTGTGGTGAATGGGGAATTGGATAGCGGTTGTTGATACTGCACTCAGACAAGTGCTTCATGGACAGTGTGGGCAGAAAAGGACTCCCTCAGACTCCTACTCCAATGCTCTGTAAAGCTGATGGCAAGGATACAGTGGATCACAAACCTTGGCACTCGCTCTGCAATTACTGCACAGCTTGGTCTTTGATGTCTTGCAAAGGAATCCACCAAACACCTGGAATTGTCCAAACCAGGATCTTTATTGAATCACACATGGTAAGATAGCGATCTGTTACTGAGCAAGTTATCATGGAGTTTCTCTGTACTCCTCTGGAACTACACCTAGCACGACTGTTCACCTGTATGTTTTACTGCCATCTCCTACAACTATTTGCTGATGGCCAATGTATCCCCACTTGGAGTTCCTGGTCACATGACCACGGTCTTGAGACGCCTTAGTGTGTCTGCACCGCCACCTATTGGTTGGAGGTCGCACATCATCCACCTGCGATAGTGCTTACAGGCATATCACCACATCGCCCTTCCTCAGAAAACATGAAGATTTGTTACAGCCAACATTGATCTTTTAACTTTATACAATCATGATATTTGTCCAACAATGTGAATGAGCTTTACTAGGGTGTCCATAAAAATTAAATGCCTGGCCAGTGTCCGTCTGTTTTTCACAAATCATTGTGCCTCCCTCACGGGATCACCTCTGTGATCATTTGAGCTGTTGCCAGGCTCTTCGTCTTTTCTTCTTTCCTCTCTTTATTTTGAGACACCTAGCAAGACTGTTCACCTGTATGTCTTACTACCATCTGCTGATGGCCGGATATGTCCCAACTTAGAGTGGAGTCCCTGGTCACGTGACTACAGCCTTGAGACCGCATGGTGTCTGCATCGCCACCTACTGGTTGGAGGTCACACATTATCCATCTATGATATGGCTTGCAGGCATATCAAAGAACAAAGAACAAAGAAATGTACAGCACAGGAACAGGCCCTTCGGCCCTCCAAGCCCGTGCCGACCATGCTGCCCGACTAAACTACAATCTTCTACCCTTCCTGGGTCCGTATCCCTCTATTCCCATCCTATTCATGTATTTGTCAAGATGCCCCTTAAATGTCACTATCGTCCCTGCTTCCACCACCTTCTCCGGTAGCGAGTTCCAGGCACCCACTACCCTCTGTGTAAAAAACTTGCCTCGTACATCTACTCTAAACCTTGCCCCTCTCACCTTAAACCTATGCCCCCTAGTAATTGACCCCTCTACCCTGGGGAAAAGCCTCTGACTATCCACTCTGTCTATGCCCCTCATAATTTTGTATACCTCTATCAGGTCTCCCCTCAACCTCCTTCGTTCCAGTGAGAACAAACCGAGTTTATTCAACCGCTCCTCATAGCTAATGCCCTCCATACCAGGCAACATTCTGGTAAATCTCTTCTGCACCCTCTCTAAAGCCTCCACATCCTTCTGGTAGTGTGGCAAACAGAATTGAACACTATACTCCAAGTGTGGCCTAACTAAGGTTCTATACAGCTGCAACATGACTTGCCAATTCTTATACTCAATGCCCCGGCCAATGAAGGCAAGCATGCTGTATGCCTTCTTGACTACCTTCTCCACCTGCGTTGCCCCTCTCAATGACCTGTGGACCTGTACTCCTAGATCTCTTTGACTTTCAATACTCTTGAGGGTTCTACCATTCACTGTATATTCCCTACCTGCATTAGCCCTTCCAAAATGCATTACCTCACATTTGTCCGGATTAAACTCCATCTGCCATCTCTCCGCCCAAGTCTCCAAACAATCTAAATCCTGCTGTATCCTCCGACAGTCCTCATCGCTATCCGCAATTCCACCAACCTTTGTGTCGTCTGCAAACTTACTAATCAGACCAGTTACATTTTCCTCCAAATCATTTATATATACTACAACGAGCAAAGGTCCCAGCACTGATCCCTGTGGAACACCACTGGTCACAGCCCTCCAATGAGAAAAGCATCCTTCCATTGCTACTCTCTGCCTTCTATGACCTAGCCAGTTCTGTATCCACCTTGCCAGCTCACCCCTGATCCCGTGTGACTTCACCTTTTGTACTAGTCTACCATGAGGGACCTTGTCAAAGGCCTTACTGGAGTCCATATAGACAACATCCACTGCCCTACCTGCATCAATCATCTTAGTGACCTCCTCGAAAAACTCTATCAAGTTAGTGAGACACGACCTTCCCTTCACAAAACCGTGCTGCCTCTCCCTAATACGTCCATTTGCTTCCAAATGGGAGTAGATCCTGTCTCGGAGAATTCTCTCCAGTAATTTCCCTACCACTGAAGTAAGGCTCACCGGCCTGTAGTTCTCGGGATTATCCTTGCTACCCTTCTTAAACAGAGGAACACCATTGGCTATTCTCCAGTCCTCCGGGACATCCCCTGAAGACAGCGAGGATCCAAAGATTTCTGTCAAGGCCTCAGCAATTTCCTCTCCAGCCTCCTTCAGTATTCTGGGGTAGATCCCATCAGGCCTTGGGGACTTATCTACCTTAATATTTTTTAAGACACCCAACACCTCGTCTTTTTGGATCTCAATGTGACCCAGGCTATCTACACACCCTTCTCCAGACTCAACATCTACCAATTTCTTCTCTTTGGTGAATACTGATGCAAAGTATTCATTTAGTACCTCGCCCATTTCCTCTGGCTCCACACAGATTCCCTTGCCTATCCTTCAGTGGGCCAACCCTTTCCCTGGCTACCCTCTTGCTTTTTATGTACGTGTAAAAAGCCTTGGGATTTTCCTTAACCCTAACCCTATATCACCACATCCCCGAGTAGCACATGCAGCGGAAACTTTCAGCATGCTAATGGTCTGCTCCATCATGTTTTATCTGCCACATGGGTCTCATTGTATGTATGTTGTGGGCATGTATATGTGTTACAGAGTCATCAATGGATAGTCCTGGTCACCTAGCTCTTGCCCCTGTATAGCACAAATGCTCCATCCCTTTTACAAATTGCTTTTCTTATTTAAGGCCCATGTTAGATTACCTCCTTCGAACAGGCAATTGCTAGTCTCGTCTTAGTTTCATTGCCACTATTCCCATTTATTGTCCATTTTGATCCCATAAATTGAAATTGGTCTACGTTTGCAATGGTTGTGAACGGAATTGTCACACTGCTCACACCATGAATTGTCATCAACTGTCATGTTATTGATGCTCAACCCAAATTTCAGACTTTAGTTTCTTAACTCTTCAGCCATCATAGATTGTTCTGGCTTGTCTTAGGGCAGTGTCATCAGCATCGGATGTTTCAGATGCCGTGATCACCAATAATAGCCCTATATTTCTTCCCAGAGAGCAGAGCCAACTTCTCTCATGATCTTTTCTTCTAAGAGATTGAAGAGTAGAGGTGAAACCAGATATCCTTGTCCAATTCCTTTGCCAAAAATAACCGGTTATGTTAAGTCTCCAAGTACACACACCGTAACCGTATCTTTTGTCTATTGCAATGAATAAGCCAGATCAAGTGATGTGGTATCCGAAACCTATTTGGTGTTTTGCATTGCTCTGCAAGGTGGACCAAGTCAAAGGCCTACAGCTTATTTTTTTAAAAGAAATTCCCACATGGGAACTATGGCCCACTGCGAGCAAGTTTAGCCGTGTGTTCCCCAGCTCTCGCAGTGCCGAGAAACACAACGCAATTGGTTAGATACGGGGCCTCAGCGGGGA
Source organism: Scyliorhinus torazame (assembly GCF_047496885.1). NCBI lineage: Eukaryota > Metazoa > Chordata > Chondrichthyes > Carcharhiniformes > Scyliorhinidae > Scyliorhinus > Scyliorhinus torazame. Next base: position 34,009,789 of record NC_092707.1, on the reverse strand, counting down.
ACGCACCAACGAGGCTGCACTTAGCCCCGTTTTTTGCACTTAGGAGCTCTGCTCGCCGGAACTCAGTGCAACGAGAGATTGGGACACCAGTTTTAAATGGCATCCCGATCACCCGAGCCCCCTATGTGACCACCGAACCCTCCTCTCCCCATCGCCACAAGCACCTAGGGCACCCCCCAGCCCGATCGCCGAACAAACATTGCCAGCTTGGCACCATGGCAGCGCATGCCCAGCACCATGGCAGTGTCCCTGCCAGCTGGCAGTGCCAGGCTGGCATCCTGGGGGCCTCTGATCCAATGGAAGACCCCATGAGTGCCGATCCACCTGGTCCCAGTTTGTGGAGACCAGTACTGAACGGCGCTCACATGAGGTCTCAGAGGCGAAGGGGATAGATCCCATGCCTTGGCTAGATTTCGGGAATGCATGTTAGAGTGAGACTAGCTGGCCCGCTCTAATTTGCAGATTTGCCAAAATGTGACCCCCGCCCACAATGGGCTGGCTTCACATCGTGACATTGCATTAGATCTCGTGAATCGTGACGAGCTGGGTAGATCCTGGGCTCAGGGTCTCTCGGCATTTACCAGCCACATTACGCAGCAGTATGCTGCTCACCAGGCACAGCGTTGCTGGTAGATTATGCCTTGAAACCCCCCCCCCCCCAACCTGATCAGTACTTCTCAGGAGCAAATCACTGACAAAGCAATAAAGTTGGAAGAGCAGAGAAGAATTCCATCCAAAATCGATAAGCTGAATCCAAAGATTACTGAGAAATTATTATATACTTGAGAACAGTAAAGTCCTGCCATTTTAAAAAGAATTACAGGATGTGGGTGTCGCTGGTTCTGTCAGCATTTATTGCCCACCCCTAGTTGTCTCCAGAAGGTGATGTGATGGTGTGGAGCCGACCTCTTAAGGTATAGGTACATGCACAATGCTGTTTGGGAGAGAATTTCAGGATTTTGACCCAGCAACAGTGAAGCAACGGCGATATATTTCCAAGTCGGGTTGGTTAATGTCTTGGAGGGGAACCTCCAGGTGATTATATTCCCAGGTATCTGCTGCCCTTGTCCTTCTAGATGGTAGTGGTCATAGGTTTGGAAGGTGTTGCCTAAGGAGCATTGTTGAGTTCTTGTGGTTCACCTTGTAAATGGTATATTCCTGAACAGACGCCGGAATGTGGCGACTAGGGGCTTTTCACAGTAACTTCATTGAAGCCTACTTGTGACAATAAGCGATAATTATTATTATACTGCTGCCACTGTTCAACAGTGGTGGAGGGATTGAATGTTTGTGGGTACAAAGCAAACAGACTGTTTTTTCCTGGATGATGTTGAGCTTCTGGAGTGTTGTTGGAGCTTCACTCATCCAGGCAAGTGCAGAGTATTCCATCAAATCCCGGACTTGTGCCTTGTAGATGGTGGATAAGCTTGGGGGAGTCAGGAGGTCAGCTACTAGTCACAGGATTCCTAGTCTCTGAAATGCTCTTGTAGCCACAGTATTAATATGGCTAATCCAGTTCAGTTTCTGGTCAATGGTAACTCCCAGGATGTTGATCGTGGGGGATTCGGCGATGGCACTGCCAATGAGTGTCAAGGGGCGATGGTTAAATGCTCTCTTGTAAGGTGATGGTCACTGCCTGTCACTTGTATGGCGCAAATGTTACTTGCCACTTCTCAGTTCAAGCCGAGATATTGTCCAGGTCTTGCTACATTCACCTACCTCTTCTTTCACCTGAGGAAGGAGCAGCGCTCCGAAAGCTAGTGACATCGAAACAAACCTGTTGGACTTTAACCTGGTGTTGTAAAACTTCTTACTTGCTACATTTAGACATGGACTGCTTCAGTGTTTGAGGAGTAGTGAATGGTTCAAACCTCCTCACTTCTGATTTTATGATGACGAAAAAGGTCATCGATGAAGCAGCTGAAGATGGTTGGGCCTAAGACACTACCCTGAGGAACTCCTGCAATGATGTCCTGAAGTGGAGATGATAGTGTGGTACTGAAAACAGGTGGAGAAGAATTTCCAGACATGGATGATCAACTTTGCAGCAGGACGAAGGACCCTTTTGTAAAAGAAGCCAGCAGATGGGCTCCAGGGTGAGGTAGCCAATTGGATACAAAATTGGCTTGACGACAGAAGACAAAGGGTGGTTGTAGAGGGCTGTTTTCCAAACTTGAGGCCTGTTACAGCGGTGTGCCTCAGAGATTAGTGCTGGGTCCACTGTTGTTTGTTTTTTATATTAACGATTTGGATGAGAATTTAGGAGGCATGGTTCGTATGTGGCATAGTAGACAGTGAAGGCGGTTATCTCGGATTGCAAAAGGATCGTGATCAATTGGGCCAGTGGGCAGTTGGAGTTTAAGCTAGATAAATGTGAGGTGATGCATTTTGGTAGATTGAATCGGGCAGGATCTATTCAGTTAATGGTAGGATGTTGGGGAGAGTTATAGAACAAAGAGATCTAGGAGTACAGGTTCATAGGTCCTTGAAAGTGGAGTCTCAGGTGGACAGGGTGGTGAAGAAGGCATTCAGCATGCTTGGTTTCATTAGTCAGAACATTGAATACAGGAGTTGGAACGTCTTGCTGAAGTTGTACTAGACATTAGCAAGGCCACACTTGGAATACTGTGTACAGTTCTAGTCACCCTATTATAGAAAGGATATTATTAAACTAGAAAGAGTGCAGTAAAGATTTACTCGGATGCTACCGGGTCTTGATGGTTTGAGTCATAAGGAGAGGCTGGAGAGACTGGGACTTTTTTCCCTGGAGCATAGGAGGCTTAGGGATGATCTTATAGAGGTCTATAAAATAATAAGGGGCATAGATAAGGTCAACATCTTTTCCCAAAGGAAGGGAGTCTAAAACTAAAGAGCATAGGTTTAAGGTGAGAGGGGAGAGATACAAAAGGGTCCAGAGGGGCAATTTTTCCCCACACAGAGGGTGTTGAGTGTCTGGAACGAGCTGCCAAGAGGCGGGTGTTATATTCCTTGCCTTTTCCTCCAAGATAGTCAGATATCTAGCGTTGACAAAGAGTATAAAAATAAGAAGTTTGAATCAAAACTAATTTATTTTAGACTACTAACTTTGATTAGGTTCACACACTTTACTGAGTAACAGATACTAAACTAATAATACTGAATCTGTAGTACAGCAATCAATATTCTATCTATTCTACACTATGACTTGACCTTGTGCTGTACTTCTACAATTCTCACTCGGTTCTCCTCAGCTTCTCATCATGTTCTCTTCAGCTTCTCTCAGAATTCCTAGAGATGCTGTCTTATATACAATGAATTAGTAACACCATCTAGAGTTTGATTTACACAGTTTCAGATGTTAACCTTTTACTACACTGGCAGTATACATATCACATCCCCCCCTTTTTTTTTTTAGACATTCCTTTTCTACATGACTAAAAGAAAAAAATGTATAACATTGTTGCAGAATACAATGTATAACATTGTCACAGAATACATGATATGTATATTAAATTAATAAGCGAGTAAGAAAAAATTAATCAAACAGTTCATTTGTGATTCTTCACAAGTTAAGTCTGTCCGGTTTCCTTCTTATTCTGGATGATCTTCTCAATGCAGTAGGTGGAGTGTCAGAAGTCTTGAATATCTTCTAGTATCTTGGAAGATGTTAATCTATTTAGTACGAAATAAACTTTCATTCATTTGGAGATTAGGAAATAACGTGGAGATTGAATTTTCAGAAATGATTTTCGATTTCTTCTGAGGATTGAACCGTCATTCGTTTGAATGATGTATGAACGAGGTGCTGCTTGATGAATTACCTTAGCAATAGCAGACCATCCTTCAGTGGGAATACAAATCCTCACTTGATCACCTGGATTCAGTGGTACCAGTGGTGTCGCATGTTGATTGTAGTATTTCTACTGAATGCTTTGTTGATGTTACTGACTGGCTGAAGATCTGGATCAGGAAGTCTAATGCATGGAAGAGTTGTGCGTAATGTTGAGCAGGAGATAAACCAGTTGCAAGAGGAGTAATTCTATAATTTAGTCAAGTGAGAATCAGAATCAAGAGATTTTTTGAAAAGTTGTTTCAAGATGTGAACCCCTTTTTCAACTTTTCCATTCGATTGTGGATACAGAGGATTTGAAGTTGGGAGCAAAATTATACGCGTTTAGCAAATTCTGTCCATTCATAACTATCAAAACAAGGTCCGTTATCTGTCATGTATCGGCACGGTATCCCATGTCTAGCAAAACTTTCTTTCAAAGCCTTGATCACAGATTTAGCAGTTCAGTCAGCCAGTTTGGGGACTTCAGGCTAGGTTGAGAAATAATCAATAATTAGAATATAATCACGACCATAAAAGTGAAATAAGTCGATTCCAACTTTTACCATGGAGTCTTTACAAGATCATGCGGTGGAAGTGTTTCTTTGGAGTGAGTTGATTGGTTGATATCTGGCCAATGTACTGACTGTCTCGCTCTTCTTTAGCATTTCTCTATGCCTAGATGATGTTCACGTATTTTTTTGTAGTATCATGGGTCTAAGTGTCACAGGAATCACTATGCGATCGAGACATAGTAAAATACCATCAACAACTGAGTTCAGATTGAATGTTTCTGTATTTGTAACAGTGTCCTTTTGGCCAACCATTGTTCAAATGGTTAATGACACGTTGCAACATTTCATGGTCTGATCTCTGATGAGTTTGAGATCTGACGCAGGTAGGGTTTCAGCTCGAAGCTGCACTTGAGCTTCAATGTGCTGAATGAACTCTGGTGGTCGTTCTGCTGAGTTGATAGAATGAGATAATGTATCAGCAATTATCAAATCTTTGCCTGGAGCATAGACAAATTGAAAATCATATCGTCTTAACTTCATAAGAATACACTGTAGTCTAGGAGTCATGTCATTCAAATCTTTGTGAATAGAACATAACAGCGCAGTACAGGCCCTTCGGCCCTCTATGTTGCGCCGACCTGTGAAACCACTCAAGTCCATCTACACTATTCCCTTATCGTTCATATGTCTATCCAATGACCATTTGAATGCCCTTAGTGTTGACGAGTCCACTACTGTTGCAGGCAGGGCATTCCACGCCCTTACTACTCTCTGAGTAAAGAACCTACCTGTGACATCTGTCCTATATCTATCTCCCCTCCGTTTAAAGCTATGTCCCCTCGTGCTAGACATCACCATCCGAGGAAAAAGGCTCTCACTGTCCACCCTATCCAATCCTCTGATCATCTTGTATGCCTCAATTAAGTCACCTCTTAACCTTCTCTCTAACGAAAACAGCCTCATGTCCCTCAGCCTTTCCTCGTAAGATCTTCCCTCCATACCAGGCAACATCCTGGTAAATCTCCTCTGCACCCTTTCCAATGCTTCCACATCCTTCCTATAATGCGGCGACCAGAATTGCACGCAATATTCCAATAATGTGAACTAGTGGTCAGTGATCAGTTTCGACCGTGAATGTTGGTAGGCCATAGACATAAGTCGTGAAACTTGAGAATTCCAGTAAGTAAGCCTAAAACATTCTTTTTCTATCTGGGCATATCTTTGTTCAGTAGGTGTCATCGATCGTGATGCATAAGCAACAGGGGTCCACAAGAATCATCATCTCTTTGTAGAAGAACTGCTCAAATTGACTTGCATCCGTTGAGATTTTTGTTTCTCTGTCAGGGTCAAAGAAGGAAAGAACAGGTGCGGTAGTAAATGTTGACTTTAGATCCATCCATTCTGTGTGGTGCTCATCAGTCCATGAAAATGTAGTAGATTTCTTGATGAGATGACGCAAAGCTGGGAGAGAGGTTTGGAATGAATTTTCCAAGAAAATTTACAACGCCTAGGAATCTCAACACTGCTTTCTTGTCCTCCAAGACTGTTATCTTCAGTACGGAAGCAATCTTGTCTTTGTCAAGTTGCACGCCATATTCTGAGATTTGAACACCCAGGAACTTTAAAGTTGAGATACCAAAATTGCATTTGGCTCAGTTTAGTTTAAAAAAAAAATGTGTATCCTTTGGAAGACTTGCAATAGCCTTGCATTATGCTCTTCGTGTAGATGACCAGACGATGATATCATCCACGTGAACTCGTACTCCATCGATGCCTTTAGTCACTTGTTTGTTCCATCGCACAATGAAATATCTGACGCTGAAATAATACCAAATGGCATTTTGTTGAAACAGTATCGACCAAATGGTGTGTTGAACGTACACAATTTCTTGCTCGTGTCATCTAACTGCATTTGCCAAAATCAACTGCATTTGCCAAAATCCTCTGGAGGCGTCCAGTTTAGAGAGAATTTTTGCATTCACCATTTCGCTGATAGATAGGTTCTTGATTAATAAGGGGATCATGGGTTATGGGGAGAAGGCAGGAGAATGGGATTAGAAAATATCAGCCATGATTGAATGGCGGGGCAGACTCAATGGGCCGAGTGGCCCAATTCTGCTCCTATGTCTTATGGTAATCTCTTCAAGCTTGGGTATTGGATAATGTTCACGCTTTATATTCTTATTTAGATCTTTTGGATCTATGCAAATTCTTAATTCTCCAGATGGTATCTTGACGCACACCATCGAACTAACCCAATCAGTCGGTGCTGTAATCTTGGAGATGATGCCAAGTTTTTGCTTGCATGCAAGGTCTTGCTTCAATCTTTCATAAAGCGGAGCAGGAACTCTTCTAGGAGGGTGTACCACTGGTTTGGCATTTGGTTTCAATTGTATTTTATATTGAAATGGAAGAGTACACATACCTTCAAAGACGTGAGGAAAGCGATCAAGAATTCCTTGAATATCTTCCTGAACAGGTGGAAGAGGTGTACTTGTGCTATAAATTCTTTGAACTAGGTGACGATCCTGACAGGTTTGTGCACCTAATAGCGAAGATTGATTGGATTCAACAATCTCAAACCGTAAGGAAATGACGGGATCATGATTTGTCACAACAAGCTAGCAAGATCCCAATGAAGTGATTGCGTTGCCATTATAATCATGCAATGGACGATCTGTTTTCTGTATTTTAGTAGGTTGACTAAGTTGTGAAAGGTCATGTGTATTTATCAAGTTCGCGGAAGCTCCTGTGTCCAGCTTGAAAGTGATTTTCGGAACCATTTACTTGAAACGGTATATTCCATTCGGATTCCGTATTAATAGATTGTACTATTTGAAAGTAACATCTACAGTAGTCAAATTTTTCAATTATTACTACAAAGAAGGAATCTTCTAAGCAATAAGAATCAAGATCATTATCAGTGTTATCACATTTAATAGTTTCTTCAGTTGTGTCTACACTTATGTTCATGTGTGTCTTCGATAGATTTGCAGATTTAAATTGTGTTGCTTTAAGAAAATTGCTCATTGTCACGAGTAGGCTTCAATGAAGTTACTGTGAAAAGCCCCTAGTTGCCACATTCCGGCGCCTGTTCGGGGAGGCTGGTACGGGAATTGAACCGTGCTGCTGGCCTGCCTTGGTCTGCTTTAAAAGCCAGCGATTTAGCCCCGTGAGCTAAAGTGGAAGTTCTGCATTGCACAGCAAAGTGGTTGAGTTTGCAACATCTTGAGCAAGTGTTTCCAAGTGCAGGGCATTTTTTATGTGGGTGGGTGTATCCACAGCGTCCCCACGTCATGACGTTTATTTTGTCACACGCAAAGTGTCTTCACGCATGCGCAGAACAGTCTTCTTCCGTCTCGGGTAAGGAATACGCATGCACAATATGGCTGCTGTCCGAAACGCACATTTTTTTGTACTGTGCCCCAGCTCCAACGCAGTTGGTCTCGAGGCTCGGTTTCGAGCCCTTTTCTTTTTTCAGAATCTCCAGAGTACTGACTTTTAGACAATTCATTCACTCGACACATTTCAATAGTGTTTTCTAGCTTCAGATCTTTTTGTCTCAGCAAACGCTTCTGGAGTTTTTCATCTATGATTCCAAAGACAATTTGGTCTCTGATCATAGAGTCACATAGTATGGATGTTACATGTTTTAGCTTTGAGTTTCAAATCTGTTATGAAGCAATCAATAGATTCCCCATCTTTTTGTATCCTTTTCTTTTTTTTTATAAATATAAATTTAGAGTACCTAATTTTTTTTTCCAATTAAGGGGCAATTTAGTAGGCCAATCCACTTACCTGCACATCTTTGGGTTGTGGGGTGAAACCCACGCAGACATGGGGAGAATGTGAAAACTCCACACGTACAGTGACCCAGGGCCGGGATTCGAACCCGGGTCCTCAGTACCGCAATCCCAGTGCTAACCACTGCGCCACATGTCGCCCCACATCCTTTTCTTTTTTTTTTTAATAAATATTTTATTGAAAATTTTTGGTCAACCAACACAGTACATTGTGCATCCTTTACACAATATTGTAACAACACAAATAACAATGACCTATTTTATAAACAAAAAATTAATAAATAATAAATAACAAAAATGAAAACTAACCCTAATTGGCAACTGCCTTATCACAAGTAACACTCTCCAAAAATATAATTTAACAGTCCAATATATAATTATCTGTCGCAACGACCTATACATATTATACAGTATATATTGACAACCCTGAGAGTCCTTCTGGTTCCTGCTCCCCCCCGCCCATCCTGGGCTGCTGCTGCTGCCTTCTTTTTTCCATTCCATCTATCTTTCTGCGAGGTATTCGACGAACGGTTGCCACCGCCTGGTGAACCCTTGAGCCGACCCCCTTAGAACGAACTTAATCCGCTCTAGCTTTATAAACCCTGCCATGTCATTTATCCAGGTCTCCACCCCCGGGGGCTTGGCTTCTTTCCACATTAACAATATCCTGCGCCGGGCTACTAGGGACGCAAAGGCCAAAACATCAGCCTCTCTCGCCTCCTGCACTCCCGGCTCTTGTGCAACCCCAAATATAGCCAACCCCCAGCTTGGTTCGACCCGGACCCCCACTACTTTTGAAAGCACCTTTGTCACCCCCATCCAAAACCCCTGTAGTGCCGGGCATGACCAAAACATATGGGTATGATTCGCTGGGCTTCTCGAGCACCTCGCACACCTATCCTCCACCCCAAAAAATGTACTGAGCCATGCTCCAGTCATATGCGCCCTGTGTAATACCTTAAACTGAATCAGGCTTAGCCTGGCACACGAGGACGACGAGTTTACCCTGCTTAGGGCATCTGCCCACAGCCCCTCCTCGATCTCCTCCACCAGCTCTTCTTCCCATTTCCCTTTTAGTTCGTCTACCATAGTCTCCCCTTCGTCCCTCATTTCCCTATATATATCTGACACCTTACCATCCCCCACCCATGTCTTTGAGATCACTCTGTCCTGCACCTCCTGTGTCGGGAGCTGCGGGAATTCCCTCACCTGTTGCCTCGCAAAAGCCCTCAGTTGCATATACCTGAATGCATTCCCTTGGGGCAACCCATATTTCTCGGTCAGCGCTCCCAGACTCGCGAACTTCCCATCCACAAACAGATCTTTCAGTTGCGTTATTCCTGCTCTTTGCCACATTCCATATCCCCCATCCATTCCCCCCGGGGCAAACCTATGGTTGTTTCTTATCGGGGACCCCCCCAAGGCTCCAGTCTTTCCCCTATGCCGTCTCCACTGTCCCCAAATCTTCAGTGTAGCCACCACCACCGGGCTTGTGGTGTAGTTCCTCGGTGAGAACGGCAATGGGGCTGTCACCATGGCCTGTAAGCTAGTCCCCCTACAGGACGCCCTCTCTAATCTCTTCCACACCGCTCCCTCCTCCTCTCCCATCCACTTACTCACCATTGAAATATTAGCGGCCCAATAATACTCACTTAGGCTCAGTAGTGCCAGCCCCCCCCTATCCCTGCTACGCTGTAAGAATCCCTTCCTCACTCTCGGGGTCTTCCCGGCCCACACAAAACCCATGATGCTCTTTTCAATCCTTTTAAAAAAAGACTTCGTGATCACCACCGGGAGGCACTGAAACACAAAGAGGAATCTCGGGAGGACCACCATCTTAACCGCCTGCACCCTCCCTGCCAGTGACAGGGATACCATATCCCATCTCTTAAAATCCTCCTCCATTTGTTCCACCAACCGCGTTAAATTTAACCTATGCAATGTGCCCCAATTCTTGGCTATCTGGATCCCCAGGTAACGAAAGTCCCCTGTTACCTTCCTCAACAGTAGGGCCTCTATTTCTCTACTCTGCTCCCCTGGATGCACCACAAACAACTCACTTTTCCCCATGTTCAATTTATACCCTGAAAAATCCCCAAACTCCCCAAGTATCCGCATTATTTCTGGCATCCCCTCCGCCGGGTCTGCCACGTATAGTAGCAAATCGTCCGCATACAAAGATACCCGGTGTTCTTCTCCTCCTCTAAGTACTCCCCTCCACTTCTTGGAACCCCTCAACGCTATCGCCAGTGGCTCAATCGCCAGTGCAAACAATAATGGGGACAGAGGGCATCCCTGCCTTGTCCCTCTATGGAGCCGAAAATATGCAGATCCCCGTCCATTCGTGACCACGCTCGCCATCGGGGCCCTATACAACAGCTGCACCCATCTAACATACCCCTCTCCAAAACCAAATCTCCTCAACACCTCCCACAAATAATCCCACTCTACTCTATCAAATGCTTTCTCGACCTCCATCGCCACTACTATCTCCGTTTCCCCCTCTGGTGGGGCCATCATCATTACCCCTAACAACCTCCGTATATTCGTGTTCAGCTGTCTCCCCTTCACAAACCCAGTTTGGTCCTCGTGGACCACCCCCGGGACACATTCCTCTATTCTCATTGCATTACCTTGGCCAGGATCTTGGCATCTACTTTTAGGAGGGAAATAGGTCTATAGGACCCGCATTGTAGCGGGTCCTTTTCCTTCTTTAAGAGAAGCGATATCGTTGCTTCAGACATAGTCGGGGGCAGTTGTCCCCTTTCCTTTGCCTCATTAAAGGTCCTCGTCAATACCGGGGCGAGCAAGTCCACATATTTTCTATAGAATTCGACTGGGAATCCATCCGGTCCCGGGGCCTTTCCCGCCTGCATGCTCCTAATTCCTTTCACCACTTCTTCTACCTCGATCTGTGCTCCCAGTCCCACCCTTTCCTGCTCTTCCACCTTGGGAAATTCCAGCCGATCCAAGAAGCCCATCATTCTCTCCCTCCCATCCGGGGGTTGAGCTTCATATAATTTTTTATAAAATGTCTTGAACACTCCATTCACTCTCTCCGCTCCATCTCTCCTTCCTCATCCCTCACTCCCCCCATTTCCCTCGCTGCTCCCCTTTTCCTCAATTGGTGTGCCAGCAACCTGCTCGCCTTCTCCCCATATTCGTACTGTACACCCTGTGCCTTCCTCCATTGTGCCTCTGCAGTGCCCGTAGTCAGCAAGTCAAATTCTACATGTAGCCTTTGCCTTTCCCTGTACAGTCCCTCCTCCGGTGCTTCCGCATATTGTCTGTCCACCCTCAAAAGTTCTTGCAGCAACCACTCCCGTTCCTTACTCTCCTGCTTCCCTTTATGTGCCCTTATTGATATCAGCTCCCCCCTAACCACCGCCTTCAACGCCTCCCAGACCACTCCCACCTGGACCTCCCCATTATCATTGAGTTCCAAGTACTTTTCAATGCACCCCCTCACCCTTAGACACACACCCTCATCTGCCATTAGTCCCATGTCCATTCTCCAGGGTGGGCGCCCTCCTGTTTCCTCCCCTATCTCCAAGTCCACCCAGTGTGGAGCGTGATCCGAAATGGCTATAGCCGTATACTCTGTTCCCCTCACCTTCGGGATCAACGCCCTTCCCAGCACAAAAAAGTCTATTCGCGAGTAGACTTTATGGACATAGGAGAAAAACGAGAACTCCTTACTCCTAGGTCTGCTAAATCTCCACGGGTCTACACCTCCCATCTGCTCCATAAAATCTTTAAGTACCTTGGCTGCTGCCGGCCTCCTTCCAGTCCTGGACTTCGACCTATCCAGCCCTGGTTCCAACACCGTATTAAAATCTCCCCCCATTATCAGCTTTCCCATCTCTAGGTCCGGAATGCGTCCTAGCATCCGCCTCATAAAATTGGCATCATCCCAGTTCGGGGCATATACGTTTACCAAAACCACCGTCTCCCCCTGTAGTTTGCCACTCACCATCACGTATCTGCCCCCGTTATCCGCCACTATAGTCTTTGCCTCGAACATTACCCGCTTCCCCACTAATCTTGCCACCCCCCTGTTTTTCGCATCTAGCCCCGAATGGAACACCTGCCCCACCCATCCTTTGCGTAGCCTAACCTGGTCTATCAGTTTCAGGTGCGTTTCCTGTAACATAACCACATCTGCCTTAAGTTTCTTAAGGTGTGCGAGTACCCGTGCCCTCTTTATCGGCCCGTTCAGCCCTCTCACGTTCCACGTGATAAGCCGGGTTGGGGGGCTTCCTATCCCCCCCCTTGTCGATTAGCCATCACCTTTTTCCAGCTCCTCACCCGGTTCCCACGCAGCTGTTATCTCCCCCAGGCGGTGCCCCCCCCGCCCATCCCCTCCCATACCAGCTCCCCCCTCTCCCCAGCAGCAGTAACCCAGTAATTCCCCCCTCCCACCCCCCCCCGCTAGATTTCCCGCTAGCGTAATTACTCCCCCCATGTTGCTCCCAGAAGTCAGCAAACTCTGGCCGACCTCGGCTTCCCCCAGTGACCTCGGCTCGCACCGTGCGACGCCCCCTCCTTCCTGCTTCTCTATTCCCGCCATGATTATCATAGCGCGGGAACCAAGCCCGCGCTTCTCCCTTGGCCCCGCCCCCAATGGCCAACGCCCCATCTCCTCCACCTCCCCTCCTCCCCCATCACCACCTGTGGAAGAGAGAAAAGTTACCACATCGCAGGATTAGTACATAAAACTCCTCTTTCCCCCCTTTATAACCCCCCTCTTTGCCCCCCACATTCGCCCCACCACTTTGTTCAAACGTTCTTTTTAATAACCCGCTCATTCCAGTTTTTCTTCCACAATAAAAGTCCACGCCTCATCCGCCGTCTCAAAGTAGTGGTGCCTCCCTCGATATGTGACCCACAGTCTTGCCGGTTGCAGCATTCCAAATTTTATCTTCTTTTTATGAAGCACCGCCTTGGCCCGATTAAAGCTCGCCCTCCTTCTCGCCACCTCCGCACTCCAGTCTTGATAAACGCGGATTACCGCGTTCTCCCATTTACTGCTCCGAGTTTTCTTTGCCCATCTAAGGACCATTTCTCTATCCTTAAAACGGAGGAATCTCACCACTATGGCTCTGGGAATTTCTCCTGCTCTCGGCCCTCGCACCATCACTCGGTATGCTCCCTCCACCTCCAACGGACCCGCCGGGGCCTCCGCTCCCATTAACGAGTGCAGCATCGTGCTCACATATGCCCCGACGTCCGCTCCCTCCACACCTTCAGGAAGACCAAGAATCCTCAGGTTGTTCCTCCTTGCGTTGTTCTCCAGTGCCTCCAACCTTTCCACACATCGTTTCTGATGTGCCTCATGCGTCTCCGTCTTCACCACCAGGCCCTGTATGTCGTCCTCATTCTCGGCTGCCTTTGCCTTCACGACCCGAAGCTCCCGCTCCTGGGTCTTTTGTTCCTCCTTTAGCCCTTCGATCGCCTGTAGTATCGGGGCCAACAGCTCTTTCTTCATTTCTTTTTTGAGCTCTTCCACACAGCATTTCAAGAACTCTTGTTGTTCAGGGCCCCATGTTAAACTGCCACCTTCCGACGCCATCTTGGTTTTTGCTTGCCTTCCTTGCCGCTGTTCTAAAGGATCCACTGCAATCCGGCCACTTTCTCCTCCTTTTTTCATCCGTATCCAGGGGGGATTCCCTTCTGGTTTACCGCACAGTGTTTTTAGCCGTCAAAATTGCCGTTGGGGCTCCTATCAAGAGCCCAAAAGTCCGTTTCACCGGGAGCTGCCGAAACGTGCGACTCAGCTGGTCATCGCCGCACCCGGAAGTCACATCCTTTTCTTAAAGATACATTTTTCAGTTATTTGAGTCTTGCAGTGCAGATCAAATTTCTCAATGACAACATTATATTTAGTTTTATCTTCGCCCGTTGAGAATTAAAAGCAGTTATACAGTTCTATGGCTTGTGGACCAGCCATCGTTAAGAATGCTAGTTTCCGATTATCACTTGCACTGTCCAAATCAAATGCAGACAGATATAGCCGAAACGGTTGTTTAAAAACTTTCCAGTTTACATCTAGTTTACCAGATATCCTGAGCTATCGTAGAGATTGTACTTTCTCCACAAGTTTGGGATTCTTCTGTGTTTTGAAGTGGCAGATCTGTAAGCAGTCTGTTCTTCGAAGTCTGAGTCGTGTGCTAGTTTTGGTCTAATCTGAATAACTTCAGCAAAACCCTGGTACCATGTCATATTCCTTCCCTTTTCCTCCAAGATAGCCAGATATGTAGTGTAACAGCTACTAAACAAATAATACTAAATCTGTAGTACAGTAATCAACATTCTATCTAACTAATAAACTACACTATGACTTGACTTCGTACTATATCTCTACAATCAATTCTCACTCTGTTCTCCTCAGCTTCTCATCATGTCCTCTTCAGCTTCTCTCAGAATTCCTAGAGATGCTGTCTTATATACAATGAATTAGTAACGCCAGCTAGTGTTTGATTTACACATAGTTTCAGATGTTAACCCTTTACTACACTGGCACTATACATAATTTCAGCGGGTACAATTTTGTCTTTTAAAAAGCATTTAGTTATATGGTTATAGAGGGATATGGGCCAAATGCAGGCAACTGGGACTAGCTTTGTGGTTAAAAACTGGATGGCATGGACAGGTTGGGTTGAAGGACCTGTTTCCATGCTGTAAACCTCTCTGACCTTTCGAGGAGGTCACTAAGATGATTGATGCAGGTAGGGCAGTAGATGTTGTCTATATGGACTTCAGTAAGGCCTTTGACAAGGTCCCTCATGGTAGACTAGTACAAAAGGTGAAGTCACACGGGATCAGGGGTGAACTGGCAAGGTGGATACAGAACTGGCTAGGTCATCGAAGGCAGAGAGTAGCAATGGAAGGGTGCTTTTCTGATTGGAGGGCTGTGACTAGTGGTGTTCCGCAGGGATCAGTGCTGGGACCTTTGTTGTTCGTAGTATATATAAATGATTTGGAGGAAAATGTAACTGGTCTGATTAGTAAGTTTGCAGACGACACAAAGGTTGGTGGAATTGCGGATAGCGATGAGGACTGTCTGAGGATACAGCAGGATTTAGATTGTCTGGAGACTTGGGCGGAGAGATGGCAGATGGAGTTTAATCCGGACAAATGTGAGGTAATGCATTTTGGAAGGTCTAATGCAGGTAGGGAATATACAGTGAATGGTAGAACCCTCAAGAGTATTGAAAGTCAAAGAGATCTAGGAGTACAGGTCCACAGGTCATTGAAAGGGGCAACACAGGTGGAGAAGGTAGTCAAGAAGGCATACGGCATGCTGGCCTTCATTGGCCGGGGCATTGAGTATAAGAATTGGCAAGTCATGTTGCAGCTGTATAGAACCTTAGTTAGGCCACACTTGGAGTATAGTGTTCAATTCTGGTCGCCACACTACCAGAAGGATGTGGAGGCTTTAGAGAGGGTGCAGAAGAGATTTACCAGAATGTTGCCTGGTATGGAGGGCATAAGCTATGGGGAGCGGTTGAATAAACTCGGTTTGTTCTCACTGGAACGAAGGAGGTTGAGGGGCGACCTGATAGAGGTATACAAAATTATGAGGGGCATAGACAGAGTGGATAGTCAGAGGCTTTTCCCCAGGGTAGAGGGGTCAATTACTAGGGGGCATAGGTTTAAGGTGAGAGGGGCAAGGTTTAGAGTAGATGTACGAGGCAAGTTTTTTACGCAGAGGGTAGTGGGTACCTGGAACTCGCTACCGGAGGAGGTAGTGGAAGCAGGGACGATAGGGACATTTAAGGGGCATCTTGACAAATATATGAATAGGATGGGAATAGAAGGATACGGACCCAGGAAGTGTAGAAGATTGTAGTTTAGTCGGGCAGTATGGTCGGCACGGGCCTGGAGGGCCGAAGGGCCTGTTCCTGTGCTGTACATTTCTTTGTTCTTTGTTTGTTCTTTGACTCTATAATGAGCTGATGGCTGGTCAGATGAGGAGTTTCAGAGGACAATGGGTCTTGATTGAATTACCCTGGATAAACAGGAATATCCTGTTTTTCCCATTAATGAGTTGGGGTCTGGATGCAACAATGGCCATTTGTGGGTGTATACCTATAACTAAATTATAGCATACCAGTATAAAGGAAGAAACATTTGAAACAGATCTTTAGCACTAACCTAGGAGTCCCCCAGGGACAACCATCGCAAGAAGATGTTTCAAAGTCCAGACAAGACTTCCACATAGTGTGATCGTAGCCTGGCATGCCTTCTTCGCCAAGGTAAAACCCAGAGCAGGTAAAACCTAGAGCTTAGGGACTTCCGGTGCCAACCATGGTGTGAGTGGATTGGATTGGATTTGTTTACTGTCACGTGTACCGAGGTACAGTGAAAAGTGTTTTACTGCGAGCAGCTCAACAGATCATTAAGTACATGAGAAGAAAAGGGAATAAAAGAAAATACATAATAGGGCAACACAACATATACAATGTATATACAAGTGGTCGCACATTTGGTGGCTCCTACTCATGGTGGGCTTTTTGGACCTTTTCCTCCAATTTACGGTGGAACTGAGTGACAGTACAAGGTGCTGGTCAGTTGAAAGAGAGTATCCCATCGGTTTAGAGACTCGTGGACCAGAAGTGGTCTATAAAGAAGAGATCATTCGTCGAAATCGGGTTTAGAGCCCACGACACAGGGGAAGATGGTGGAGTGTCAGGGTCGGAGTCTGCCGGCCTAGTGGTCGAAGGATCAACCCGTGGCCTTTCTGCATGAGAAATTTGCTCAGCAGAGGAAGGAGTATCCGGAGGACCTGGCCTGGGTGGTGGGGATTGGCCTCATGGAACTAAGGTTAGAAACCCAGGGCCAGGCAATCCAAAAGGTAGAGGAGGTGGTGGGCGAGCATGATGAGCAGCTTGCCGCGATGGGGCTGATGAGACCATCAGAAGAGACTGCAGAAAAAAAGTGGAGGATCTAGAATATAGATTACGTAGGCAGAATTTAAGGATCATGGGCCTGCCCGAGGGCAGTGGGGAGTGGACGCCGGTGCATATGTGGCACAAATGTTTTAGAAGTTGCTGGGTGAAGGACCGTTTGCTCGGCACTTGGAAGTGGACATGGCGCACAGTGCGCTTATGAGTAAGCAGTAGAGAAACGAGCCGCCGAGGGCGATGGTGGTACGAATGCACCGGTTCCTGGATAAGGAACAGATTTTGAGGTGGGCCAGGCAGACGAGGCGCCGCACATGGGAAGGCACTGAGCTGCTAGTCTACCAATACCTGGGTGCGGAGCTGGCCAAAAGGGCCAGATAAGACTAGGCTGAGGAAGGAGTGGGTTGGGCAAGTATTCCATTCGGGGCAAGACTAGGGGAGTAGTGATTCTGATTAATAAGCGGCAGCCATTTGAAGTGGGAAGCATAGTGGCGGACTCGGGGGGTAGGTACGTTATGGTGAGAGGGATGCTGGAGGGGATACCGGTGGTATTAGTGAACATCTGTGCACCAAACTGGGACGATGTGGAGTTCATGAGGCGGGTATTGGGGAAGATTCCTGATCTGGACTCGCATCGGCTGATCATGGGGGGGGGGGATACTTTAACACTGTTTTAGATCCAAGGCTGGATCGGTCGAGTTAGAGGACAGGGTGTCAGCAGCTGTGAAGGAATTAAAGGGGTTTATGGAGCAGATGGAAGGGGTGGATCCGTGGAAGTTTGGGCGGCCGAGATTGAAGGAGTTTTCTTTTTTCTCCCATGTTCACAAAGTGTACTCGCGGATCGATCTGTCCGTTTTGGTTAGGGCTTTGCTGGCGGGGATGGTAGACGGCGAGTATTCGCGATCGTAGTGTCGGACCATGCCCCACACTGGGTGCATTTACGGGTGAGCAAGGAGGGGGGCCACCGCCCGTATTGGAGATTAGATGTAGGACTGCTGGTGGAGGTGGTGTGTGCGCAGGTGAGGGAGGATATTCAGAATTATGTGGAGATAAATGACACAGGGGATGTTTTGGCAGCAATGGTTTGGGAAACGTTGAAGGCAGTAGTTTGGGGGGGGCGGGGGAGAGAGACTTTATTTTGTTACGGGCGCATAGGGAGAAGGTGAAGCGGGCAGAGATGAACAGGCTGGTTGGGGAGATTACTCAGGTAGACAACAGGAGATACTCGGAGGCCCCGGAAGCGGGGCTGTTGAAGGAGCAGCAGAAGCTACTGATGGTGTTTGGTTTGTTATCTACAGGGAAGGCGATGGGGCAATTGGGAAAAGCAAGAGGGGTGGTGTATGAATATGGGGAGAAGGCCAGCAGGATGTAAGCACACCAGCTTAGGAAATGGGAGGCGGCTAGGGAGATAGGAAGAGTGAAGACTAGAGGGGGGAAACACGATCTTGGACCCAACGGGAGTGAATGGGGTGTTCAGGAAATTTTATAGTAGGCTGTACGAGGCAGAAGCCCCAGTTAAGGCGGAGGGGATGAGGTGTTTTTTGGAAGGACTGGAGTTTCCGAGGGAGAAGGATCTAGGGGCCCCAACTGGGCAGTTGGAAGTGGTGGAAGGACAGGCAAGGCCCGGGGCCGGATGGGTACCCAGTGGAATTTTACAAGACGTTCTCCGGGGTGCTGGGGCCCTTGCTGGTAAGGGTGTTTAATGAGGCGAGGGAGCGACGTATCTTCCCCCAACGATGTCACAGACTTCAATTTCCCGGATTCTGAAGCAGGAGAAGGACCCGGAACAATTTGGGTCATACGACCCGTCTACTGAGGTAGGATGGGCTGAGTTTAGAAACAGGAAAGGAGAGGTCACCCTGCTAGGGGTTTTCTATAGGCCTCTGAAAAGTTCCAGAGATGTAGAGGAAAGAATTGCAAAGATGATTCTGGATAGGAGCGAAAGCAGCAGGGTAGTTGTTACGGGGGACTTTAACTTTCCAAATATTGACTGGAAATGCGATAGTTAGAGTACTTTAGAAGGGTCCGTTTTTGTCCAATGTGTGGAGGGTTTCCTGACACAGTATGTAGATAGGCCAACGAGAGGCGAGGCCATATTGGATTTGGTACTGGGTAATGAACCAGGACAGCTGTTAGATTTGGAGGTAGGTGAGCACTTTGGTGATAGTGACCACAATTCGATTACGTTTACTTTAGTGATAGAAAGGGATAGGTATCTACCGCAGGGCAAGAGTTATATCTGGTGGAAAGGCAATTATGATGCGATGAGGCAAGACTTAGGATGCATCGGATGGAGAGGAAAACTGCAGGGGATGGGCACAATGGAAATGTGGAGCTTGTTCAAGGAACAGCTACTGCGTGTCCTTGATAAGTATGTGAAAAAATGAAATGAAAAATGAAAATCGCTTATTGTCACAAGTAGGCTTCAAATGAAGTTACTGTGAAAAGCCCCTAGTCGCCATATTCCAGCGCCTGTTCGGGGAGGCTGTTACGGGCTATTTTGTACTTATCAGGCAGGGAGGAAGTGGTCGAGCAAGGGAACCGTGGTTTACTAAAGCAGTCGAAACACTTGTCAAGAGGAAGAAGGAGGCTTATGTAAAGATGAGACATGAAGGTTGAGTTAGGGCGTTCGAGAGTTACAAGTTAGCTAGGAAGGACGTAAAGAGAGAGCTAAGAAGAGCCAGGAGGGGACATGAGAAGTCTTTGGTAGGTAGGATCAAGGATAACCCTAAAGCTTTCTATAGATATGTCAGGGAAAAAAGAATGACTAGGTAAGAGTAGGGCCAGTCAAGGACAGTAGTGGGGAAGTTGTGCGTGGAGTCCGAGGAGATAGGAGAGGTGCTAAATGAATATTTTTCGTCAGTATTCACACAGGAAAAAGACAATGTTGTCGAGGAGAATACTGAAATTCAGGACTAGACTAGAAGGGCTTGAGGTTCATAAGGAGGAGGTGTTAGCAAATCTGGAAAGTCCCCTGGGCCGGATGGGATTTATCCTAGGATCCTCTGGGAAGCTAGGGAGGAGATTGCTGAGCCTTTGGCTTTGATCTTGAAGTCACCTTTGTCTACAGGATTAGTGCCAGAAGACTGGAGGATAGCAAATGTTGTCCCCTTGTTCAAGAAGGGGGGTAGAGACAACCCCTGTAACTATAGACCAGTGAGCCTTACTTCTGTTGTGGGCAAAGTCTTGGAAAGGTTTATAAGAGATAGGATGTATAATCATCTGGAAAGGAATAATTTGATTCGAGATAGTCAACACGGTTTTGTGAAGGGTAGGTTGTGCCTCACAAACCTTATTGAGTTCTTTGAGAAGGTGACCAAACAGGTGGATGAGGGTAAAGCAGTTGATGTGGTGTATATGGATTTCAGTAAAGCGTTTGATAAGGTTCCCCACGGTAGGCTACTGCAGAAAATACGGAGGCATGGGATTCAGGGTGATTTAGCAGTTTGGATCAGAAATTGGCTAGCTGGAAGAAGACAAAGGATGGTGGTTGATGGGAAATGTTCAGGCTGGAGTCCAGTTACTAGTGGTGTACCACAAGGATCTGTTTTCGGGCCACTGCTGTTTGTCATTTTTATAAATGACCTGAAGGAGGGCGTAGAAGGATGCGTGAATAAATTTGCAGATGCCACGAAAGTCGGTGGAGTTGTGGACAGTGCGGAAGAATGTGACAAGTTACAGAGGGACATAGATAAGCTGCAGCGGCGCTGGGCTGAGAGGTGGCAAATGACGTTTAATGCAGAAACGTGAGAGGTGATTCATTTTGGAAGTAATAATAGGAAGACAGAGTACTGGGCTAATGGTAAGATTCTTGGTAGTGTGGATGAGCAGAGAGATCTCGGTGTCCATGTACATAGATCCCTGAAAGTTGCCACCCAGGTTGAGAGGGTTGTTAAGAAGCCGTACGGTGTGTTAGCTTTTATTGGTAGAGGGATTGAGTTTCGGAGCCATGAGGTCATGTTGCAGCTGTACAAAACTCTGGTGCGGCCACATTTGGAGTATTGCGTGCAATTCTGGTCGGCGCATTATAGGAAGGATGTGAAAGCATTGGAAAGGGTGCAGAGGAGATTTACCAGAATGTTGCCTGGTATGGAGGGAAGATCTTATGAGGGAAGGCTGAGGGACTGGAGGCTGTTTTCGTTAGAGAGAAGAAGGTTAAGAGGTAACTTAATTGAGGCATACAAGATGATCAGAGGATTAGATAGGGTGGACAGTGAGAGCCTTTTTCCTCGGATGGTGATGTCTAGCACGAGGGGACATAGCTTTAAATTGAGGGGAGATAGATATAGGACAGATGTCACAGGTAGGTTCTTTACTCAGAGAGTAGTAAGGGCGTGGAATGCCCTGCCTGCAACATTAATGGACTCGCCAACACTAAGGGCATTCAAATGGTCATTGGATAGACATATGGACAATAAGGGAATAGTGTAGATGGACTTGAGTGGTTTCACAGGTTGGCACAACATCGAGGGCCGAAGGGCCTGTACTGCGCTGTAATGTTCTATGTTCTAAGGTCACGTGGGCAAGTACAGAATTAGGCTTAGCTATGTGAAGGATGGCTACGCAGTTGAGGTACTGGTGGGTGGTCAATACTGTTTCCTGTGACTCTCACTCCATCAAAGTGCTCAAAGCTAGGGTGTATGAAGAATACAGAAAACTATTCCAGCATTGAAATCAGGCTAGTGAAAAGAACAATAAATCACTGCTCCTGGTCTAACTCATATTTCTTTAAGTATCAGGTTCTGGGAAGGGTTCCCATCTGTGCTTGCAAAGTCAGTGCTTTGGTTGGCTAACCAAGCCCAGAGTATCCCACTAGGCGATATCCAGATTAAGATTGACAGCACATAAATCCAGCACACAGTGAACACACCAACCTTCAGTGTCTTTCAGTGTGACCTTAGGAAATTTACATACAAGAAAAAAAGCACAAGCCAGGACGAATATTAGTGCTTTTGATCGGTGTACAATTTGTTCAATTCACCCGCAAAATGAAACTTATAGTCAGCAGCATAGATGAGTATAGCAAAATCTATCTTCAAGAAGATTCCGAATTGTTATGTAGAAAATAAATGGTGTCAGAGATGTCAACATTGGAAGAACATTATAGATTTATACTCCAAAGGAATGAGACATCACATCAGGGTTAAGAAATGTTTTAGATAGGGCAGCACGGTGGTGCAGCGGTTAGCATTGCTGCGTCACAGTGGGTTCGATCCCGGCCCCCTGTCCATGTGGAGTTTGCACATTTCCCCCCCGTGTCTGCATGGGCCTCACCTCCACAACCCAAAAAGATGTGCAGGGTAGGTGGATTGGCCACGCCAAATTGCCCCGTAATTGGAAAAAAAGAAAATGAAATGAAAATCGCTTATTGTCACAAGTAGGCTTCAAATGAAGTTACTGTGAAAAGCCCCTAGTCGCCACATTCTGGCGCCTTGGGTGCTCTAAATTTTAAAGAAAAAAAATGTCTATGATATAACTACTTCAGAACCAGGTTAAAATTGCACTTGCACATACTGACCAGAGGAAGTCATCTCACATGGAGGTGAGATATACCGAAATAAGTGAGAGCCACCCTTCAAATTATTGTGATTTCATTGGTCTGCCATTTGCATAACACAACAGTGCAAGCAAATTAATTTTATTCTAACATTAGATTCACAAGCTAAAAATCATCAGCATACACCCGCACCCCTCCCATAGTGGCATTTAAAAATGGACAACCTGGCATTTAAAAATGGACAACCTGGCACCCTTGCACCAGCCCTGCCGGCTGACAGTACTCCATGCCAGCTGGCATTTAAAATGGTGCTCTGATCTCTCACTACACTGAGGGGCTCCGGCGAGCGGAGCTCCCCAGTGCACAAAACGGGACCACGTGCAGCCTCGGCCGAGCACTCCCCGCCGAGGCCTCCCATCCAATGTGAGTGCCAATTCTATACCCATGTGTCTCTCAGCGCCGCGAGCACCCGGAACACGCGGCCAGAAGCGCTCGCCATGGGACACGACTCCCATTCCATTAAATCCCGTCCTTAGTCATTGTTTGGATGAATCGTGCCCATTATATAAATGCAAATCTCTCTTTTTGAATTCACTGGATCTTCAGCCTTGTGACCAACATTTCAGTAAAATCATTTATCATTTAATAATTATTCTATCCAAATATTGTCCTGACTGCTCTAATTCCCAGCTCCATTTCTCTCTTAACTCTTCAGTCTCCCTCCCAACTACTCCACTCCCTGGCTCCAATCACCAAATCTGCCTGCAGAAATTTAATCGCAACAGTGGTCAAGTATTAAGAATAGTCAGGCAGCATGGTGGCGGAGTGGTCAGCACTGCTGCTTCACGGCACCGAGGTCTCTGGTTCGATCCCGGCTCCAGGCCACTGTCCGTGTGGAGTCCGCGCACTCTCCCCGCGTTTGCGTGCGTCCCACCCAGACAACCCAAAGATGTGCAGGGTAGGTGGAACGGCCACGCCAAATTGCCCCTTAATTGGAAAAAATTAAATTGGGTACTACAACATCTGCCTCCTTACTCGTTTCCAACCCTGGCTGGTCCGACACCCTGAATATAGCCCCCCTCGCCCGAGGGCCCGGGTCCAGTTTCATGTGCACCAGTTTAGAGATTACCCTAAAAACCTTCCAGTAATCCTCCAGCTTTGGACAGGACCAAATGTGGGTTGTGCCCCCCCACACCCTGGCAACGTTCACACACATCTTCCATGCCCTCAAAGGGCCGGCTCATCCTCGCCCTTCTAAGGTGTGCTCTATACACCACCTTCTGCTGTATCAGCCCCAACCTCGCACACGAGGTGGAGGCGTTCACTCTCTGGAGCAACTCACACCAGAACCCCTCCTCCATACCCTTCCCCAACTCTTCCTCCCACTTTGCCTTGATCCCTTCCAGCGGCACCTTTTCCTCTTCCAAAATAGCCCCGTAAATCGCCGATACTACCCCCTTCTCAAGTCCCCCTGTCATCAGCACCTCCTCCAGCAATGTGGAAGCCGGCTCTACTGGGAAGCTCTGTATCTCCTTTCTGGCAAAGTTTCGAACCTGCATGTAACTAAATATTTCCCCTGCTCCAGCCCATACTTCGCTCCCAGCTCCTTCAATTCAGCAAACCGACCCCCAAGAAACAAATCTTTTAGTGTCCTAATTCCTTTCTCCTCCAATCTCCGAAAATGTCCATTCCACTTCACTGGGTCAAATCGATGGTTCCCCCGAATTGTCATTTCCCTTGACCCTGCCCCCAACCCGAAGTGGTGGCAAAACTGCCTCCAAATTCTCAACGAAGCTATACTACCGGACTCCATGAGTATTTCCCTGGGGTCCATCGGGAGCGGCGTTGTTGCTAGCACCTTCAATCCCAACCCCTTACACAAACTTTCCTCCATTCTGACCCATTGGAAGTCAACCTCTCTAACCCAGCTCCATACCGTCTCCACATTCTCCACCCAGTAATAATATATCAATCTCTAAATTTTATTTTTTTAAAAAGTATGAAGAGTCGTCACACAATCAGAGACCACAATCAATGAAAAATTATTTTCATATGCATCATCCAAGCTGGCATGCATAATCCAAACATGGGAGTACAAGATCTGTAGTAAGTTTTTCAAAAGAACAATGAAAAGTGCAGCACAGGAACAGGCCCTTCAGCCCTCCAAGCCTGTGCCAACCATGCTGCCCATCTAAACTAAAATCTTCTACACTTCCTGGGTCCGTATCCCTCTAAACTAAAGATTGGGGGGGGGGGGGGGGGGGAGAAAGAAAGGGAAAGTCAGGGAACCAAGAGGTGAAGTAATCAGCGGGGAGCGTAGCTGCTTAGGAATACAAAAAAACACGAACAGACAAAACTCAAGAGTGGTTACGATTGTCCCCATCCCACAAAATATGACAGTGTATGGAAAGGCTCAGTAAACCAAGGTGCACCACACTAAGAAAACAAAAAGGGACGGTCAATAGAGAATTAAAGGTGCTATATTTAAATGCGCGCAGTGTACGGAACAAGGTAGATGAGCTTGTGGCCCAGATTGTGACTGGCAGGTATGATGTGGTAGGCATCACAGAGACATGGTTGCAGGGGGTTCAGGACTGGCATTTAAACATCCAGGGATTCACAACCTATCGAAAAGACAGAGAGGTGGGCAGAGGGGGCGGGGTTGCCTTGTTAATTAGGAATGAAATTAAACCAATAGCACTAAACGACATAGGGTCAGATGATGTGGAGTCTGTGTGGGTAGAGTTGAGGAACCACAAAGGCAAAAAAACCATAATGGGAGTTATGTACAGGCCTCCTAACAGTGGTCAGGACCAGGGGCACAAAATGCACCACGAAATAGAAAGTGCATGTTGGAAAGGCAAGGTCACAGTGATCATGGGGGACTTTAATATGCAAGTGGACTGGGTAAATAATACTGCCAGTGGACCCAAGGAAAGGGAATTAATTGAATGTTTACAGGAGGGTTTTTTGGAACAGCTTGTGATGGAGCCCACAAGGGAACAGGCCATTCTGGACTTAGTGTTATGTAATGAGCCAGACTTGATTAAAGATCTTAAAGTAAGGGAGCACTTAGGAGGCAGTGATCATAATTTGGTCAAATTCAATCTCCAATTTGAAAGAAAGAAGGTAGAATCAGATGTAAAGGTGTTACAGTTAAATAAAGGTAACTACAGTGGCATGAGGGAGGAACTGACGAAAATCGACTGAGAGCAGAGCCTAGTGGGAAAGACAGTAGAACAGCAATGGCAGGAGTTTCTGGGAGTAATTGAGGACACAGTACAGAGGTTCATCCCAAAGAAAATAAAGGTTATCAGAGGGGGGATTAGGCAGCCATGGCTGACAAAGGAAGTTAGGGAATGCATCAAAGCAAAAGAGAAAGCCTATAATGTGGCAAAGAGTAGTGGGAAGTCAGAAGATTGGGAAGACTACAAAAACAAACAGAGGATAACAAAGAAAGGATCAAATTTGAAGGTAGGCTAGCCAGTAACATTAGGAATGATAGTAAAAGTTTCTTTAAATACATTAAAAACAAACGGGAGGCAAAAGTTGACATTGGGCCGCTCCAAAATGACGCTGGTAATTTTGTGATGGGAGACAAGGAAATAGCGGAGGAACTGAATAAGTACTTTGCGTCAGTCTTCACAGTAGAAGACATGAGTAATATCCCAACAATTCCGGAGAGTCAGGGGGCAGAGATGAATATGGTAGCCATCACAAAGGAGAAAGTGCTAGAGAAACTAAGAGGTCTAAAAATTGATAAATCTCCGGGCCCAGGTGGACTACATCCTAGAGTTCTAAAGGAGATAGCTGAAGAAATAGTGGAGGCGTTAGTTATGATCTTTCAAAAGTCACTGGAGTCAGGGAAAGTCCCAGAGGATTGGAAAATCACTGTTGTAACCCCCCTGTTCAAGAAGGGAACAAGGAAAAAGATGGAAAATTATAGGCCAATTAGCCTAACCTCGGTTGTTGGCAAGATTCTAGAATCCATTAAGGATGAGATTTCTAAATTCTTGGAAGTGCAGGGTCGGATTAGGACAAGTCAGCATGGATTTAGTAAGGGGAGGTCGTGCCTGACAAACCTGTTATAGAGTTCTTTGAAGAGATAACAAATAGGTTAGACCAAGGAGAGCCAATGGGTGTTATCTATCTTGACTTCCAAAAGGCCTTTGATAAGGTGCCTCACGGGAGACTGCCGAGTAAAATAAGGGCCCATGGTATTCGAGGCAAGGTACTAACATGGATTGACGATTGGCTGTCAGGCAGAAGGCAGAGAGTTGGGATAAAAGGTTCCTTTTCGGAATGGCAACCGGTGACGAGTGGTGTCCCGCAGGGTTCAGTGTTGGGGCCACAGCTGTTCTCCATATATATTAACGATCTAGATGACGGGACTGGGGGCATTCTGGCTAGGTTTGCCGATGATACAAAGATAGGTGGAGGGGCAGGTAGTATGGAGGAGGTGGGGAGGCTGCAGAAAGACTTAGACAGTTTAGGAGAGTGGTCCAAGAAATGGCTGATGAAATTCAACGTGGGCAAGTGTGAGGTCTTGCACTTTGGAAAAAAGAATAGAGGCATGGGCTATTTTCTAAACGGTGACAAAATTCATAATGCTGAAGTGCAAAGGGACTTGGGAGTCCTAGTCCAGGATTCTCTAAAGGTAAACTTGCAGGTTGAGTCCGTAATTAAGAAAGCAAATGCAATGTTGTCATTCATCTCAAGAGGCTTGGAATATAAAAGCAGGGATGTACTTCTGAAGCTTTATAAAGCATTAGTTAGGCCCCATTTAGAATACTGTGAGCAATTTTGGGCCCCACGCCTCAGGAAGGACATACTGGCACTGGAGCGGGTCCAGCGGAGATTCACACAGATGATCCCAGGAATGGTAGGCCTAACATAGGATGAATGTCTGAGGATCCTGGGATTATATTCATTGGAGTTTAGGAGGTTGAGGGGAGATCTAATAGAAACTTACAAGATAATGAATGGCTTAGATAGGGTGGATGTAGGGAAGTTGTTTCCATTAGCAGGGGAGACTAGGACCCGGGGGCACAGCCTTAGAATAAAAGGGAGTCACTTTAGAACAGAGATGAGGAGAAATTTCTTCAGCCAGAGTGGTGGGTCTGTGGAATTCATTGCCACAGAGGGCGGTGGAGGCCGGGACGTTGAGTGTCTAAGACAGAAGTTGATAAATTCTTGATTTCTCGAGGAATTAAGGGCTATGGAGAGAGAGCGGGTAAATGGAGTTGAAATCAGCCATGATTGAATGGTGGAGTGGACTCAATGGGCCGAATGGCCTGACTTCCGCTCCTATGTCTTATGGTCTTACGGTCTTATGCCCATCCTATTCATGTATTTGTCAAGATGCCCCTTAAATGTCACTATCGTCCCTGCTTCCACCACCTCCTCCGACAGCGAGTTCCAGGCACCCACTACCCTCTTGTGTAAAAAGACTTGCCTCGTACATCTCCTTAAACCTTGCTCCTCACACCTTAAACCTATGCCCCCTAGTAATTGACCCCACTACCTTGGGAAAAAGCCTCTGACTATCTACTCTGTCTATGTCCCTCATAATGTTGTAGACCTAAAAGACATCACTTCAGATTCAATTTATTTTACTTGGGTTTCTGCTAATCATTTGAATATTAATTCACTGGATTTGATATTGATTCCTATCCAAAACAGTAAACATTATAAGCCACATTTCAGGGTTATGGACTACCCAATACCACAAATGATTGACTAGTTCAGGAAATAATTAAAATGCAATAAAACAATAAACGAAAGGATTCTGGACAATTAAGATAGAGGCCAGCTTTAGGGCTCAATCTGTGGTTAATTATATGATGATCACTGTTGACAATAACCCCAACGGGTCCCAGTACCAACACTGTGCACTGGGATACACAAGCAAATTAAGATTTTAGAATCATTCCGATTCAGAGGATTGAAGCTTTCTAATTTGGCCTAAATTCTGAAGACTTTGCTTTCCAAACGCTTTAAAGCCAGGCACATTTGAACATGTAATAATAATAATCTTTATTAGTGTCACAAGTAGGCTTACATTAATTAACACTGAAATGAAGTTACTGTGAAAATCCCCGAGTTGCCACATTCTGGCGCCAGTTCGGGTACACGGAGGGAGAATTCAGAATGTCCAAATTACCCAACAGCACGTCTTTCGGAACTTGTGGGAGGAAACCGGAGCACTCGGAGGAAACCCACGCAGACAAGGGGAGAATGTGCAGACTCCGCACAGATAGCGACCCAAGTTGGGAATCGAACCCAGGTCCCCAACGCTCTGAAGCAACAGTGCCAACCACAGTGCTGCCCTAATTATGTGCAGTTCTCGTCACCACATTACACAAAGGACGGAATTGCTTTGGAGAGAGTGAAGAGGAGGTTTACAAGAATGTTGCCAGGGCTAGAAAAGTGTACATGCGAAGAGAGATTGGATAGGTTGAGTGTTGTAATCTGTAAGTGGCCTACGGGGCGGAAACAATTACCTTTTTTAAAAAATATATATTTTATTGAAATTTTTCATTCACAATTTTTTCCCCTTGCACATCAAACATAAAGAAAATTTAACAGTACAAGTAACATGATAACTACAATCTAATAAAGAGTAACTAACTAATATGGTAAACTAACCAAATAACATAAAATGAAACTTTCCCCTCCCCCCTCATCCGCAACTCCAAATAAAGCTAACCCCCAGCCTGGTTTGGCCCGGACCTTCACCACCTTCGAAATCACTCCAGTCACTCCCCTCCAATGCCGGGCACAACCAAAATATATGTGTGTGGTTTGCCGGGCTTCCGCCGCACCTCCCACACTTATCCTCCACTCCGAAGAACCTGCTCAACCTCGCTCCCGTTATGTGTGCTCTATGTAGCACCTTAAATTGAATCAGGCTAAGCCTGGCACACGAGGAAGAGGAATTTACCCTGCTTAGGGCATCAGCCCACAGACCCTCCTCTATCTCCTCCCCGAGCTCTTCTTCCCACTTTCCTTTCAGTTCGCCCACCAGCTCCCCCCCCTCTTCTCTCATCTCTTGGTATATCTCTGACACCTTACCCTCCCCGACCCACACCCCCGAGAGCATTCTATCCTGGATCCCGTGTCGGGAGCAATGGAAATTCCCTCACCTGTTGTCTTGTGAACGCCCTCATCTGCATATACCTAAAGAAATTTCCCCGGGGCAGCTTATACTTTTCCTCCAACGCTCCCAAGCTCGCAAACGTCCAGTCTATAAATAAATCTCCCACCCTCCTAATTCCCAACTGGTGCCAGCTCTGGAATCCTCCATCCATCCTCCCTGGGGCAAACCTATGGTTGTTCCTAATTGGGGACCCCACCAGGGCTCCCAGCACACCTCTCTGTCGCCTCCATTGCCCCCAGATATTT
Organism: Scyliorhinus torazame; assembly: GCF_047496885.1. NCBI lineage: Eukaryota > Metazoa > Chordata > Chondrichthyes > Carcharhiniformes > Scyliorhinidae > Scyliorhinus > Scyliorhinus torazame. The sequence goes on along the minus strand of NC_092707.1, from coordinate 33,979,856 downwards.
AATGTTGCCGCCACCACTGGGTTAGTGGTAAATTCTTTTGGTGAGGACGGTAGTGGCGCTGTCACCAGCGCCTCTAGACTCGTCCCTTTACAGGACTTTCTCTCTAGTCTTTTCCACGCCGCTCCCTCTCCCTCTATCATCCATTTACGGATCATCGCCACATTGGCGGCCCAGTAGTAGTCGCCCAAATTCGGCAGCGCCAGTCCCCCTCTGTCTCTGCTACGTTGTAAGAACCCCCTCCTTACCCTCGGAACTTTCCCTGCCCACACAAAGCTCGTGATGCTCCTGTCTATTTTTTTTAAAGAAGGCCTTAGTGATCAGTATAGGGAGACATTGGAATACAAATAGGAACCTCAGGAGGACCATCGTCTTAATTGCCTGCACTCTGCCCGCCAGTGACAGTGGCTGCATGTCCCACCTCTTGAAGTCCTCTTCCATTTGTTCTACCAGTCGTGTCAGATTAAATCTGTGCAAGGTTCCCCAGCTCCTGGCTATCTGAATCCCCAGGTATCGAAAGTTTCTTTCCACTTTCCTTAAAGGCAGGCCATCTATCTCTCTACTCTGGTCCCCAGGGTGTATCACGAAAAGTTCACTCTTCCCCATGTTAAGCCTATATCCCGAGAAATCTCCGAACTCCCTCTATATCTGCATGACCTCTGTCATCCCCCCCACTGGGTCTGTCACATACAACAGTAGGTCATCCGCGTAGAGTGACACTCGGTGTTCTTCTCCCCCTCTAATCACCCCTCTCCATTTTCTGGAGTCTCTCAGCGCCATGGCCAGTGGTTCAATTGCCAACGCGAACAGTAATGGAGATAGCGGGCATTCCTGTCTTGTTCCCCTGTATAGTCGGAAATACTCCGATCTTTGCCGACTCGTGACCACACTTGCTGTTGGGGCCCCATAGAGGAGTTTGACCCAGCTAACAAACCCATCCCCGAACCCGAACCTCCTCAGCACCTCCCATAGATACTCCCACTCCACCCTGTCAAATGCCTGCTCTGCATCCATTGCCGCCACTATCTCTGCCTCCCCCTCTACTGGGGGCATCATTATCACCCCTAACAGCCGTCGCACGTTGACATTTAGTTGTCTCCCCTTTACGAATCATGTCTGGTCTTCGTGCACCACCCCCGGGACACAGTCCTCTATCCTCGATGCCAGCACCTTTGCTAGCAATTTGGCGTCCACATTTAGTAGTGAAATAGGCCTATAGGACCCGCACTGCAGCGGATCTTTATCCCGCTTCAAAATTAGCAATATCGTCGCCTCTGACATTGTCGGGGGTAGAGTCCCCCCTTCCCTGGCCTCATTAAAAGTCCTCACCAACAGCGGGGCCAGCAAGTCCACATATTTTCTATAAAATTCCACCGGGAACCCATCTGGTCCCGGGGCCTTCCCTGCCTGCATGTTCCCCAGCCCCTTGGTAACCTAGTCCACCCCAATTGGTGCCCCCAGACCTTCCACCTCCTGCTCCTCCACCCTCGGGAACCTTAATTGGTCCAAAAACTGCCGCATCTCCTCTTTTCCCTCCGGGGGTTGGGGCCTATAAAGTCTTTTATCTTCCCTGCTCTCCGCACCATAGCTCCCTTTTAATCTCTAATTCCCCCTATCTCCCTCGCCGCTGTCCTCTTTCGCAGTTGATGGGCCAACAGGCGACTAGCCTTTTCCCCATATTCATATCTCATCCCCTGTGCCTTCCTCCACAGCACCTCCGCCCTCCTGGTGGTCAGAAGGTCGAACTCCGTCTGGAGTCGTCGTCTCTCCCTGTACAGTCCCTCCTCCGGGGTCTCCGCATATTCTTTGTCCACCCTTAAGATCTCCCCCAGTAATCTTTCCCTTTCCTTGGCCTCTATTTTCCCTTTGTGGGCCCTGGAGATCAGCTCTCCTCTGACCACCGCCTTTAGTGCTTCCCATACCACTCCCACTCGGACCTCCCCGTCGTCATTGGCCTCCAGGTATCTCTCGATACGTCCCCGCACCCTTCCACAGACTCCCTCATCCGCCAACAATCCCACATCTAAATCGCCAGAGTGCACGCTGCTCCCTCTCCTAGTTCCAGGTCCACCCAATGTGGGGCATGATCCGAGATAGCTATGGCTGAATACTCGGTTTCTTCCACCCTCGAGATCAACGACCTTCCCAAAACAAAAAAAATCTATCCGGGAGTACACCTTATGAACATGGGAGAAGAAGGAGAACTCCCTGGCCTTCGGTCTAACAAATCGCCATGGATCCACTCCCCCCATTTGGTCCATAAACCCCTTAAGCACCTTGGCCGCTGCCGGCCTTCTTCAGGTCTTAGATCTGGATCTATCTAACCCTGGGTCCAGCACGGTGTTGAAGTCTCCCCCCATTATCAAGTTTCCTATCTCCAGGTCCGGTATACGTCCCAGCATCCGCTTCATGAATCCCGCATCATCCCAATTCGGGGCATATACGTTAACCAACACGACCTCCATTCCCTCCAGCCTGCCACTCACCATCACATATCTGCCTCCACTATCTGCTACAATGCTCCTTGCTTCGAATAATACCCGTTTCCCCACCAGTATGGCCACCCCTCTATTCTTTGCATCCAGCCCTGAATGGAACTCCTGTCCCACCCATCCTTTCCTTAACCTAACTTGGTCCGCCACCTTCAGGTGCGTCTCCTGGAGCATAGCCACGTCTGCCCTCAGTCCTTTCAAGTGCGCGAACACTCGGGCCCTTTTAATCGGTCCATTTAGGCCTCTCACGTTCCACGTGATCAGCCGCACTGGGGGGCTACCTGCCCCCTTCCCGTGTCGACTAGCCATCACCCTCTCTAGGCCAGTCCCACGTCCCGATTCCGCGCTCCCACTCGTTCCCCAGGTGGCGCATTCCAGCCCCGACCACCCTTTCTTTAGCCAGTTCCTCTTTGATTTCTGCAGCAGCAACCCAGTTATCCTTCTCTTTCTCTTTCTCCTCCCCCCCCCCCCCCCCCCAAGATCCCCATCTAGCGTGATTGCTCCCCCCATATTACTTCCGCAAGTCAGCTGACTTCAACTGACCCCGGCTTCTCCCGCTCACTCCTTGACCCCCCCCCCCGTGTGGGGAACTCCCATCTACCTTGCGCCTATCTTCCCGCCATCACCTTTCTGGCGCGGGAACAAGGACAGTAGGCTCCATATTCTCTGTAGCTGTCCCGCCCTTGTGGCGCAGCTCCCTCTCCCGCCCCACTCCCATTCTTCATCCTCCGCCCATGTCTCTTCTTTCCCCCCACCGGCGCCCACATTTCTTAGTGTCCCCCCCTTCCCAATTTACATCTCTATATACATCGACAGTGACATTTCCCTCTAATATCAGTCCCTCAGTTCCGATCCAGTTTCTCGTCTTTAATAAAGGTCCATGCTTCTTCCGCCGTTTCGAAGTAGTGATGTCTCTCCTGGTACGTGACCCATAGTCGCGCCGGCTGCAGCATCCCGAACTTCACCTTCTTCTTGTGTAACACCTCCTTGGCTCGATTAAAACTCGCCCTCCTTCTCGCCACCTCCGCACTCCAATCCTGGTACACCCGTACCACCGCATTCTCCCATCTACTACTCCTTACCTTTTTGGCCCATCTCAGAACCACTTCTCTATCATGAAAGCGGTGAAATCGCACGATTGTCGCCCTAGGTGGTTCTCCCGCCTTTGGTCTCCTCGCAGGGACCCGATGAGCCCCCTCCACTTCTAAGGGGCCCGAAGGGGCCTCAGCTCCAATCAGCGAGCTTAGCATCGTGCTCACGTAAGCCCCGCAGTCCGCTCCTTTCACTCCCTCAGGGAGACCCAGGATCCGAAGGTTCTTCCTTCGTGCTGTTTTCTAGGGCCTCAATCCTTTCAATGCACTTTTTGTGGAGCGCCTCGTGCGTCTGTGTTTTGACCGCCAGGCCCAGGATCTCGTCTTCATTATCCGTCACCTTCTGCTCCACCACGCGGAGCTCTGTCTCCTGGGTCCTTTGTGCCTCCTTAAGCCCCTCAATTCCCTGTAGCATCGGGGTCAGCACCTCCTTCTTAAGTAGCTCCACACACCGTCTTAAGAATTCGTCTTGATCGGGCCCCCATGTCGCCTGGGCTTTCTCCGCCGCCATCTTGCTTCTTTTTTCCTCCTGTCCCTATCGTCGAGGATTCTTCGCGATGTAGCCGCCGCCGCCGATATTCTTCTCTTTCGTTGGGGGGGGGGGGGGGACGGACGACGACTCCCTATTAACTCACCCAACACCGGGTTTCGTCCTGAAAAAATTCCCCGTTGGGGCTCTTAAAAGAGCCCGAAGGTCCGTTTGAGCTGGAGCCGCCGAAACGTGCGGCTTAGCTGGGCATCGCCGCAACCGGAAGTCGGAAACAATTACCTTCTCCATGGCCCTTGCAGAACACAAGCTCCCCGTTAAGGGGGCAGGGGACCTCTAAACAATGTATAGTATACCACATATAAAGCCGGCCAGGTTAGGCACCAGCTAAAGAGAAGGCCCAGTAGGGAACTATTGGAGCTGTACATAATAGTAAATGTAAAATAAAGTGTTTTATTTTCTGACCAACTTGGTGTGGGCTCTTCATCGTCCTCACAAAATTGATTGGAGTTATTTTCCTTGGAATAAAGGCAGCGGAGGGGTGACTTGATTGAGATGTACAAAATTATGAGGGGACCAGATAGTCAACAGGATACAATGGTTTTCCTTGGTGGAGAATTCTAGAATCAGGGGACATAGATTCAAGATAGTGGCAGAAGGATTAGAGGAGAAATGAGGACAAACTTTTTTTTTTACGCTGAGGGTAGTGGGTGTCTAGAATTCACTACCCGAGTTGGTGGTGGAGGCAGATACCTATTCTTTTTTTTTTTTTAAGTACCTGTATCTGCAACTTACATGCTGTAAGCTGCAAGGCTATGGACAGGGTGCAGGAAGGTGGGATTAGAAAGAGCACCTGGGTGTCCTCGAGCTGGCATGGACAAGATGGCCGAATGGCCTCCTTCTGTGCTGTAACTGTTCTGTGGTTCTAAATTCATTTCACTCAAGACTGTCAGTGGCTTTTAACCAGGGGGTCGTAATTCCGTGCAAGATGCAGCAAGATAACCTGGAATCTGGGTCCTAAGGTTTTCCCATTTCTTGAGAAAGTGAATCTGATCCCAACTTGTGCCTGTGCCGTTAGATAGTCTTCACTCAGCAATTAAACTGGACTTGCTGAAGATGAACGGTAACTTTTCAGCACTCCAGTGAGTGCCACTCTAGGTGGAGTCGCTGCACAGATCATACAGTATAATAGGTCGGTAAACTCTGAACAAGACTCTACCCTCTGACTGTGCACAATGAATACAAATCAGGGGAATTGTGCACGTTATATGTGTCCCGAATTCTTCAATGAACTGTTGCATTGTTTTCAAAAGGAAGTTCAAAAAGTTACAAGGATAGACTAAGAAATGCGTAACCCTGAGCATAAGTCAGAAGTTTAAGGCAAATAATGACCAACACATGGATTCACAATTGTCAGGTTCAATACTGCCCATTACCAGCCCTGTCTTGAAATTAGTTCATGCTGCCAAGTTCAATCGCACAGGGGTATTTCTCAACACATTTTCCAATATGTGGCTGTTGGATGCACAGTTCACAACACATCAGGTAACCCCAAAACCTGGCCCGAGGCTTGCACTGACATCATGTTACCGGCAGGATGTACTGCAATAATGAGTATTTTTGGCTTCTGGATCATTCTAATTTGCAGCTTGTGGATTAAGAAAAGCAAAATAGCGACCATGAGGTTCAAGTGATAACTGTTGGCTTATCTCAGTAATTCAAAATAATGATTTAATTCTGTCAACTTTTCATTGGCAGATCAGAAAGCAGTTACATCCCTCTTCCACCTTAAACCATTTAAAAAGATCAGAAACAACATATTCTCCCTTTGTAGCCTTGTTTGGAAAGTAGGCGGGAGGCTAGATTTTAAAACGCAAAAGTAAAATAAAACTTGACTTCCATGGGAACAAAATATTTTGCTAGCCGACTGAACTCTACAATGCCGGCATCTATCCAAAAAGATGCAACGATGACAAATGCATTTTTCCTTCTTCCCTGCTACGTTGCGTGTGTTTACACTATCTGAAACATTGATCCATATTGTTGAGGAGAGGGGCTCGATTCCAAGCCAGACAGGCAGTCTCCTCTCTGTAAGGACCTCGAATTACAACTGAGATGCATCTTGGCAATCTTCATGCAATTCCTATAGAGGCAAGTGTACAGCATGAATTTGACCCAAATCTGGCATTTCATTAAGCAGAAAGTAGCCTCTCCAGACAGCAGGCTCAGTAAATGCAGATTCAAGGCTGCATCGGGTCGGTGCACCAAGGGCCGGTGCAGACCCGATGGGCTGAATGGCCTCCTTCTGCACTGTAAGTTCTATGATAAATCACTCTCACCTACATAAAACGTGACCCATTTCAATTGCTCCTTTGAAGCTTGGCTCAAAATTATATTTCAAAACTTCTAAAAGAGTCAACATCCTTGCCTGGCTTCAGAAATAAAGACAAAAGGCACTCAGTAGGGCACATACCTCAACTGAGGAAGGCTTAGGGTCACAGGATGAGGATCGTGAAGATTCAAGACCAGCTCAAGGAATATGCTTAATGTTGGCGACAGAGTTACACCAGTTTTCAAGGAGCTGCAATAGTGGAGCATTAGTATATTGGAAATATATTGCTGTTCCTTCATTGTCACTGGTCAAATTTCTGGTACTGCCTACCTAACAGCATTGTGGGACCTCCACCACATGGACAAAAGTAGTCACTATAGTCCCAGATAACCATAGGCTGCTTTCCCATTTGAGGAGGAAGAGGTGACTAGTGGTGATTTAGCCTGAGGATCACCACATCTCAGGCAAGGGGCAAGGTTGAGAAGGTGAGGCCTTCATGAATAACCTCAGCTGGTACAGGAATTGAACCCGCACTGTTGGTCTCATTCTGCATCACGAACCAGCTGACCAGTCAACTGAGCTAAACTGGCTCCCCGCCACATGGACTATAGTGATTCCAGAAGGGAAAACACCACCACTTTCTCAAGGGCAACTAGAGATGAGCAATAAATTCCAGCCTTGGTAGTGATGTTAGTGATGACCACATCCCACAAATTTAAAAAACAATTCTCGTGATATTAAACGGTTCGATGATAGTTCAAAAACCAGTATCTCTCCATGCTAAACTCACCGAGGGCTGCATTACTCGACTTCAGAAATTATGCAGCAGTCTTCCATGATATAACATCCCTGAGGAATACAGCAAATAGGGCAGCACGGTAGCATACTGTTCAGCACAGTTGCTTCACAGCTCCAGGGTCCCAGGTTCGATTCCGGCTGGGTCACTGTCCGTGCGGAGTCCGCACGGTCCTCCCATGTGTGCGCGGGCCTCCTCCGGGTGCTCCGGCCTCGTCCCACAGTCCAAAGATGTGTGGGTTAGGTGGATTGGCCATGCTAAATTGCCCTTATAATGTCCAAAAAAGGTTAAGTGGGGTTTACTGGGTTATGGGGGTAGGGTAGATACGTGGGCTTGAGTAGGGTACTCTTTGTAAGGGCCGGTGCAGAATCATGGGCCGAATGGCCTCCTTCTGCACTGTAAATTCTATGATTCTATGATAAATGGTTCATTTGATAGCGTTGCAAGACGATAAATTTTGTAAAACCAGAAAAAAAATTATTTACAAAACTAAAAGACACCCAATGGGACTTGCTGATTTACGTGGAAATAAATCACAAAATGCACTGAACCTTTAACCCATTCATTCTTTGACTATGAGTTATATTCTCACCAATACTTGGTGGTTTTGTTTTTGGTAAACCACACAACTCCTGCCATATAATTACAAAACAAGAAAACAACATTGCTGATGCGTAAAATATTTAATGATGTGGAGATGGAATGCGAGCATTAGCAGGTGATTAAATCTTTACAGATCCAGAGATGGGGTAACCCCAGGTTAAAGAGGTGTGAATTGTGTCAAGCCAGGACAGTTGGTAGGATTTCACAGGCCAGATGGTGGGGGATGAATGTAATGCGACATGAATCCCAAGTCCCGGTTGAGGCCGCACTCGTGTGCGTAACTTGCCTATAAGCTTCTGCTCGGCGATTCTGCGTTGTTGCGCGGCCTGAAGGCCGCCTTGGAGAACGCTTACCCGGAGATCAGAGGCTGAATGCCCTTGACTGCTGAAGTGTTCCCCGACTGGAAGGGAACATTCCTGCCTGGTGATTGTCGCGCAATGTCCGTTCATTCGTTGTCGCAGCGTCTGCACGGTCTCGCCAATGTACCACGCTTCGGGACACCCTTTCCTGCAGCGTATGAGGTAGACAACATAGCCGAGTCGCACGAGTATGTACCGCGTACCTGGTGGGTGGTGTTCTCACGTGCAATGGTGGTGTCTATGTCGATGATCTGGCACGTCTTGCAGAGATTGCCATGACAGGGTTGTGTGGTGTCGTGGTCACTGTTCTGAAGGCTGGGTAGTTTGCTGCAAACAATGGTTTGTTTGAGGTTGTGCGGTTGTTTGAAGGCAAGTAGTGGGGGTGGGGGGGATGACCTTGGCAAGATGTTCATCTTCATCGATGATGTGTTGAAGGCTGTGAAGAAGGTGTTGTAGTTTCTCCGCTCCGGGAAAGTACTGGACGACGAAGGGTATTCCGTCGGTTGTGTCCCATGTTTGTCTTCTGAGGAGGTCGGTGCGTTTCTTTGCTGTGGCGCGTTGGAACTGTCAATCGATGAGTCGAGCGCCATATCCCGTTCGTACGAGGGCATCTTTCAACGTCTGTAGATGTCTGTTACGCTCCTCCTCGTCTGAGCAGATCCTGTGTATACGGAGAGCTTGTCCATAGGGGATGGCTTCTTTAATGTGTTTAGGGTGGAAGCTGGAGAAGTGGAGCATTGTGAGGTTATCCGTGGGTTTGCGGTAAAGCGAAGTACTGAGGTGACCGTCCTTGATACAGACGAGTGTGTCCAAGAATGCAACTGATTTTGGAGAGTGGTTCATGGTGAGTCTGATGGTTGGATGGAACTTATTGATGTCATTGTGTAGTCGTTTCAGTGATTCTTCGCCGTGGGTCCAAAGGAAAAAAGTGTAATCGATGTATCTGGTGTATAACGTCGGTTGAACGTCCTGTACGGTGAGTAGGTCTTGTTCAAACTTGTGCATGAAGATGTTGGCGTATTGGGGTGCGAATTTGGTCCCCATGGCTGTTCCGTGTGTCTGGATGAAGAACTTGTTGTCGAAGGTGAAGACGCTGTGATCCAGAATGAAGCGGATGAGTTGCAGAATTGCATCTGGAGATTGGCAGTTGTCGGTGTTGAGTACTGAGGCAGTTGCAGCAATGCCGTCGTCATGGGGGATGCTGGTATAGCGTGCCGAGACGTCCATTGTGACGAGGAATGTTCCTAGTTCAATTGGTCCATGGGTGCTGAGTTTCTGTAGGAAGTCAGTTGAGTCGCGACAGAAGCTGGGCGTACCTTGTACGATGGGTTTCAAGATGCCCTCGATGTAGCCAGAGAGGTTCTCACACAGGGTCTCATTGCCTGAAACGATAGGTTTCTGGAACATACCTCTTCATTCACCCGAGGAAGGAGCAGCGCTCCGAAAGCTAGTGACATCGAAACAAACCTGTTGGACTTTAACCTGGTGTTGTAAGACTTCTTACTAAAATATTTAAAGTATGTGACAAACAGGAATAAGCTGTTCCTTAATTTGATTGTTGGGTCTTATGAAGCGGGTCCACTGAATGAATATGAATTAGCATCTTTTTTGATCTTTTTTTTTAAATAAACAATTTCATTGAGGTATCTTTGGCATATAAAACAATGACATTGTATAGTACTGTACAAAAAGCAAATAACGCATAGTACAAACCACAACTCCATTCTCGCAAGGACCTGTCTAAACCACCCCCTACTCTACTCTACCCCCTCTACTGCTGACGATTAATTCTCCGCGAAGAAGTCAATGAATGGCTGCCACCTCCGGGCGAACCCCGATAGTGAACCTCTCAAGGCGAACTTAACTTTCTCTAGACTGAGAAAGCTCGCCATGTCCGATAGCCATACTTCGGTCTTCGGGGGCCTTGAGTCCCTCCATGCCAACAGTATTGGTCGCCAGGCTATCAGGGAAACAAAGGCCAAGACGTCGGCCTCCTTCTCCTCCTGGACTCCTCCTTCTCCTCCTGGACTCCCGGGTCCTCCGACACCCCAAAGATTGCCATCTCAGGACTCATTACCACCCCAGTTTTCAAAACCCGGGACATAGATGTCTGCGAATCCCTGCCAGTACCCTCTGAGTTTAGGGCACGACCAGAACATGTGCACATGATTAGCCGGCCCACCGGCACACTTGTCCTCCAGCCCGAAGAATTTACTCATCCGGGCTACCGTCATGTGGGCCCAGTGCACGACCTTAAACTGGATCAGACTGAGCCTGGCGCATGTTGCGGTCATGTTTACGCTGCTCAGAGCTTCTGCCCAAATACCGTCCTCCATCTCCCGAGTTACTCTTCCCACTTAAGCTTCAGGTCCTCACTCTGCTCCCATTAGTTCTTCGTAAATATTTGAGACTCTACCCTCACCTACCTCTCCCCTCGATACTACCCTGTCCTGCCTCCCCTTTGGCGGGAGGCGTGGGAAGGACAGCACCAGCCTGCGCACGAAATCCCGCACCTGTAAGTATCTACAGTCACATAAACTGAACCTGACGAGACTGGTGGAGCAGATGGAGGAGGACTTCAAAAGATGGGACATGTTACCGCTCTCGCTAGCGGGTAGAGTGCAGTCGGTCAAAATGGTGGTCCTTCCGAGGTTTCTCTTTGTGTTCCAGTGCCTTCCCATCGTGATCACCAAGGCCTTTTTTAAGAGGGTAGGCAGGAGCATTATCGGGTTTGTGTGGGCGAATAAGACCCCGAGGGTAAGGAGAGGGTTTTTGGAGCGCAGTAGGGACCGAGAGGGTTGGCACTACCGAATTTCGGGAGCTACTACTGGGCAGCAAATGTGGCGATGATCCATAAGTGGGTGATGGAAGGAGAGGGGGCGGCATGGAAGAGGTTGGAGATGGCGTCCTGCAAAGGAACGAGTCTAGGGGCGCTGGTGACGGCACCGCTGCCGCTCTCGCCGTCAAGGTACACCACGAGTCCGGTGGTGGCGGCAACGCTAAAGATCTGGGGCCAGTGGAGACGGCACAGGGATGCAATGGGAGCCTCGGTATGGTCCCCGATCAGGGGTAACCACCGGTTTGTCCCGGGGAGGATGGACGGGGGGTTTCAGAGCTGGCATCGGGCGGGGATTAGAAGAATGGGGGACCTGTTCATTGATGGGACGTTTGTGAGCCTAGGGGCACTAGAGGAGACGTTTGGGATACCCCCGGGAAATGCTTTTAGATACATGCAGGTGAGGGCGTTTGTGAGGCGGCAGGTGAGGGAATTCCTGTTGCTCCCGGCACAGGAAATTCAAGACAGGGTGATCTCGGGCGTATGGGTGGGAGAGGGCAAGGTGTCGGCAATATACCAGGAGATGAAAGAAGAGGGGAAGGCGTTGGTAGAGGAGCTGAAGGGTAAATGGGAGGAGATGGGGGAGGAGACTGAGGAGGGGCTATGGGCTGACGCCCTAGGGAGGGTTAATTCCTCCTCCTCATGTGCCAGGCTTAACCTGATACAATTTAAGGTGGTTCACAGAGCGCACATGACGGGGGCGAGGCTGAGTAGGTTCTTTGGGGTAGAGGACAGATGTGGGAGGTGCTCAGGAAGTCCGGCGAACCATGTCCATATGTTTTGGTCATGCCCGGCACTGGAGGGGAGTGGCGGGAACAATATCTAAGGTGGTGAAAGCCCGGGTCAAGCCAAGCTGGGGGCTAGCAATATTTGGAGTAGTGGATGAGCCGGGAGTGCAGGAGGCGAAAGAGGCCGGCATTCTGGCCTTTGCGTCCCTAGTAGCCCAGCGAAGGATCTTGCTAATGTGGAACGAGGCGAAGCCCCCCAGCGTGGAGGCCTGAATAAATGACATGGCTGGGTTCATTAAGCTGGAGAGGATAAAGTTTGCCTTGAGGGGGGTCTGCGCAGGGGTTCTACAGGCGGTGGCAACCGTTCCTAGACTATCTCACGGAGCGTTAGATGAAGGTCGGTCAGCAGCAGCAGCAACCCGGGGGGAGGGGGGGTCTGCCTGGGGGGGTATTTGAGCAAGAGAACATATGAAAGATCTGGAAAACTGGCATGGACGGGAGGAATTCAGTGTACAAAGCTCTGTAACATATCGTTTTACCATGTTTATATCTTGCTATGTGTGGGTTTTTTTCTTTCGATTTTGTTACGAGGAGGGGTGGGGTTTTTGTTTGTAAGGGTGAAAAATTGTGTTAAAAAACTTCAATATAAATATATATTTTTAAAAAAAGTATCTAAAGTCATTCCATCCCGCCAGCCCAAACTTCTCCTCCAACGCCATCATGCTCGGGAAGCTCCCTTCCAAGAACAGATCACCCACCCTCGCAATCCCGCCCTCCGCCAGTCGATACCCACCGTCCATGTTCCCTGGGGCAAATCGGTGATTGACGCAG